>NC_138771.1:428971636-429409136 GCF_965119305.1 Pelophylax lessonae
AAGGTATTTACAGGCAGAAAAATATGTTTTACTATCCAAAGGTAAAACAAAGAAGATTTTTTTAGATGGAAAGATGAAAAAACGACTGAAGGTCCACTTTAACTGATGGCACACTGATCATGCTGCCGATGAAGGAAAAACTGCGCATGCGCCGATGACGCCAGTAAAGACTAATTCGGGCTACATCTTTTGACAGGCTGACGTGTGGAAGATATAAAGGACATGGGACAGAAGGTCACTTTGCACGGTTTATATTAAAATAAAGCATGCATTGTGAGTTTATTACCACTTTAGGCCAATTCACACCTCAGTACATTGTGGTGAATTACAACACATTAAGTTGCAGTATTTTGTGCATTGTCTTAGGGAGGCCCCATTCACTTTGAAAACTCAGTACTTTGAGAAAGCATGAGCTTTTCCCCTTAAAATGTTCATTGGCTGGATGTGTTTTAATTGTTTTTAGCTGCTAGTATTTATGGCTAAATAAAGAAGAGTGACATGCTGTGAGTGCCCAGGCTTTTTTTCCCTTTGGATTGCTGGGTACCTACAAGGAGCTCCGAGACACACTGAGGTCAAAAGTGTGGTATTGCCAAGGGCAATCTCTTCAATATGCACTAAGTCTGAGCTTCCTCCAGAGTACTAATGGCAAATTCCACACATTTCCTTTACATCCATTCTGAATGGGCTGCCAATGCACATATAACCACACATGTACCATTTTTTTCAATGCAACATGGTGCATTGGAGTTCAATATACAAAGAGTGGTACTGTAAATCCCATGGCTTACTTAAAGGATAAGTTCACCTTTAGGTGCATGTTATACCCATATTTAGGGTGTAAGATGAAACATGGTCCTATACACCAACCTCTCCCAACCTGTACCCGCCATTGCAATTTAAAAACAGAGCAGTTGTGCAGAGCTTAGCCTACACTGCCACTTCATTCAGTCACAGTTTTCTGTGAATAAATGAACTACAAGTACCAATGTCTGCCAGGGCAGACAGCCTGTAGTTCTCAATTAAGCATGAGGGCACTTGGTGAGCAACCTCATACTGCATTGATTCTTGTATTGGAGGTTAGGCAGACAGCTGACTGGGAGTCTGTAGGATCCTGGTATTTCACCCCCCAAAACTGCTGAAAATGGGTGCAATGCTTTCCAGGCTGCAGTGTCTTTAAAAACCAATATGCACATATTCTATACCTGCAAAATATGTGTATATTTATTTTGAAGGTGATCTTATCCTTTAAGCCAAGTTCCAGGCAAACTGCTAAATACATATCTAAGATACATACATATAAATACATATACTGTTCAAATTGCACTTTCCAGTTTTGATAAATCAGCAGCAGTGTCTTGCATCAGTAGGAGGAAAAGTGCCCCAAGGCCCGGATAAAGGTAAGCAAAGAGCCGAAGTTTGGAGACCATTGGTCTATAGTGATAACTGATGTTAACCAATACAGCATGGTCTGATTTACAACTGCCTACTGACAGCACAGTGTTGGTCAATAAAGGAGACAGTACCATGGAAAGAGTCCTGAAGAAAGGAACCTAAAGACATTCAGGTACTTACTATAGCTGTACTGAAAAACGATTGAAATGTTACTACTTCACTAAATTGTAATTTTTTTTTTTTACTGTTACCTGGAATTCAGCTTTGACGTTAAACTCTAGTCCACTTACAAAAAATATTTTTGGTGCCCCCGCAACCAAAAATAGCAAGTCCAATACTTGTTTAGTCTAGACCCAGGGAGATTTAACAGGGAGTATTACCTTATTCTTTGCTCAGCCGGAACATGGACAGGCCCGCCATATCCTCACATACATTGCAGGACTGCTGGTTCTGCATTAAACACCATGTAATCTGTTTGAAATCAGCTGCATAATGGGAGAAGAGAAGCAACTCTCTATCCCTGACTCAGTGGGGAAGGAGCCATAATAGAAATGTGTAGGCTGACCCACAGACTAAAGCTGGCCATATATGGTTTGAATCTCAGCCAGTTCAGCAGAGAATGGCCGAGATTCATTCCATCTACGGGAATGCTGACTGTACCCAGGTCGATCAATAAATCAATTTGGATACAATCAGCATGTCGGATTTCTAGCATGCAATTATTGCCAGTGGCTATAGCTGCTAGCATTGTGTTCTACCGGCAGGGACGCCTTCAGAGCTGCAGACCTAAAAGAATACAGATATGATCTATGCACATTAACCCCACTCCTACATTTTCCCCAATCAGACAGCAAGTACAAGCCCCTCCACTGTAAGCCTGATCTGAAGTTTCAGTTGGTGTGCAGATTATAAGAATATTTTAGACATATATTTTAAAGGAATTACACAAGCTACAGCTAAAAAAAAAAAAAATCCAGTTTTTTTAAGGAATATATAATTTTTCCAACATTTTCCTGAAGTTCTCATTTAAAGACACTCGTGATGACGCCAGTTACTATAAAAGCTTTGCACAGAGAATGAGGCAGATATAAAACGTGTGTCAAGATGCATCTATCGCTTCAACATCACAAACCTGCCATGTTCCTTCATCTCCACCAACTACGGCATACTGTAGTTTTGAAAAGGACGACAGATTTTTATTTTTTTCCTCCTTTTCCTTTTCTGTTATAGGAGTGAATAAAACCCAGGGGAATTACTGAAAATTCTCATTAAACTCAAAACCTTTCTGATCCTTCCAATGTCAAAAATGCCATCATAAATCACTGTTGCCACTCTCGCAACTACAAAGGGGGAGAAGTACGAGTGAGTTAGTCATATAATTTCAAATGTCATTTAATACAGTGCCTTGATGTGTTCTCATTTTAAGGCAACATTTTAAAATGGATGTAACCTGTCTTTAAAGTCTACAGCTTTCACTATAGCAACCATCGTGCAAAATGAGACAGCTTTACAGGATACCTGCAGGAGTCTGGAAGTACGGCCCTTGCAAAAAAAAAAAAAAAAAAAGGACCACGGAGCGCACGCTTGTCTTCGACCCATGCCATTGCTAAACACAAATATCCTGTGGCTACGTCTGGATGAGGAGCAAAAATGTCTCAGTGATAGGTACTGTAATTTGAGACCTGTAATTTCATCCAAACAATCTAACAAAAGGTGCTTGTTGTACTACAAAAGCGCCATTGCTTTAAAAAGAAAAAAAAATAAAAAACCATCATGACCAAAAACAATTGCTTTCAGGGCAGACCCTTAATCTTTATCTGATATTATACAAGCTTGGCTAAGCCATCCTGAAATCTGGTCATTTCTGCCTTGGCTCATGCCGTAGCCAGTTATACTGGCTTGTGCCAACTATTGGAATTGATTGGATTTTTTTCATATACTTTTCTGGCCAAAAAATTTGCATCAGCCACATGTTGTCTTGTTCCAGGATGTGTAATACATTTTAATAATTGACTTAATTGCCGCTTTTATTGCATCCAGGGTTCTGCACTGCATTTGTCATAAAATCAGTAAAACTGACTCCGAGGCCATATCATCTGAAGCTGGCTAAATCTTTGTTGCGGTTTTATGAATGCTCAGTTCCTAGGAAGATTTAACTTACATCTCATAGTCCCCAATAATTTAGATTAGACAAAACTTTCCAGAAATGAATGCAACATGCAAAGTTATGTCCAGTAATTATTTCTTATCCACACTCAAGAGAGATGGTTAGATAAAAGTGCTGAAATCAGAGTGACCTTCACCTTTATTGAAGAGACAAATGCACCTAAAATACAAATTATTAAAAAAGCGACACTATAGTTCACACTGTGTGCACAATTATTAGTCAAATTGTATTTTTGAGAATTCATTTCATTATTGGACAACTACAGTACTCTTGGTCAATCCAAAATGTTAAACCTCAAACGTGAATATCTAAGAAAGCAAAAGTGAGGTTTTGGCTATATGATATTTATATAGCTATGTTTGCACAATAGTTGAGCAACTTTTAGTGTGCAGAACTATTATGCAGCTAAATGAAAAAATTTTTTTTCCATCTCACTTGTTTATTTTCATCTGTTTTCCTTCACCGTAAATCTCCAGTTCAAGAAGGGCCCACAAGTTCTCAATAGGGTTTAGGTCAGGTTAGGAAGGGGCCATGTCATTATTCTTTCATCTTTAAGGCCTTTACGGGCTAGCCACTCACTGGAGTACTTCGATGTATGTGATGGAGCATTGTCTCACAAATATCATCCTGAAAGATGCAGACTTTTTGCTGTACAACTGCATGAATAAAGTGTCTTCTAAAAACTGGCAGTAGGTTTGGGAGTCGATTTTGAGTCTATCTTCAACCCAAAAAGGTCAAACTAGCTCATCTAAATACCCCCCCCCCCCAGCCCATACCAGTACCCCACCTACACCTTGCTGGCATCTTAGTCAAAGTGAAGCTCTGTGCCCATTACTGATCCAGCCACAGGCACAATTATCCAGTGTCACTCTCATCTCACCAGTCCATAAAACCTTTGTCTTAAGATATTTCTTGGCCCATATTTTTCAGCCTTCCTTACCTTAGCCATATCCCTTTACACCTTGTACTTCTGGGCACTCCAGGTAGGTTACAGTTCTGGAATATTACAGCACTGAAAGATGATGGATTCCTGGTAGATTCACATTTGATTCTTCTCAAATCTTTGGCAGTTAACTTGTGCCTTTTTTTTCTCAACATGTTTCTTGCGACCCTGTTGACTATTTGCAACAAAACGCTCAATGGTTCTGTGATCACAGCCCGATATCTTAGCAATTTCTGCCTCCCTCTCAAAGACTTTTTACACAAAACAATTTCTGAATTTTTAGTCTGTTGAATTCCTTTTTGGCAGATTTTCCCTGAATAAAAGAAGCTGCCTAAAAATTATGCACACCTTGATATAGGGTGTTGATTTCCTTAGGCCCCACCCTCCCATATAACACAAATACACATCACCTGATATGCTTAAATCCAATAAGCATTCAAGTTTATACAGCTTGGAGTTGGACAATATGCATAAAAAGTATCATTTGGTCAAAATATTCACCTGCCTAATAATTGTGCACACATTGGATCAGTGGTGTAACATATCACAGAAAGTAGTCTTTGCTTTTCTGTCTTTTCTTTTATGGTGGATCCATATTTTGAAATTCCATATTCAGATCTGAGAAGATTTCCTTTAGAGGTGGTCTTTAGATCAAAGAATGGGACTAGCATTCCTGCTTAAAGCAAAACTGAAATGTACTATATAGTACTTTATGTACTTTAAGAATGGATGGCTTTGATGTCCCTTTCCCCAGCAGTTCATACTGTACCCTATTCTTTGCTCTCCCATTCAGCTTCCAGTAATGAGAAAAGGAAGCCCTGTGTAAGCATACATGGAGCTAATGACAATATTTCTGCATCCATGTAATAGTGCTGGGCAAACATCGAGCACCAATGCTGTCACATGAGAAGGGGAGTAATGCCCCGTACACACGTGCAGATTATCTGAAGACTTTTGTCTGCAGACTTACCTTTTCTATGTAGTGCAAGGGCCTGCCGGATTGCATACAAATTGAAAGTGTTTAGGTTTGACCTCATATTATATGGTTTTGGTAAGTCTGCAGACAAAAGTCTTCAGATAATCTGCACGTGTGTACGGGGCATTAGTGCATGCAATGACAGGCTTTTGTTCCTGTCAGATGGGGTTTGCATTACCATACAAGTCAATGGGAATGCAAAACCCCTTGAAACAGGTAAAATACAAGTCAAAGGGATGTGAATTGCAGGTCAAATCATCTCAGAAGCACTTCAAGCTTACGTCAGACTGATACAATCAACACAAGCCCAAAGCCTGTGGACACAGGCCCCAAGACAGATGTTCATTTATACCTGGAAGTGGTTATTTCCTTCACTCAACTTTGGTTGAATAAATTATGGCAGCCCACACCTTTTTTTTTTTTTTTTGTTCAACAGAGGGTTTAAGTTTCAGTCTACTGTACATACTGGCCTGCTCGCCACTTAATACAGCCATGCTAGTAGAAATATCCTCTTCAGTTTATCTTGAAGTGCTCTTATTTGCATGGCTACATTCATTGGTATGGGTGAGCCGTATTCTGCAGGATAGCTAAAAACGAGCTCTCTCATAGGAACAAACAGGCTAGAAATGCCGTGTGGCGCCATAAGGGGTCACACAGTAAAGATTGTTAAAAACAGGGAACAAGGGGAGTGGATACCATATCAGGCAGTACTAAGGTGGTGGGGACTATTATATACACGAAAAGTAAACTTTAAAGTGGTTGTGAAGTCTCATGTATTATTACTTTGATTCTCTCCGTTTTAGGTCCCTGTTCAGTACAGTGTGTGTGTTTTCCTAAAATTATGCTATGCTAAATACCTTCTTTGCAGAGCCCTGCAGTTCTGTTATGTGATCTCCCCCTGCTTAGCTTCCTGAGTGAGTACAGTGGGAGGGGCTGAGATTTCCCTATGATAATTGCAAGCTGACAGAGGGAGGTCACGTGCCTGCAAAGCAGGGCTTGGCAAAGAATGTTATATAGCATTATCTTAGGAAAACACAAACACTGTACTGATCAGGGACCTAAAACAGAAAGTAATTAATATGTTTCTTTGCTTTACAAGCACTGGAGCAGCAACAAGGAATAGAACTACACAGGCAGGAGAGGGGAGGAGATTGGCTCACACACAAACTACAGAACGGACAGGGAGAGAGGGAGGGGAAGGGGAAGGGGGGAACATGCTGAGGCACTGAGGATGAGCTAGATAACAGAGGCATGTAAACTGACCACGCTATCAGCAGCCATGATAAACGTGGTCAGATTACAGAGGGGATGACAGGAACAGGTAGAATCAGCCAGGTATTGTACAACATAGAAAGGTACAATTGACATGGCAAAAGCACTGTGCTATATCTCGTGTCTTAAAGAGACAGGAGCATGTTTTTATTACCTTTATTGTCTGCACACAGCAGTGGCTCTGTGCAATGTTCTCCTAAATGCCCAAGATACCTCTGATCTATACATCGTACATTCTTTCAAATGGAGCCATAAAAAGAAAACGGTAGTATCAAAAGGCAAAAAAAAAAAAAACCACTTTCGCTTGTACATGATTTGAGTGAACACAGTTTTAACTCATGAACTAAGCTAAGGTAAAAGAGAAGTATGGCCAAAGCAGACTGGGAAATGAGAGATCACATGACCACTTATCGCCAAGTTCTCAGTCCGATTTGACCATACTTCTTTTTTAAAGTGTATCTTTATTTTGCAAATGTGAATGTACTGACTTTTGTACTCCTATGACCCAGAATTAACCGATGGCAGTCTGACAGTCACTGATCTCTGCTCAGAGCGGACTGAGAACTGAGCGATCATTGGTCATCTGATCTCTTAGCCATTGTTGATGGGTGAAAACCTTCCACAGCGCTATTGTGTTCTGTCGGCGAAGAGCCTTCCCTCCTGGCAGAATACAATGCTATAGCCACCAGCAGTGATTAGGCAAAAAAAAAAAAAGCCTGACAGGCTGGTTGTACTTTAGTCGATACAACCAGCCTGCCCATAGGTGGATTGAAATGTGGATGGTTCCTGCTGAACCAGATGGATTTCAATCCATCTGTAGCTGGCTTCAGTTCACACAAATCTAAGGCAGAAACTATCTCACTCCTACAAAAGTGGATATATTTAAATTATTCATAAATTAACAGGTACAATAATAAAACACTACATATTCGTATGCCGGAAAAACACAACTGTAACAAGTTTCATTTAAGGCACTTACATTTACACACACACAAAAAAAAAAAAAAAAAAAAACATAAGGAAAAGAGAACCATGTGCATGTAGATGTTAAATGCTTGGGCAACACATATATTGTAAATATACAGCAGAATAGATTACACTATATTGTTTCACACTCAATGCGATTAATGAAACAGTCCCTCTCATTGCTAGGGAATGTTTCTGCCCAATGAAATATAGGTCAAGTGTAATTCTTTCCAAGATGATCTTGATTTTTTTTTTTGTTTATTATCAATAGCTGCTTAACAAAAAAAATCAAAACACGTATTTTAGGTGTACCGAACCTTCTGATCCCAGTGAGTATGCTACACTATATAACATTGTATTTTATTCGCCATCAAGACATATTCTTATCTATTTCAATTTGTGCTTTTTTTTTGTTGTTAAACCAATTGGGCACAATGTGTAATACGACTGTAGCTGACAGTGTGGGTGTGTGTATGATATTTCCTCAGATTAAAGAATATTTACAACATTCTCAGACAGATCTCGGTCTAGACTAGATCCATCCATCAACACCAAACACAGTTTATAAGGAAAGTAATCTTCAGTAAAACTTTTAGAACGCTGAAAGAATGTCATTCAAAATGCAAAAGAAGGTTGCCATCTGGTGGACACTCAGGGTAAAATTCTAAGTATAGATAGTTAAAATAGAAAAATAAAATGCTAAACACATTGTTATTTTTTAGCAAGTTTACATCTGTGACAATATCTAATGAATATGCTGGGAGGGCGACAGGCGGGGGAGAATAAAAACTCACAATAATTATCACCAGAAAGGGTAGGTAATACAAACATTCAGAGAATAAGCCATAATCCCCCACGAGAATGGATGAGGAACACGGTTCCAAGTAACATGGAGTGCTCCTGTTACTGTTAAGCAATTATAGAGACGTGTGGGCACTGTAAAAAGTTGTGCTAAGCTGGACAGGTATCCCCCCATTATTTTTAGGGAGATACAGTATACGCTTGCGTATGACTAGTCAAATTTAATTTTATTTTGGTGAAAACCATTAAGAGATTGTTTGCAGTGTGTTACTGCAATGTGCACAAAACTGCTGCCCTTTAGTCTGGGACTGCAAGTACTTTTTGCAGCAACAGGAACAAAAAAAAAAAAAAAAAAAAATTATATATATATATATATATAATTAAGTATGCATTCTTAAAGGAGAAGTACAGCCAAAGCTTGTTTGGCTGTACTTGTCCTGCGGATCACAGGAGTGAATTCTGCACTCCTTTGACCCGTTTTCAGCAGACAAAGGGGTGAAGCCCACTGTTGGCTGATGTCACAGAGCAGGTCAAAGCTTAGGCAAGATCAGGACAATGTAGTCGGGATTCGCCCACATGCCTGGATCGACACTTGGCTCAGCATCTCAGCAGGCCGCTGAGAACCTGAGTTGAGTGCTACCACCCCCTCCACAACCCAGCGCTCCAGTGAGTGGGGGGGGGGGGGGAGAGCAGACAGCTGTGACTGACCGTCACCAGCTCTCTGGCTCAGGGACCTATGAGAACCGAGCGATCTTCAACGTTTGATCACGCGTTTCTCAGTCTAAGAGACAACAGGGGACAGATCCTCAGTAGGATTCTGAAAGAATTAAAAAAAAAAAATTCTCTTTTATTAGTGCCTTCTATTGCTCTCAGCTGTCTCTAAATTCCTTTTTTTGCTGCTGTGATCCAACTTCCTTTAAGAAGGTGGCTACGGTCATTCTCCACTGTATTCCAATGTATGTGGGAACAAAGCCACCCTCTCTTCCTTGCTCCTGAGATGGACTATGGGATGTGCATAGAGCAGTGCACAAGACCACATATATCATGTACTGATCATTCCAAACGGGAGTGAGAAGGAAAAGGAAAGGTTCAGGAGCCCATGAAGGACATTACAAAGAGGCAGAAGACCGTAAGAAACCATTCCATAAAAAATAGATTATAGGGCCTATACGTAGTGGATGTGCATGGAATTATTTTGGTAGAATAAGGGTATCGTTTAGTCTAAATTTACACTGGCACTGTGGAATCTACATTTATATGTGTTTAGGGAATATTTAAAAAACGCATACAAATGCAAAGAATTTTAAATGTTGTAATTCACACTGAGCATCTACCTGCAAATAACAGTGTTACTATCACCAATCTTCAGATTGGGTATAGTGTTCTCAAATGCCACATAATTGCTGCATCTTTAAATCTGTAACATGACTTTTTGTAAACTTCAAACAAGATTTGAAAAAAAAAAAAAAAAAATTACACATAGGTGTAGCACCTTACAGGTAGGTGCTAGGTAACTGTATAGTGGGCTTTGTCTGCTTAGCAGCAGGGCCATGATTTCTTTTTGGTAGGGTGTCATGGTTTCCAGGTGTGTCTACTGAAAGGGGAGTCTCCCCACTGGCTCTGTGAGAGACTTCTCATAGGGCAGTGGAGGAAACCCAATCAGGGATACATTCAGGCTTGTAACTACCCCAGAAGGCAGATTCTGCCACAAAGGATTCTGGGAGTGGGTATAGGTTTGAGAGAAGACATGACTCATGGTCTTTGGTGGGAAACAGAGTCCCAGGAGGGAGAGGACGGCTGTCTCTCCTCCTGTCAGAGGAAGGGGATGTCTCGGGGTGCTGCCTGAGAATCCAGAGAGTGCTGAGTTGAGCTGAGGGGGATCCGGTGTGCAGAGAAGCAGCGGAGGGCGAGAGGGGTCCAGTCCCAGGAAAGCCTACACAGGTCGTGAGTACTGAGGATTGCCCCTGGGTGTCTGCCTAGAGTCAGTGGGGACCATTCCGGAGAAGGTTCTAGGATCCATAGTGTCAGCTAGCTGTAAAGGGTGTACCTAGTCAGAGGACTCTGAAGTGATAGAGGGGGTACCTAGGTTGAGGACCCTGAAGAGTTAATGCACAGTGTGAGTGCATCATTTGAGAGTTGCAGCCATACAGGAATACACAGCAAGCTACCTCAAGCCAGGGCAAGGCTGGAGAGAATAGTCAGTGACTTTGCAATGCAAGCAGTGTCAGATGTTCAATGTTCCACAGTCCGGGATCTGCTAGACTTAAGTCGGAGTTCCAGCACAGCTTTCAAAGATGCAGTGTGTTCAAAGCGTCAGTAAGCGCTGGCTAGCGTCGGCTGGCGCCAAGACAGCGCTAGCTGTGAAAAAGTCCCAGAATTGTACATAGTCGGGCCAAAAGGAGAGTATCCCACTCATTACCTTCTCCCATCCCCTAAAACTACAATAAAACAACCAAACAAAGATGTTGGAGTTGTCAATGTGTCAGTTCTCACACCCAGGGCCGCAGCTCACATGGGCTGGAGAGGTAACCGGTAACAATGGCAGACCCGCCACAGGCCTGGAAACCTTGCTATATATATATATATATATATATATATATACACACACATACATATACACACACACACACAGTTTTCAGCATAAATGAGTACACCCCAACAGATTTGTCAGAAAACCTTTACTTTCCTTTCACAATCAACATTTTCTTTGGGAAACTGTACTACAAAATACTACCTTAAAAGGCTTAGGAACAAAGCTAAATTTTAAACAAAATCCTAACAAGAATTAAAATACAGGTGATTCTAATTATTCATTAAACAGGTGTCCAGCAGATAGTTGATTATAAAAATGCAGTACCCAAGAAAACCCTTCCCATTTGATGCTGTCAGCAATGGCACCACATGGAAAAGAAATGTCACAAGGCCCGAGAAAGACAGTAATTTCTTTACACAAAAAAGGTGAAGGGTACAAGATGAACAGCAAAGCTTTACTTATCAGTCAGAATAATGTAGCAAAAGTGATACAAAAATTTAACAAAGATGAAACTGCAACCATCTCACAGAGATGTCCAGGCCATCCACGGAAGTTAACACCTCGACAGGAGCATCTTCTGACGGGAAGGGTTGAAGAAAATCACCATGCAAGTTCACTGTAGTTGGCTTAAGAAGTAGAAAGGCAAATTGGGGTGGATGTTTCCACTGACACAACATGGCGTACACTGCAGAGGAATGGCATGCATGGGTGTTGTCCACAAAAGAAGCCTCCCCTAAAGCCCATGCCTGCTAGAATTTACTAGGGCCCATGCTGAAAAAGACGACGGCTACTGGCACTCTGAACTCTTCACCTTTGCGACGCCATACAGTTTTGAAGCCATCAGTTCCCAAAACATTTATCTTGGTCTCATCACTCCAGAGTACAAAGTAAAATGCATGGCGCCTAAAGTAAAACATGCTGGTGACAGTGTCCTTCTGTGGAGCTGCATGAGTGCTGCTGGTGTCTGGGAGCTGCATTTCATTAATGGTATCATGAATTCACAGATGTACTGCTCTATATTGAAAGGAAAGATGCTACCATCACTCTGTGCCCTTGGTCGTTGTGCACTTTTCCAACATGACAATAATCCAAAACACACATCTAAAGGCCACTGTTGCATTTCTGAAGAACAACAGGGTAAAAGTGAATCAGTGGCCAAGTATGTCCCCTGATCTGAACCCAATCAGGGAACAACTATAGTATAGGGAATTCTTTAGAGATAAGTTGGGCATCACTCTCATTCCAGCATCCAGGCAATAAAAGAGGTCATTCTTGAGGAATGGAAAAATATAAATATTGCAATATGTTGTCAACTTGTTCAGTCCATGCTTAGAAGTCTTGATTCTGTCCTTACAAATCATTTAGGTCATACAAAATACTACATGGTGTAGTTTTTGTTATGGGGTGTATTCATTTTTACATAAACTATTTTGAGTATAAAGAAAAATGAAGATTTTTTTAATCTAAGTTACATTATTAACCCTACTGTATATGTAATAAGCTAAACAAATGTTCTATAGAACTCAGATGTGCAAGCTTTATTCTGGTCATTCAAGTCCAACAGGTCATGGAGTTTTCCTGGTTGGCCTTCACTATGTAGATTTCCAATGGTTTCATTCAAATTCGTATCCAATTATTAATGGGTTTAGCACCATGGGCACCAAATCTTTAGCCAATATTTGTTTAGATAGCTCCTTTACACTGCTGTGTGCTTTATGAAAAATCCAGAGTAAGGTGTATAAACTTGGGATCATATGACTATTGCATGTAGATGGCATGCATTCAACTAATTACGAGACTTCCAAAATGTAAGTAGTCACACAAAAGATTTAAAGGTTTCACACCAAAAGGGGGGGGGGGGTAATTATTTATGTAATCAAGATTATTTTTGCATTTGTAAGTCATTTAAAAAGCTATATACAAATATTTTCATACATAATAGACTATTTGTGTAGACCATTACCTTAAGATACCAATTAAATCCAAAATAATTTAACTTGTTGCCACCCACGCTATAGCCGAAAGACAGCTACAGCGCGGGCTCTAATTTCCAGGAGGCCGTCTTTAAACGGCCTCCCAGTGACAGGCTCCCCGCATGCTCCTGCGAGCGCGCATCGGGGAAAATCTGTGTCGGCCGTGTCCCTTGGACACAGCCAATCACAGATCGTGGTAAATGGCCAATCACAGTTGCCATTTACCACGTGATCGGACCATGCAATGAGAGATGATCTCATATGTAAACATATGAGATCATCTCTCATCGCCAGCTCTCCTTCCTCACACAGAGACTGCGTGTGAGGAAGGCGCAGAGCCGATCAGCGGTAAGCTGACACAGAAAAATGTAGTAATCAGGGCACTGATCACCAGTGCACTGATTACAAAAGAGGTAAATAAAATACAATAAGTGCCCACCATCAGTGCCCACAATCAGTGCCCATAGTGCTGCCAGTCAGTGCCCATCAGTGCCTGCTCATCTAGGCACTGATGGGCACTGACTAGCAGCACTATGGGCACTGAGTGTGGGCACTGATAGTGCTGCCCATCCGTGCTCATCAGTGCCGCCCATCAGTGCTCATCAGTGCTGCCCGTCAGTGCCACCCATCAGTGCCCAGCAGTGCCACCCATCAGTGCCCAGCAGTGCCACCCATCAGTGCCCAGCAGTGCCACCCATCAGTGCCACACATCAGTGCCCAGCAGTGCAGCATAGTACCTCCTCATCAGTGCCACCTCATCAGTGCCCATAAGTGCCACCTCATCAGTGCCCATCAGTGCAGCCTATCAGTGCCGCCTCATCAGCGCACATCAGTGAAGGAGAAAAATGTATTTATTTTCAAAATTTACTCGCAGAAAATAAGAAACTTTTTTTTTTCAAAATTTTCTGTCTTTTTTTTTTTTTTTCTAAGAAATAAAAAACCCAGAGGTGATTAAATACCACCAAAAGAAAGCTCTATTTGTGTGAAAAAAATGATAAAAAATTTCATATGGGTACAGTGTAGCATGACCGCGCAATTGTCATTCAAAGCGTGAGAGCGCTGAAAGCTGAAAATTGGCCTGGGCAGGAAGGGGGTGAAAGTGCCCGGTAGGCAAGTGGTTAAGAACGTAACACTACAGTATGTAGAATGTCTAAGTTGGGAGGGGGTGTTATGCAGAGCACTGTAAATTAGGGACTAAATATAGCAGTAAAGTGAAGAAAACAAGTCTGTAGTTCTGCTATGCTCTTATTGGAAATCAGCAGTATATTTTTTAAATGGATATTCACTGACTCCAAATAAACCCTATGTGTATAACTTATGTCTTGCACAGCTTTGAAAATGAGTGATGTCAGTACAAGCTGAGGGGAAGGGAGGAAAAAAATGTAATTTGAGATATAGATCTACAAGGTGAAAGAAAGGCAGCATCGCTCTCTCTAATCTGTTTGGAGGAGAAAGAGAGACAGAGGAGGAATGAAAAGGACAGGATGGCATAAAAGGATTTATACAGCTTACAGATAAAAATTTATAACCACAGCAGAGGAAGTCTGAATCTCCAGGAAGGTAAACTATTTTCATTAAATAAGTAGCGCACCTAGAACTTTAGAACTGCGTCCCTCACAGAATTAACCGTTGTGGGTGCTCCTCTATGAGGAAATTAGTCTCCGGTAATGGCCCTTGTGAAAGTAGACCCTTTGTGCAAAATGTTCCTAAGCGTTACTATCAAAAGATATCGTGAGACTGTAATTTCCTGTGTATGAACTGCAATGACACTGAGCAACAGGGGTCCATCGAAGGTCCTAGAGTGCATGCTGGGATTGTTCAGAAGCAGCAAGCATGTTCTAATAATAAATGGGGCATTCACTCACTCAGGAATAGTCACTGAAAAACAACTGTGCCGTTCATATCTACACAGCTAACACAACCACAACGTAAATAAAAAAAAATAAATCAAAACCAATCTATCAGAGCCCATGCGCATGCTTCCTCCTCTGTGTCCTAGCTGTCAGTGGTGGTGCGGCTACAGCATGATTTCGGACAAAGTACAAGTTAGGTTCTCTTTTATGAAGACCCCCCTCTCAGCTAGGCACTAACCCTGTGTAAGCTACACATCAGATAGCTGTCAGAGCTTAGAGAGTTCACTTCTTATCAAGTGACAGTACAGGCGTTATGATTAATCGCTGGGTCTGTCTTCTTCATCCATAGAGCAGGTCACATACTCTTACATAATGGTAAGCGCTGAGTACTCACCAAAGCCTCCAACAGAGCAAGGAGGGGCAGGGGAGCAAGAAGAATGGGGAATTGTCTTGCAGGAATATCTTGAAATAGAAAGCCGTGGACCAGAGGCATGCTTCGGGATGAAACTGTCAACGTGCTTTGAAGTGCTTTAAAGTGGTTGAAAAGGCAAGTGTTTTTTTTTTTTTTTTACCTTCATGCATTCAACCACCCCCCAAATTGTTACCTGAGCCCGATTTCAATCCAGCACTGTGCCCACGAGCAGAGGAATGGAGGCAGCAGCATAAGTCATTGGCTCCTGCTGCTGTCAATCACACCCTGTGAGGAGAGAGCTGGGGTGGGGCAGAGCCACACGGTGTGCGTCAATGGACATACAGAGCCCATCTCAATATTGAGCCGGCACAAGAAGTGGAGATGAGCCAAGAGTGCACGGCAAGGGACCCCAGAAGAAGAGGGCTGGGGCTGACCTGTGCAAACTTGCACAGAGCAGGCAAGTATGACATGTTTGTTATTTTAAAAAATTACCTTTACAATCACTTTAAATGTATGTAAAGGCAACATTTTTGCTGTCAGTGTGCTGGTAGGTAGATTTCCCTTAATTTCCTGTCTTGGAGACAAAAGAGGAAATCAAATAAATTCTCCCCAAAGTAAGGGTTTTTCTTCCCCTCTTGCAATTATGACAACTATAAAATTTAGTATTTTCCATCACTTTCTGTCACAGTAAAATTGGTTACCAGGACAAGCATTGGGTGCATCTGAAACACAAACCGCAAAAATAACTTGGTAAAGATCCTAACCCTCCTGCCCTTACCCAAAATTAAAAAAAATAATAAATAAATTGCCTTTACATACAATTTAAAAATGAAAGTTATGACCAAGAGCTGATGCTACAAGATGCCTTTAATATTACCAAGCAGAACAGCTTTCTCTGTGTACCTTGTGAAAGTAGTTTTACTTTGTTCCTGTGGCCCAATTTTCTCTAACTCCATAGCTAAATCTGGCTGTAAATCAGTCAGTTTTTTTTCGTTAAACCTACTGGGCCCAATTCCCCTCTCCACACATTCAAAATGGATGGGGGAATCCTCCGGCTGTGTCTTTGTATTGGGACTATAGTCTGCAGCACTAATCGAGTGGGAAATTTTGCAGGAGTGCTGATGTACAGAAGTTGATCAGTACACTAACTTCTATACAACCACAGTGCTCATAAACAAAACAAAATTCAGCCAGTCCCTCCTGAACCAGCTGAAATTTGATTGATCTGAACTCCTAACAACCAACTACATAGACAAAAATGCATATAAGGTAGGGTTTTAACTGTTAAAGTATTTGTAATTCAGTTCAGCCAATCTTGGGATTTAGTAACCCTAGCCAGACAACATGACAAGGTCTTCAATTTTCATGGCATGGAGCAAGAACATACCCCGTAGCCTGCTACAGGGGCAATTAAGAGCAGCACCATGCTGATGATTCATCTGCTCTCTCTTCTCTGCCAGCACTGCATCTGGAGCTGATCACTTGCTTGTGATTGCTGCATGAGTGATTACATGCAGGTGGCTGCATTTAGCTGGGTCCAGTGGCTTTCAATGGGGTTGCCTCCCGCAGCTAATTGTGGGAATAGGAATGTACGGTGGGGTTTAACTTTTCACATCTAGCTGGAGTGCGGGTGCATTTACAGGAGTAAATTCCTGCTAAACTGTAAAAAAAAGTGACCGGTTCCTGTTCATTGCTTTCCCTTCCTCAGTCCGAGTGCTGCTGTGCAAAGGATTACTGAAGCACGTGATATACCATATTTATCAGCGTATAACATGCACTTTTTCCCCCTGAAAATAGAGGGCAAATCGTGTGCGTGTTCTACACCGATATTTTACCTGGTTGCCTCGGAAGAGAGCAGCCAGCTGCTTATAAAAACACATTTCATTACGTTTTTAAAATATTTTAATTTGAACAACTATTTTAGCAGCTGTTTTTCTTAATCTGCCAGGATTTTAGCTTTTAAAAACCATCCTCAAATCACAAATGGAGAAATGGACTGTAACAAAGAGCAAAACAAATAAGCTTTTAATTTTTGCTGTGGTGTCAGTTTAATTAATCTTTAAGAAAAAGCTTTTTATGGAAACTTTAGGGTGAACAATCCCATGGAGAAAATTGCAAGTCTTGTTTAAGAGTCCTGAGGATTTAAAAGGACATCAATTAATAGATGTTTAATGACCAAAATAATCTGAACATTTTATTTCCAATGCTAAGCCGTTATTACGCTATGCCAAAAATACTGTGGCCTTGCTAACTATGAAATCTTCCTCTGAAAAAAGAAAAACAAGGTTTTTAATTAAGTCTCAAATCTCTTTTAAAGATCGTCGGGGACAATTTGAATTTCACTTTTTCTATTAATAACCAGCTATATTTCAAAGCTGTCAGCTGCTTATATGCAAACATTTATAATAAGCATAAAGAAGAATCATTTTGAAGGTTGTACAGAGAATGTTAGGAGATGCAGGTTCTGCTCCAGCTAGAAATTGGTACACACAATTTGTATAATATTTCAGACAATACTAGAAATCATGGGAGTGGCAACCTTGCTGTTATCATCAGCAATGTTTTTGGATACAGACTGCAAAATTTAAAGCACAACTCCCCTTTCGTTGAGAAAAAAAGCATTCCCCTCTGGGTGATCTATGTACATTTCAAGAATTATAACAAACTTTGTTGCATATTCCTACCTATTGTTATTCTGAAAAAAATCACTGTTTGTTCCTCTGTGCTGAGTGAGTCTAATGGGAGTGGTTTCGTAATTATCAATGCAGAGCACTAATGAGGAAATCTGCTGGGCCTGCATCCCTTTAGATGTGTTCCTATTGGGAGTATCTCACATGTCTCAATAACATTTTTGTTGTAGGGGATGCCTGAAATCTGAATTGTATCTTAGTGCAGACTTCTGGGAAAATTGGTAAGCCAATCACACAAGCGGGAAATGTTTCTGGGGTGTGTTCAGTGCATATTCTGTGTACAGGACAACTCAAGGTAGCCATATTGCATTACATTTTCAGAAAATTACAGAAGCATGCAAATTGAAAAGGAAAGGTCATTTTTAATAACATTCAATCACAATATGACTTGTATCGCAATTGTATACGCTATATTATTTTTCCTTTGCCATTTTTGTTCCCCACAAAAGTTGAGCTACTCTTTAACTATTGATGGAGGGCATTGCACTGTATTAATAACTAAAAAACATAGGACAATATATTTCTCTGTGCCATTATCTAAGATAATGGGCTCAGAAGACTGTCTTTTTAAGTGTAATTAGACAGAAACTGATGTAAGGACAGAGATCTATGCATGTGCCTATGCGGATTTTGGCCTGAAAAGGTCAGTGCAGTAGAATGATGGTCTGCCATAGAAAGATATATTATTTCAGGAACCAATTGCTTTTCTGCAGCTTTCACAATGCTTTTCCCTAAATCAATCAAACTCCTAAGACCTTGTTTTTTTTTAAAATTATTCTGATGGAGCATATGGCAGTGCAGTCAATCAAAAGTAATTTTTAATAAAGATACATTCATAGCACCTTATTAGAAAAGTCCTTGCCCAGCTTACAACAATAATACAAATACAACAAGTATTAGCTGCAATTCATGGTATTGCCAAAACTATTTTTTGGAAAGAAAGGGCAGAAAGTGTGTTAATGGCAGGGTCAACATGTGAAAGTAAAGAAAAAGGATCCGGAAGACAGCCACCACTTTCAGGGATGTATTTATAAAAAAAAAAAAAAATGCAGAGCTATTAGCCCGGCGAAACCGCATATACACTTCTTTTGTACCAATGGGGGCAAAAACAAATGGTAGTGGCTGGTTTCTTAAATTTTTCATTTGTATCAAAGAGAATAAATCTGAAAGATACAGCAATATGGCCACTAGCTGGAGGTGATGATCATAGTAAATGATCATTTAGCTTGTTAAATACTTCGTTAAATTCTTGATACCGGACAGAGACAGCATTTTAAATGGAGCATGGCACTTGGAGTCGATGCTCCTGAATTTGCCATCCTGTGATTGGCTGCACAGTGCTGACATCATTGGGAGTTCTGCTTACTGGTTCCTGATCTTTAGTAGTTGACTGAACTGTTGGTCACAGCTTTGTTACAGTTCAGGAGTACTAATGGAATGTCACCAGAACAAGACAGCAATACATATACATGGTTGTAAATGGGTTAAATAATCTATTAGATTGTAAACTCTCATGAGCAGAGCCCTTGGAACCCTCCTGTACTGGATTGCATTGCTACATTATGGTCTGAATAATAATAATATTTATGTTCTATGATTATCAGCTCCATCTAGTAGGGATTACTTGGTATTTTAACTACATTTTGTATGAATAAAAAACTTCAATCTGGAGAGAAAGTAACATTTCTTTTTTGCCTCCATTAACACAGAATGAATGTACATTCAGTTTCTCAGGACAAATAGCTCTGCAAATTTTTATAAATATTTCTTTTAAAGTGGACTTTTTCAGTACAGTACAAAGTCCACCTATAATGTCTGGAACCCTTGCTTCTGTAAAAATTGCCCGCAGACAGTATATACAAAATGTACCTGTAAAGAACAATCTAGCTTTTATACTAACCTTACCCCAGTCTTCTGCATCATTGGGTGTGATGTCTCCATCCTTCTGACAACATTCCAGAACACTGCAAGCGTGTCTTATTATAAGATTTAGGCTCTTCTGTATTCCCCAGAATCTCGCTAAAAGGAGTGTGTCAACATTCTCTCTTTTGCGGCGTAGGAGGAAGACAGAAGTAAGGCAAGAATAAAGATTAAATTGTTTCTTTAAGGGTACCTTTTGCGTATACATTCTGCAGGTGATTTTTACAGAGGTAGGGGACCCAGACATAAGTGGATCTGGCATTTTATTGACCAAAACGAAGCACATAAGAGAAGCTGTTAGGGCTTAAAGGCCAAGTTCACTTCTCTAAACATGTTACACCCGTATTTAGGGTATAAAATGTTCAGCATGCACCCCGTTCCTCCCCCTGCTGTTACAATTTGAAAAAGTTTCCTGTGAATGAAAAGACTACAAAATACCCTCAGCCATTGTAGATGGCTTGTATTTATCAATGAACTGCAAGAGTGCTGGTGAGCAATTTCAAATTTCACGGATCTTCAGACCGCTATTCTAAGAGTCTGCAGGCTCCTTAGAAAAAAATAATGAATGCACATTTTTTTTACCTGCCATGTTTTTTTTTTTTTTAAAAAAAGGGGAACTTATCCTTTAACCACTTGCCGACCACCCAACGCAGATTTACTGCAGCAAGGTGGCTCGTCTGCGCTAATCGACGTACCTAAACGTTGCATGCGTGCACCCCAGCCAACCCAGCAGGGAATAGATTCGCTCCAGAACCGATCACTCGTCAAAGTCCAGGCCAATGATTTATGCCCTGGACTTGCTGATCGGTTCTGACGAATCACAGAATGTCTGTGCCTGTGTCGTGTAAACACAGGCACAAGAAATAATGCAATCTCCCCTCCTGGAGCCCTTTTCGGATTCCTCGATAGGGGGAGAGCATCAGACAGAGTACACAAGCACTACACTGGCAGTGTACAGATAATTTAATGATCACTGTTTTAGTGTCACTGGCGACGTCAGTTAGTGTGAGCGGCAGATAGAGGTAGTTAGCGTCAGTCCCAGATAGGGAATATATGGTGGTTACCCTAAACCTAATAAAGACTTAACCCTCTAATCACCCCCAGTTAACCCCCTTCACTGCCCTGTCACAGTGTCACTATTCTAGTGTACAGTTCTTATTCTGATTCACTGTATTAGTGTCACAGGTGATGTCAGTTATCATTAGCGTTAATCCAGGATAGCTTCAGATTGCCCACCACATATTAATACATTTTAACCCTTTGATTGCCAGCGACACACACTAAACACCTCCATTACTAGTATAGTGTCTGAACAGATCAATATCTTTGTTTAGATCAGAACTATACTAGCGTCCTCAATAGTTTAGTGTTCCCAAAACGCAGCATTAACAGGATCAGCCCCGATCAGCCCCGACACCTGCCAGCACCTGCGTTTAGCCCAGTCCCCAAGAAGTGCAATCAGCAGAACACTGTCACTTCCGAAACACAGCACACAAAACCGCAGAGTTAGAGTCAGGCCAGATCTCTGCTAGCACTAGCAAATACAATTTTAGTAGCTGTTCAAACAGTCCTCGACAACCAAGTGATTTTTTTTTTAACTGAGTCACACTAAGTACCTATACATTTACTGGCCAAAATATCCAAACAGGGGTACACTAGTGAAGAGGTCTACACGATGCTGAGCATGACAGATAAAAGCGATGCAGAAGCCTCACTGTCAGAATCAGGCTCAGTATTCTAACCTGTAGAGAGTAGCAGCACCCTGACAGATAGCTCTGACAACACAGTAGTGGTCCCTGCTAATGTCAGGCGTACCCGACCCTGTTCTTCTGTTGCTGAGGTGCAGCAATCGCATTGGTTCTCATATACAGCAGAGTGTCGGTTCCAGTGCAGCTCAACCTTCTGAACTGGCAAGCACCAGAGGCCAAGTACATCCTGGTCATAGACAAACCAGCCCTGCAGTAACACTTGGCAAACATGGCGAGTCTCATAAGTGCAGTTCAAGCTGGTGCCACCAAGAATTTGAAGACAGGCCCATACAGCCCATAGTGTCCTTCCTGATGCGCTTGCAAATCCTGATTGGGAAACCACCACTTCTGCGGCGCCCGTACTTCCCCCTATTCCCTGGCCAACCCAGAATTTAGGTGGAAACATCTGATTTTACTCCCCTTGGTTTTTATGCGCATTTTTTCACAAAGATCTGTACAGATCTATTGTGGACCAAAGCAATTTATATGCCGATCAATTTATTGCAGCAAACCCAAAATTGACCATTGCCAGAGAATTTTCATGGAAAATCATCACTGTTTCTGAAATTAAAACCCTTTCTGGGCCTATCCCTCATCGTTGGCATTACTAAAAAGAGTGAGTTGCGGGTCCACTGATCCAATTTATCATATGCCCATGTTCTCTGCTGCCATGGCCAAGACAATGAACTCTGTCGCCCTCTGGGTGACACTGGATATGACTGGCTCCACAAAATTCGGCCCCTCGTAAATCACTTCAACCAAAGATTTTCAGCCTTGTAAACGCCCTGACAAACTGTCGGCATTGATGAGTCGCCGATTACATTTTCTGGCCACCTTGATTTCAAACAGTTTCTCCCCAGCAAGAGTGCTAGATACGGGGTCAAGATGTAGAAGCTTTGTGACAGGGAGACAAGCTATACATGTAGTTTTCGGATTTAAGAAGGAAAAGATAGCAGTGTCAAAACCCCCAACTGCCCAGACTACATAGGGAGCAGCAGCAAGATTGTTTTGGACTTGGTGTCACCCTTATTCAGAAAGGGGGTACCATTTATACGTGGACAATTATTACACAAGCGTGCCACTTTTTAGTCACCTTTTTGATTCTGGAAATGGCGCATGTGGCACCACACAACCTAATTATAATGGTGCTGTGGCCTAAATTCACAATCCAGATGCAGTGAGCGGGCTGCATGAGAAGCATTTTCTGAATGTCCTCCCTGGTACCTCTACCCAAAGAGCACCCCAAAGAAGAGGTTGTGTCTGTAGATAACGCAGGTATAGGCGTGACACCCATTATTTTATTTCCTCCTGTCCTGGCCAACCTGGCCTCTGCATCGGGGACTATTTGCGTCGCTACCACACACTAGTGCAGTATTAGTATAGGATACAGCAGGGCACACTTTAACACAAGGTCTCAAAGATGTTAGATGGCTATCGCAATTTGAGAGACCCTAGCCTGGAACGTTTTTTACGGTTCCAAAAAAAGTTAAAAAAAAGCCAAAAAATAAAAAAGCCAAAAATAGTTTTATTAAAAGTAGTTTTATTGAGTTAATTTTCTTTTCTTACTGTGTTTTATAATATACTGCTATACTGTAATGTTTTATGGTTACTGTTTTTCATTGTTAACAATAGTTTGCTTTGCAGATACCGCTATTCGACTTTTACTGTACTGTATACTATTAAATGTAATGTTTTATTGTTACTGTGTTTTTCATTGTTAACCATAGTTTTCCTTGCAGATACCACCATTCCACTGTTTTACTATACTGTATACTATTATATTGTAATGTTTTATTGTTACTGTGTTTTATTGTTAACCATTGTTTGCTTTGAAGGTACCCCATCAGCTGCAGCACTGATTTGTTTATCCTGACAGTAACAGCGTTTGCTCTCAGCATATACGTAAATCAATGATGGCAGTGCTGTAGTAGGTGATTTCACCACCGCCATTAAAAAGCAAAAAAGCAAAACAAAAACGTATATGGCGAAGCATAGGGGAAGGCACACAGAGGGCGGATCTCCCCTATGCTTCTCCATATATTTTTTGACACTTTTCCAAGTCGATGTGAATGGAGGAATCTGTCATGTGTTTTTCGCTTAGCAAAAAAAGAACATTGCATGTATGCCCATCATTAGAAGTGGGTGGATGCTGGGAGGTCTAATGGTGAACATACCACACACTTTGAGATTTATTCATCAACATCGATTGATGTGAATGTAGGGATAGGTTAGGTTCTATTTTTTCATGCAGCCCACAGACTGCATGAAAAAAAAAAAAAAAACACCTTACAATATATATATGCCAAACAAAGACCGGCAACGTACCGGTACATTGCTGGACTTTGAGTGGTCATACCGGGATGATGCCAGCAGGCGGTCGGCTTTCATGTAAAAGCAATCCTAGCGGCTAATTAGTCGCTAGACTGCTTCTACAAGCAGTGGGAGGGGACTTTTGGAGTTCAAAGTAATTTTCTAGAAAAAAAAATATTTTTTCATGTAAATAAGTGCCAGAAAAGGCTTGGTCTTCAAGTAGTTAAAAGAGTGGTCGATGTGTGGCATAAGCGTCTAATTTTGGGCATAAAATGCAAAGACAGTTTTAGACACCCCCCTTAATGACCCCTTTTTGGAAAGTAGACACCCAAAGTTATTTGCGTAGAGGCATGTTGAGTCCATCCATGGAATATTTAATATTTTGCCACAAGTTTTGGGAAAATGTAATTGTCACTAAATTATATATATATGCCATGGGTATATGAGGAAATAAACCTCGGAAACTAATCACCGCCTTCAGGCTTTCTAAAGACGTAAATGGCTAATTTGTACTTCCTCACTACCTTCCCAAATGACCTTTTCGTAAAGTAGAAACCCCAAGGTATTTGCTAAGACGCATGGCAAAATATAAAATATTCCACAGACTCATCATGCCTCTCAGCAAATAGCTTAAAGTGTCTCCTTTCCGAAAAGGGGTCATTTGTGGGGGGGGGGGGGGGGCAGGTTGTGCTATCTTGGCATTTCATAGCCTCCAAAAACTGTGATAGGTAGTGAGGAGTGAACTCAATTTACACCCTTGGAAAGCCTAAAGGCAGAAGCAGCAGAATGTATTTTGGGGTGTAATTCCATATATACCCATGACATGCAGGAGAATAACGGAATTTTTGTAAAATCTTACCTGTAAAATTCCTTTCTCTGAGTCCTCCGACAGTCGCCGCCTCTTCATATTCGTCACATATGGGGTATTAGACTTTGCTCCGAAGGAGTAGCTAGGCAACAGAATATGTTAACAATAAAGCTTTAACATATCCCACCCTCAAGGGGTGGTCCCCTCAGTCAATACCCTCCTACTTCCTGCAACCATATCTCAGTTTTAGTGGAATAGCAGTAGAGTATACATTCAAACCCCAAAAGAGGGGCGGGGGCGGCGACTGTCGGAGGACTCAGAGAAAGGAATTTTACAGGTAAGATTTTACAAAAATTCCGTTTTCTCTTACGTCCTCCGACAGTCGCCGCCTCTTCATATTCGTCACATATGGGGACGTCCCAAAGCAGTGCAAACATGAGGGGTGGGAAACGCATCCGCGCCGAAAGGCAACGCAGTCTCCACATCAAAGAAAGGAACCTTACCAAAGGAAGGAAACCAGCTGGGCAACAGCAAAAATAAGTGCTCAACAGGAGCAACAACCCAGGAAAAGACAAAAAAACCAGGGGATACAAAACTTATCCCAACAGCCAGGAGTCCCCAACAAGGGACCCTAGGGAACAGCCGCACTAAGAACCTTGCGGCCAAAGGAAGCATCCGCCGATGCCTGAACATCTACTTTGTAGAATTTTGTGAAAGTGTGTACGGTCGACCAAGTCGCCGCCTTACACACCTGGGCTACAGAAGCCCCATGACGACAGGCCCAAGACGTACTCAGAGATCTAGTAGAGTGCGCCTTCACAGGCACAGGGGGAACCTTCCCCTGCAAGGCATAGGCCTGTTCAATGGTCTGCCTGATCCATTTGGCAATGGTAGAGGCGGAAGCCGCCATGCCCTTCCGAGGACCCTCTGGAAGAACAAACAAGGAGTCCGTCTTTCGAAAAGACTCAGTCGATTTAAGGTAAACCCTAATCGCCCGAACAACATCCAGAGAGTGCAATCTCACCTCCTTTGGATGTTTAGGCTTCGTGCACAACGAAGGCAAAACAATATCCTCGTTAAGATGGAATTCCGAAACTCGTTTCGGCAGAAAGGAAGGATTAGGTCGCAAGACCACCTTATCCAAATGAACAACCAGGTACGGAGACTTGCAGGACAAAGCCGCCAGTTCCGACACTCTGCGAGCCGAAGTGATCGCCACCAAAAAGGCGACCTTTTTGGATAACATAGACAACGAGATCTCCCTGATCTGTTCAAAAGGAGCACGTTGTAACACAGACAGGACTAGAGTCAAGTCCCAAGGGGGCAAGGGATCCCTCCTAGGAGGAACCAGATGCCGCACACCCTGAATAAAAGTGCCAACCAAGGAGTTGGAAGCCACGGGACGTTGAAACAGAACGGCCAGCGCAGACACCTGACCCTTTATCGTAGCCAGCGCCAAACGCTGATCGACACCCGTCTGAAGGAAAGACAGCACACGGGAAACCGAGTACGTGCGAGGTGAAAACCCCCTGGACTCACACCAGGCAAAATAGGCCTTCCAAGTACGGTAATAAACCTTTCCCGAGGAAGACTTCCTCGCGTTGATCAAGGTATGAACAACCTCTGGAGAGAGACCCTTCTCCTTCAGGACCTCGGTCTCAACAGCCAGGCCGTCAAAGCCAGCGACTGTAAAGCAGGATGGTAAATCGGTCCTTGAGACAGTAGATCGTCCCGAAGAGGCAGACGCCAGGGGGCGTCGACCGCCAGATTCACGAGGTCTGCGTACCAGGACCGGCGAGGCCAGTCCGGTGCCACAAGAATCACCGTGCTGCGTTCCGAGTGTAACCTGCGAAGGAACCGGGACAGCAACTGAATCGGTGGAAACGCGTACATCAGCCTGTACTGATGCCACGGGGCCACTAACGCGTCCGACGCGTCTGCCCGAGGGTCGCGCGTCCTTGCCACGAACCTCTTCACCTTGTAGTTGAGGCGAGACGCGAACAGGTCCACATCTGGAAGACCCCACTTCGCGCACAACATCTGGAAGACAGCCGGGTGGAGAGACCATTCCCCCTGATCCAGGGTCTGGCGACTCAGATAGTCCGCCTGCCAGTTCTCCACTCCCGGAATGTGAACCGCCGTTATCGCCGGGACATGAGTCTCGGCCCAAGACACAATGTCGGCCACTTCTCGAGCCGCTCGGGCACTCCTGGTGCCCCCTTGGTGGTTGATGTAGGCCACCGCCGTGGCATTGTCCGTCTGCACCCGAACCGGGCAGCCCTGCAGCCGGTCCGTCCAGCGATGAAGACAGAGCCTTATCGCACGCAATTCCAGAATGTTGATCGGGAGGGAAGACTCCCCCTCCGACCAGGTCCCCTGGGCGGACAGAACGCCCAGAACACCACCCCAGCCCGACAGGCTGGCATCCGTGGTGATTATCGTCCACGAGATCGGACGAAACGACCTGCCCCCGGACACCAACGGGGACTGGAGCCACCACAGAAGGTTTTCCCTGGTGCGATGACTCAACGAGATCTGAAGATCCAGAGATTGAGGTCGCCCGTCCCACTTGGACAAGATCCCCGCCTGGAGACCCCGCGTGTGAAACTGCGCGAAAGGAATCGCCTCGAAAGCCGAGACCATCAATCCCAGACATCTCATACACGTCCGCAGAGACGAGTTCGGAACGTCCCTGAGGGACCTGACTTCCTCCTGAAGAGTCCTGAGTTTGTCTTCCGGCAGGAAGACCCTCGCCTGCACCGAGTCCAGTATCATTCCCAGATAGGGAAGACGAACCGACGGACTCAGTGTCGACTTTGGAACATTTATCGTCCAACCGAACTCCTGCAGAGTTTGCATCGTGACAGACAGGTCCTTCTCCAGACCCTGACTGGTCGCAGACCGAATCAGAATGTCGTCCAGATACCCCAGGACAGAAATGCCCTGGGCTCTCAATAATGCCAGAACCGGTGCAAGCACCTTGGTGAAGACCCGCGGAGCCGAGGCGAGCCCAAAGGGCAACGCCACGAACTGGTAGTGATCCTCCGCAATGGCAAATCGAAGGTATCTCTGATGACCCTCGAATATGGGGATGTGAAGATACGCATCCTTCAAATCGATGGAGGCCATGAATTCCCCCGGAACCAGGGCAGCCACCACCGAGCGCAGGGATTCCATGCGGAACTTGCGAACCCGCACAGAGCGGTTCAGAGCTTTCAAGTCCAGAATTGGACGAACCTTGCCCTCCTTCCTGGGCACAGTGAACAGATTGGAATAAAACCCCCGAAATCTGTCCCGATGAGGCACCGGAACCACCACTCCCTGAGCCCTCAGGTCCCGCACCGCCAGGTGTAGATCCCGCAGGCGCTCCGGAGACAGTTGTAGATTTGAGGGAAAAAATCTGCTCTCTGGCCGAGAGAGAAACTCGATCATGTAACCAGATCGAACGATTTCCAGAACCCATCTGTCCCGCACACGGGCCAACCAGGGCTGAAGAAAACCGAGCAAGCGTCCCCCCACCCCAAAACTGGGTGAGGGCGCCCCTTCAGGCCGAACTGTTATGGGCCGCAGGTCCGGATTGGCCGGACTTCTGTTTTCCAGACCAGGGTTTCTTCTGAGAGCCCTGGCCCTTGAACGGTTTGCCCTTGTAGTGCGGCCGAAAGGCACGAAAGGACCCCTGAGGGGGCCGAAAATTAGCATGCTTCTTCCCAGAAGCCCCCTTAGCCTTGGGGAAATGGGGCAAGAGAGTGCTCTTACCCCCGGTAATCCCCTTAATCAACACATCCAGGGACTCCCCAAAAAGGCGAGACCCATCATAAGGCAGATTGGCTAAGGTTTTACGTGAAGATTGGTCCACCGACCAACATTTCAACCAAACCAGGCGGCGAGACAACACCGCCACGCTGTGCACACGCGCGGCCAACGGAATCAGGTCCAGGTCCGCATCACACAGATACATGACACCCTGGTGGATCTGATCCACCATATCCAGGGTCGCCGCCGAGGCCGAATCGGCCACTAGGACGCGCCTAAGCATCTGCGTCCAACTTGCGATCGCCTGGGCCGCCATGAGAGAAGCAAACAGAGCCTTAAGCATAGAACCCGTAACAGAATAAGTATGACGGGCAAGAGACTCCAGTCTCCTATCCGTGGCATCACGGAAAATAGGGGATCCCTCTGCAGGGATCGCAGTGGCTTTGTTCAAAACCGCAATAGCATGATCCACTGGCGGAGGCACACACCACCGTTCATCAGTGGCAGGCGAGAAAGGATAACGCAGTTTAAATTTACTTGGTACCGCAAAAGGCTTGCGCAAATCGCGCCATTGGTCCTTAACAGCGCGCTGAAAATCAGCATTGCAGGGAAAAACCTGCGGCGTCCTGCGTTTTCTTTGCGTCCCATAAGCCGCCAAGGCAGCTGGGGGACACACCTCGTCCTGCAAACGTAGCGTCTGCTTAATGGAAGCAATCAACTCATCCATGATTGCAAGCTCTTCAGGCGAGCCAGGGGGAGAATTATCAACCCCCTCAACTTCAGCCTCTACCTCAGACCCCACTAGATCAAGAGAGGAGCGGGACCCCGATAGGGGGGTCCCTGCCAGAACAGCCCCATCACCTTCACCCTCAGAATCAGAGGACAGAGCAACTCTGGGCCGTTTAGTAGATTGAGCAGCCACCAGCATTTGCACCTGTGCAGCAAGGCCAGCCACAATAGTGGCCAAATCCCCCCCTGGGGGGGAAACAGCGGTCCCCTGGCTTTCCACCAATACTGTGGGAAACTTGCCCTCCTGAGAATCCATTGCCCCTGTATGCCAGACAACCAAGGGTTAACTGCCCCCTTACAGCAAGCGCGGCAAGCGCAGCCCACCGCACCACCTCAGGCACAATGAGACCCCCACAGGGAATATACAGACTGAATACCGGCAATGGAACACAGGAATAGAAGGATAAAACCTGAGGAGACTCCGCTGCTGCTGCTGCCTCGATCGGTGCTTCCAGGAGAGAGGAAGTGATGCTGCCAGGGCGCTCTATGTAAGCCTATGGAGGCTACAAGAAAATGGCCGCCGTGCATGTAAACCATGCGGCCGGAGCGGGCGCCGGTAAAATGGCGCCGTTTGGCGCCGAAATCGCCGCTCCACAGTGCATAAAATCACACACAAAATTATCCCAAAATATGGATACATGTTAGATCGCCGCAGCGATCGCTGTATATGCCCCAACATGCCATTAAAAACATGCCCCACAGCACACAGCTCCTCACACTGCCCAGCCTGACATACTCAGTGTCATACAGCTCCCCCCCCCCCTTGCAGCCCACAGCATGCAGCCGAGATATAGGGAGACAAGCAGTGTGATTAAAGGCAGGTTACACAGTCCCAGACTGAGACCCCCCCCAGACAGACAGGTCCCCACATAGATACACTTACCTCACATGGCGTGGGGAACCCGCACAGGCGAACAAGCCGCTGCACATGAGGCAGGGAGAGTCGCAAATCAAGACGCACACAATGGCGGTTCAGAAACCGCACAGCGTCCGGTGAGGTAGCCACCTCACCAATCATCCCTGCACCGAACAGGGATGGGTCGTTCACCGTGCCAGGAGCGTTACCTGGCTGAACGCTCGATGGCAGACTGGGAAGCCACTGACCCACGACCTGCGACCAGGGGGATCAGCCCGAGACCCAGTCCGCATGATCCTCTTCGTCCGAAGAACTAACTAATGCTGACAAAAATAACAGCTAAGTAAAGGTAGAGAGAAAACTCAAACAAAATATCAAAAAGAAGAAAGAGTCTGGGACAAAAAGTCCCAGCACAGAGAGAGCCAGCCACTCCTGACAAGCTAGACATTAAAACTGAGATATGGTTGCAGGAAGTAGGAGGGTATTGACTGAGGGGACCACCCCTTGAGGGTGGGATATGTTAAAGCTTTATTGTTAACATATTCTGTTGCCTAGCTACTCCTTCGGAGCAAAGTCTAATACCCCATATGTGACGAATATGAAGAGGCGGCGACTGTCGGAGGACGTAAGAGAAATATCATTTCAATGACCACTTTAAAAAATGACAAAAACACAAACTTTTTTTTTTTTACACAAACACCTGTGGCAAAAAAAATGGAATAATCAATAGGCTCAACATGCCTCTCAGCGAATTCCTTGGGGTGTCTACTTTCCAAAAAGGGGTAATTTGGGGAGTTTTATACTGCCCTGCTATTTTAGCGCTTTAAGAAAGGCAGTCAGAAAGTAAAAGCTGCGGAAATTCCAGTATAAACACCATGGTTTGTAGACGCTAAAACTTTTGCGCAAAACCAATAAATATACGCTTATTGAGATTTTTTTTTTTTTATCAAAGACATGTAGCTAAAACACATTTTGGCCTAAATGTATGACAAAAATTGAGTTTATTGGAAATCTTTTATAAGAAAAAGTAGAAAATTTAATTTTATTCTCGAAATTTTCGGTCTTTTTTCATTTATATCGCATAAAATAAAAATCCCAGGTGTGTTCAAATACCACCAAAAGAAAGCTTTATTTGTGGAGAAAAAAGGGACATAAATTTAATTTGGGTACAGCATTGCATGACTGCACAATTACCAGTTAAGTCAAGCAGTGCCAAATTGCAAAAAATGGCCTCTTTTAATCCCCCGCACTGTAAAGCTGACCATACATGGACTGAAATTTGGCCGGTTCAGCAGAGATTGGCTGAATTTCGATCCATGTGCGGCCAACTGTGGATGAACAGAAGTCTATCTACAGAACCACCCTGTTGGCATATTCTCACTCAATCAGCACCACAGGCAACAGACTGCAGCACTAATCTGTGTAATCTGATGGCGGGGAGAATACAATGACACATCTGGGAGGATTCCTGCATTCACATTAAATGTGTGGATGGGGGAATCATGTCCGTTTTTTTTCTTTCAACTTGCTGGTTGAACTGAAAAAACTGACCAATGAAAACAGGCTTTAATGCATTGCACAGTATTATCAACACTTGGCGCCTGTTGATAGAAGGAGAAATCAAAGAGGCCAATTCATCAGTGCTGTATTGCTCCTTTACTATTCTATTCGTAATTTGCAGGAGGGTTAATGTCCAAGCTGTACTGGTTAACTGCAGTGGAGCAAAGTGAGGTCACTGACATGGCATAGTTTTCTGGCAGCAGTAACTTGGCTTAACAGAGTAACAAATCCTTGGCAGAAATTTTACTTATAGCTCATATGTGTCTCAACTGTATGTTTTATCCTATCCACCTAAGTAGACAAGGTTTGGGATAGAAATCAGGGCTGGTTGCACTAGGTTGCAACTTAGAACTGTGGGCACACACAGGGACACTTAGACCCCATTTACACTAGCGTGACTTGTCAGGCGACTTGGTCGCCTGACAAGTCGCGGTGGGTCGCTCGCCATTGAATAGTACAGGACCCGTTCTAATAGGAGCGACACAAGTCGCTCCGACTTAGAAAAAGGGTCCTGTACTACTTTGGAGCGACTTGCATTGACTTCAATTATATGAAGTTCGTGCATGTCGCGTGCACCGCGACTTCACAGGTCGCCCCAGCAAGTCGCGTCGCCCCAGTCTGAAAGGGGTCTAACACCATTTACCAAAATAATCCAAATCCTGCTAGTCACCTTATTTTAACATAGACAGACACATAAAAGAAGATAAATTGTCAAATCAGTCAATAGGTATCCCTTACAGCCACAGAGTTTTCTATTGCTAGCGATAGATAGCTATGTTAAGATTTTATGAATCTAGTAGTTTTGCACTGCAGCAATTAGGTGCATTGGAGGCCAATACAGCTTTAACATCTAACCCTGTAACGCTCCAACTTCTCCCCCAACAGAGGCATCAACAAATATACCACCTACCACAATGATCTTCTATTGTTTGAATTAAGGTGTGGACTTAACAAATCTAGAAGAAAAACTGGCATCAGGCTCCCCTCACTACTGCCAATGTTCATATAGCAATTATTACTTTGGAATAGAAAACAGAAAATAAAAAAAAATAAAAACATTTAAAATGAATAATTCAAGCATGTAACACTGTGCAGAATTTAATTGCTTTCACAAATCCCTATTACAGAAAATATAATGATGTTCAGGATCATTATATGCTCATTTTGAAGGGGGTCCAGGTGTGGCATCCCACACCTCCCTCTCCATCGGCTGCCAATGGTCTGTCACGTCAACTTAATTTAATATTTTACCCTTTACCTCAGAGGACTGTTTGATTTTGTTCCGCTGAAGATTGAATAATGAACTTTAGAAATTATCCCAGTTAAAAGGATGCAGTGTGTGGCGCTAGGATGCTCGTTGTTATACGCATAAAACATTTCTAAACTTCAGTTCTAGCAGCTGAGCTCATAGGAGCATCAATTAGACGGTGACCCTAACAAAACGAAGGACAAAGCAGTTGGCAAATGGATGGTGTTTTGCTCAGTCCTTGCAAAGGCTCAGTCAGCTCACTGTGAAATATAACAATAATAACTCAGAAACACACATTAGATGGCCTTATCCAAAGAGACGAAGGTGCTTCGCTGAGAACGCACTAACTCTGCCCTTGTTGATGTGCCACAGCCGCCGCATTGTAGAGCTGCCACGTGTGGAATAAAAGAGGAGCTGGATTGAAAAAAAAAAAAAAAAAAAAAGGCAAGCATTAAATGTAGGGGTTGAGGTCTCCCTAATAGATAACCAAAGAGAAGTGCTGGCATATGGAACACATCTTTTTGTGAAATGGGCTTAGCACTGAAAAAATAATCAGCATCTATGTTGGAAGGCAGACCAAGGAAGCTGGTGACCAACAAGTCCAGCATGTGGGCCAAATAAATTCATCCGTCATCTGTTGAAACTCATGTTTCAGCAGATGACAATCAATCTACAGCTGTACAATGCTTGTCATGTCTTATAGCTCCTATAGCTACCACTAGTTCCTGATATACAGGGAGATAATCCTGGGTTTTGAAGGCACATCCCTGGTTTACAGCACTGACCAGATGTAAGACGAAATCCCCTAAAGTTCTGCTTTGTTTGTTTTAATATAGTTATTTCCATTCCAATTTAAAACCTAAGGTTGGCCACACATTATACCATTTTCTTATTCAATTTTTCTTAAGATTTACCAAAACCATATAATATGAAGTCAAACCTAAACACTTTCAATCTGTATGCAATCAGGCAGGCTCTTGAACTACATAATAAAATTAAAAACAGAAAAATGAGCACAAGCCACAAAATGTACATTCATGTGGGATGTGTCCCCTGGGCTGATTCATCTACAATGAGATAAGGAGTATCCATATTCAATTAATATAAGTAAACCCAAATTAAGCAGTGGCGTGGCTTTTCTCTGTCCAAACCTCAGTTCTAAACATCAACATACAAGTATGAGATTCTGGTATCCAGCAGCAGCAGAGACCGAAAACAAGATAGGGAGAAAAAGAAAAGAGAAAAAAAATGGGTGAGGGTAAATTCCTCTTCTTTTAATTGGAATCCTCCTCCATCCCTGTCTGATCACCCCTACTGTAATCTTCTGATGCAGCAGGGGTTAAGATATCTAAGGGGCTGTCAAAGGCCCGACTATTATGGGCATAGTCAGGCTTCTCTTGATTAGAGCCCGCAACAGCTGCTTAGTTGTATTAACTCTCCTGCACCGGAAGAATACAGAGTTGGGGGGGGGGGGGGGGTTTAAAGCATTGAAAAAAAGGCTCAGCATGAGCACTATAACTGAGAAATCAACAGAAGCAGCCTCAATATTTAATCAGTAATAATTTTTTTTTTTTTTAACTTACTCCTAAATTATGCTTTAACCACTTAAGCCCCGGAAGATTTTACCCCCTTCCTGACCAGGGTTTTTTTTGCGATTTTTTACTGCGTGACTTTGACGGACAATTGCGCGGTCGTGCGACGCTGTACCTAAACGAATTTCACGTCCTTTTTTTTCCCACAAACAGAGCTTTCTTTTGGTGGTATTTGATTACCTATGCGATTTTTTGATCATGCGCTATAAACAAAAAAAGAGCGTAATTTTTGCAAAATAACAATATTTTCACTTTTTTTTATATGAAATTCCCCCCCAAAAAAATGTAAAAATCAAAATTTTTTAACATTTTCGGCCAAATTGTTTTACGCTACATATGTTTGGTAAAAAAAATCACAAAAAGCGTATTTTGATTGGTTTGCGCAAAAGTTATCGCGTTTACTAACAAAGGGAAAGATTTTTGTCATTTTTGGTGTTTTTTTTTTAACGAGTAATGACGGCGATCTGCGTTTTTTTTTGCAGTACTGTGACATTGCGGCGGACAGATCGGACCCTTGACTGACATTTTTGACACTTTTGGGGGTACCAGTGACATTACTGCAGTAATCAGTGCTATATATATGCACTGTTACTGCAAAAATGACACTGGCAGGGAAGGGGTTAACTGTATTGGAAAGGGAGAGGTTAAGTGTGTCCTAGGGGCGTGATTCTAACTGTAGGGGGGACAGGTCTCCTAGTGTAAAAACAAAGATCAACGGTTCTACATAGAAGAACCATCTGATCTTCATTTTTACACAGGGGAGAATGACAGGCGGCTTGTTTACATAAGCCGCTCTGTCTTTCTCCCGCTGTACCGGCGATCGTAGTGTGACCGGCGGACATCGGGTCCGCCGGTCACACGCCCGCACTCCTCTGTGAACGAGCCGAGGCGGGCGCGCGGTCGCCCGCTATTGGCTCTAAAATGAGTGACAGACGAGCGACGTAGACCTACGTCACTCTGCCTGGCCGGGGCTGACTGCCGCAGTAAATATACTGTGAGCAGTCGGCAACCGGTTAAGGTCTTGTTCACACCAGCGCAGTGCTGATGCACCAATATCAGTGCTCACCCTTCACTCACTTCACATAGTACTTTTTTTCAGCACACATCACACAATGTAGCGGTGTGAACCGGCCATAATAGAGACAAGACATTTTGCCTGGTCTTATGGTGGAAATGTGCTGGAATAGCTGCCCAGTCCCATCACACCTGAGGTGAATGGATAATAAATGACCTGCATGGGCAAACCACTTGTTTGCTTTATTGTTACATAAGTAGTGACTAGCAGAGCATGGCAGGATTAGTGAGTCTTGCTAGTGGTAAACTAAAAAGGGAATGCTGGAAGTTGCAGTTTAACCTTTATTAATACATTTAGAAATAAATTGTACAAATGTATGGCTACTCCCTTATTTAACTGTAATGGATTTCTCAATTAGGCTATGTTTACATCTAGGCATTGCTATTTTTAAAGGAGCTTTTTTAGGTGTTTTTTTGGGTGTTTTACAGGCATTTTTAGGTTGACAAGTGACCAATGAAAAAAAAATAAAAACGCCAGTTATCTGCCCAAAAAAAGCGCATGTACTTTTTTTGAGCGACAGGCATTTATTAAGGCGACAGAATGCTCAGATGTGAACAGGGGCCATTTATATGAACAAAGTTTGTTTTGTTGGGTGTTTTTAGAGCTGAGGCTAAGAGCAGAAAATCGCCCAAAATCACCTAGATGCGAACAGAGCCTTAGGATGAGAGGTCTGACATTAACTACCCCATCAGCTGCCTGACCTTATGCTAATAAAAACATATTTTTAGCTCTCCAGTGAGCAAAACAATATGAAACAGCACCATATTGTCTAGGATGGTAGTTAACCACAGGACAATGGTTACCATTAGGCCTCATGCACACTGGATGGTATCAAAACTTCAGTACAAAGCTGTAGAAGGTGTTTTTCAGTAGCATTTTTTTTTAGCTTTTTTCAGCTGTATCAGAGTTAGAGCGCTTTTACAGCTGAAAAATGCCTCTTAAAACCCACTAGTTCTGGGTTTTTTCCCAGCCAGAAAATGCCCCTGCCAAAAACTACTGATAAAAGCCTATGTGTGCATGGACACATAGGACAACATGCTGGGGAGTCTACTGGCTGTAAAAAAAATTGTCTGATGCCAAAAACAGCAGCTGTAAAAACGTCCAGTGTGCATGAGGCCTTAAACAGGCTCCGGAGTGAAGAGGATGTTATTAGCAGTTGTCTGGTCATGTTTCCCATTGGCATTATAGCTGTATTCCATAAATGCCATGGTATCCATAGATGCCTTTATGATGCCAACAAACTAGGCTGTATCTGTGCCATAAAACTATGCTTTTGGATGCATTGCTGGAGCAGGGGCATAAAGGAAAATGTGGTACTACTCCTCCCACTATCCTAGAATAGAGGGAAAAAAAACGATTGTATTTTGAATATCAAAAGAAGAGATACCAAGTAAATATCTAAAGTTTTGGCATTATTATGCTTTTCAAAGAAATCATATAATACTTATATAATAAGAATGTAATACTGTGGCACATGAATCAGTAAATTATAGAAAGCAATAGCAACTAATCAACCTTCAGTATCGTTCCTCACTCAAGATGTATGCCATTTCCAGCACAACTTTCGTTTCAGCTGGCTTTATAGTAAACTTGGGATCTTCACTATATAAAAGATTATCTTTCCTGCAGTCATTTTATAAGGTGTTACTGTGTTGAATAAAGACAAAGGGCCATGCTGTTTTTTAAGCCTCAATATATATTCTTAATCCACTGCAGTCCAGGGCTTCCTCTCTGGGTAATGCCTTGTTATTTTTACTGTAGATTGTGCTCTTTTATGTGTTTCATTCTTCTCCAGTGTCCTTGGCAAACAAAGCTCTATATGCTGACTTACAAGCCTTTGAAAGGACATTCATTAAGTTTTGCAATTTTTATGTTCTGGATGAAACATACTTAAAAAATATATTTTATTTCTTTCTATTTTTCTGCAAATGTCAGACTTCAAGTGAGTCTGTTGGCTGAAAAAAGCTTTACAGCAACGTTAATACTTTCTCCCACTGACAGCTGCTTGGAGGTGCATCTCACATCTCATGACAGCAGCTTGAAAGGTCACAGGGAGTGATTCAGTAGGACTTTGCCTCCATGGTCATTCCGCATTATATTCTCCACTAGTTATAAACTGCTGAAAGTCTTCTAAAGCACTGGAGAATCATTAAGTTACCCAAAATTTATACAAATGTTCCTCCTGTCTGGTGGCAGTATTGCATGTTTATAGAGGAAGTCTTTCTCTGGAACAAAGTGGATTATGGAAAAAGATGTGTGCAGGTGCCTAAAATGTCCCCTCGGTGCCTCTGTGTCCCAGTCACAGTTCTGGTTCCCACCAACCTTTAAAATAGCTTTTTTTTGTGTAGATTTATTTTAAGCCTGATTGTGTCCCCTGTTGTGTGCTTCAATGCGCCCCTATAGTTTACTGGTTGGAGTTTTATGCCTGACAGGGATAAATAAAGAAAAGTAAAAAAGGTAGCTGGAGAATTGGTTAGCATTTAAATTTGGGAGCTCTGAGTGACTGCCAAGCCCAAGTGTGCATGTTCACGCAATGAAGGAGAGTTTGCAAAACCCCCAGACTTTGGCCTTATCCTAGAATAGTAAATGACCAGAAAGACATTCTGACCAATTTACTGGTGCTCCGAGTAAAATCACTGTTAATGGTATTTGAAATCTACAGGGTTAACATGATAGTCATTTGATCTGGTCAAAATTAGACAGGTAAGGCTTTTAAAGTCTATGGTATACATTCCTTGCTCTTCTGCCTTCTCTCTCTTTACCTGTACCTATTGTAATGTTTTAAAAGAACTTCAAAATGGGCAGTGGCAATATTCTGCCCCATTACACAGAGATTTTCCAAATTTCCAATAGAAATCTTGTTTTGACAAGCGCTTCCAATTGTGAAAATCACCAAGTTCATCCCCAAGGTAGTATTAAAATGCATGTCAAGCCACATTATTTTAACCACTTCTGGACCTGAAGATTTTGCTGCTTAATGACCAGACCCTATTTTGTGATTCGGCAATGCGTTATTTTAAACGGACAATTGCGCGGTCGTTGCAACGCTGTACACAAGTGAAATTGAGGTCCTTTTTTTCCCACAAATAGAGCTTTCTTATGGTGGCATTTGATCACCTGTGCAAATTTTATTTTTTTGCACTATAAACAAAAATAGCGACAATTTTGAAAAAGAACAAAACAATATTTTTCACTTTCTGCTATATAACATTCCCAAAAAAAAAAAATGTAAAAAACGAAATTTAACATTTTAGGCCAATTTGTTTTCTGCTACATATTTTTGGTGAAAAAAAAAAAAAAACTGCAATAAGTATTTTGATTGGTTTGCGCAAAAGTTATTGCGTTTACTAGCTATGGGAAAGATTTATGTAATTTTTATTGTTTTTTTTTTTTTTTTTTACTAGTAATGGCGGCGATCTGCGATTTTTTTTGTGGGACTGCGACATTGTGGCGGACAGATCGGATCCCTGACATTTGACACTTTTGGGGGTACCAGTGACATTACTACAGTAATCAGTGCTAAAAATATGCACCGTTACTGTAATAATGCCATTGGCAGGGAAGGGGTTAATGCTATTGGTGATCAAGGGGTTAAATGTAAGCCTAGGGGAGTGATTCTAACGGGGGGGGGGGGGTTGGGCTTGTGAGATGCTCACCAAGACATGTGATCCTATATAGCAGGATCACATAGCCTCTGTGATAATGTCAGGGAGAATGACAGACGGCTGTGTTTACATCAGCCGTCTGTCCTTCTCTGTCAGCAGGAGGAGATTGCCGGTGTCAGATGGCAATCGGAGCCGCCTGACACCCGCACTGGCTTCCCCACTAACGATCGGGGGCAGGAGCGCGCCTCTGGCAGCGCGCACTCGCCCCCTAGAGGCCTCCCAGACAAATTACGTTTATTAACCTGATTTTGCCTGGGAGAGCCACACTGCCGACGTAAAAAGGCTGTGGTTAAAAAATGTGATTTTAATACTTACCGTAAAATCCATTTCTCTGAGTTCGACAGACACAGTGCTCCATAAATCATAACTAGTGGGTTATATTGCCTCCTCTAGGAGTAGGACTAGGCAGAACAAAAAACACCTGGCTATGCCCATGGGCCATCCTCAGCTCTAGGTAATCAGTTTAGTAGCAACCAGTATTAGAAGTATCAGAACTCCATAGAGGGGTGGGTGCTGTGTCCGTCAAACTAAGAGAAATGGATTTACAGTAAGTACAAAAATCCTATTTTCTCTTTCGTTCATCGACAGACACAGCACTCCATAAATCATGACTAGTGGGACGTTCAAAAGCAGTGCCAAAAGGAAAATGAGAGGTGGGGAAAATAACCTAAGGTTAATAACCATAAGATTCCCTAACCAGGACACAGGAGCCCTAACCGGGTCACAGAAGCCCCGTCTGTAAAAGGTTTAAAGAAAAACACCCCTGAAGAGGGAACAGCCCCTTTTAAACAGCAGCCTGCAAAACTTTGCGGTCAAAAGAAGCATCCGCAGATGCCTAAGTATCTACCTTTTAAAATTTTGTAAAAGTATGCACGGATGACCAAGTGGCCGCCTTGCAAACATGCGATATTGAAGCCTGATGACGGAAGGCCCACGAAGTACTCAGCGCTCGAGTAGAATGCGTTGTGACAGGGAAAGGTGGAACCTGACCTTTAATAGAATAGGCTTGAGTCACCGTTTGATAGCCAAAGAAGCAGCCAGCCTTTTTCTTGGTCCGTCCGTATCCACAAAAAGCGAGTCTGACCTCCGTAAAAGACGCAGTAGCTCCCAGATACACCCGAATTGCACAAACCACATCCAAGGTATGCAATGCAAATTTCTTCGGATGAGCCGGCCTGGGACACAAGGAAGGCAACCCAATATCCTTATTCAAATGGAAGTCAGAGACAACTTTGGGCAGGAATGATGGACAGGTACAAAGAACCACTTTATCCCTATGGACCACTAAATAGGGACTGCGACAGGATAATGCAGACAATTACGATACCATGCTGGCCGAGGTAATAGCCATGAAGAATGTCACCTTCTGGGATAACGTAGGCAAGGGAATCTCCCTAAGATTCTCAAATGGAGGTTTCTGGAGAACCAAAAGTACAACATTTTAATCCCATTGCGGCAAAAGAGACCGTATAGGTGGAGCCACATGTCAAACCCCCTGAATGAAGGTGCGAACTAAAGAGTGCAGGGCTAGGGGTCGCTGAAAGAAGAATGCCAGGGCAGACACCTGGCCCTTGATGGTACTCAAGGCCAACTTCTGATAAACGCTCTGTTGAAGAAAGGGTAAGATCCGAGCCACAGAAAAGGATCGAGGATGAGCGCCAATTGACTTACCATAAGAAATGTACGCTTTTGACGTACGTTGGATTATCTTGCGGGAAGACGACTGGTCTTCTCTGAGAGGAAGCCCCCAAGGGACTTTTACAGCCACCAGGATGATTGGAAGATCCTCACTCTTGATTCCTCACAGGAACTATGGAAGAAGCCTAAGCCGAGGATGATACTGGTTATACCGTGGCCCTTGGATGCCTGCAGCGTTTATCAGAGCACCCCGTGACCTCATATAAAACAAGAAAGAGCTGCGCTTGGAACAATCAATTCAATAAAAGCGAATAAAAAAGATATATTTAAAAAACTAAGACAAAAGCAGCTGCACATATGTCAGGATATAAACATACACAATATATAAAGTAATAGGTGCAGCGCTAGAGAACAAGCGTATAAAAGTTCCAAATAATCTGTGTGTAGTCCTATTCGGTTTAAATCAGCAAATGTCTGTGATTCCAAGATGGTATTGCTGGGTTAAACATATCACCACCAACAGATGTCACCAAACACACTGACCCTTACCGTCAGGCTGATAAGACTGCACCAGATAAATAATCTCCACGCTGGTTCATCCAAACTTAACCACAGATCTCCATAAGTTCTCAGGAACATGAATGGCAGATGAGTCACAGATCCTCATATGGCCCCAAAAATAGTGAAAAGGCTCATAGTGCAGTAAGTTAAATTAAAGTAGTGCTTTATTAAATCATAAAATACACTCACATTCTATCAGGATGCCTTCAGCATATAAACAGTGTGGGTTATTTCCTTCCAAGAAAATGGCCGCTGCGTCCTCCGGCGCAATGACGTCACACGCTCCGCAGCCTGCCCGACGCGGCGTTTCGTCAACAATGACGTCGTCAGGGGCGTGGTTAGTGACCTTGTCACAAACTTCACTATCCTTCTGTGGAGCCGAACCTGCTAAAGGTGCTGCATGTAAGACTGTGCAAACAGAACCGTCTTGAAGGTGGATACCACCAGACTCAGAATCTCTATGCAAAATGAGAGGGAGAACTTTGTGCAACAGCAGCCGGTGAATCACAGCCTGTGGTCCCAGAAGTGTGTGGAGAGAAAGGACCACCCTGGTCAGAAAAAGAATCAGCCCTAAGTAAATCAATTCCCTAAACATTTTGCGGATCTCCATGACGATCACCAAAGAAGTCCAAGGGGCCGGAAATCAGAGAAAAGATCCCCCCACCCCAATAATGGGTGAGGGCAGACCTTCATGCTGAAGGATTTCTGTCTGCTGGTCCAGGGAAGCAAGCTCTAGGCTTACCCCACCAAGGATGCTATAAACTTCCTGGGAAAGATTTAAAAGATCTATTTCCCTTATTCTCTGTCCCAGAAGCACAAAATAATTTTCTTTGGGCAGAGGAGGGGGGCCCCAGCCTGTGGCAAGGCTCCTTCCCTTTCCTTGACTGTGGCAGGAAGGTATTCTCCCCCCCCCCCCCCCGTGATACCCTTAATGATGTCATCCAGGGTAGCCCCAAACAATAAATCGCCTTGAAAGGGCAGAACAATGAGAGCTTTCTTAGAGGCTTGGTCTGCTGACTAATTCTTAAGCCACAGCACGCGCCTAATCACCACCGCTGAAACAGAAAGTTGGACAGCACAAGAGCTGTATCCAAAGCTGCATCACAAATAAACTGCAGCCCATTGACCAACGGGTCCGCTAAATCAACATAAGCAGCGGGAACCTGCTTAGCCCCCAGTCCCTAGCGCAAAAGTTTGGCCCATTCAGTCAGGGTCTGAGACACCAGGGCTGAGGCAAAGACTGGCCGCAATGCCGAACCAGCCATAGTAATCATGCTGCGTGCCACAGCCTCCACTTTCTTGTCAGCCGGGTCCTTAAAGGACAGGGATTCCTCTACTGGGATCATGGTTGCTTTATTCAACCTGGAAACAGGAGGGTCCACCACTGGTGGACTAGCACACTTTTTTAAAAAGTGACTTCTCAAAAAGTTAACGTACAGCAAAACGTTTAGGGCCCACAAAGGGTAATTTTGGTTGTTCCCATTACTTAGAGGAAAACCTGTCAAAATAAGGCACACAAGGAAACACCTTTGGATTACGATGCAACTTTTGCGTACCAAACGACATAGCCACGTCCGTGGCTACATCAGCAGCATCCTCCATTTTTAAAGTCTCATGCACTGCAGTAATAAGTCCGTCTACCAGCGCTTTTTCATTTGCTGCTGCAACCATGGAGGAATCATTCTCACAATCAGATGGATCAGGGGGTGTGATATTAAATCCACCTGGACAGGCCGAGTCCATGGCAGCATCAGGGTCAGAATCCGATGAGAGACTGTGCAGGGGAAGGTGAGGGGCGCTCGAAGGACTGCAGGACCCCCATTAGTGCAACCATGAGAAGCTGGGGTTCCGAGGGACCTGCCACCTCCATGAGGGGGTTAGGGGGGGAGATGTGACCCTGAGGCTCCAAAAGGAAAAGAAGACCTTGCAGTACAAAGAATCTTTTTGCATCACTAAAGGATCCCCTCAAGGCTTAGGGTACCTATCAGCAGAGAGAGAGATAACAAGGATCCGCAAAGACTCACCCTACAGACCGGAGGAGCGTCGAGAATTCAAACCCAGCATCATTCATGGACACTCTCCCTGTTCATATGTCCTGGGCACAGAAAGAGGAAGAGCAGGAACTTCAGCATCCCCAGGAGGCTTCAGTTGTCTCCAGCAGCTCCCAGACTAAGGGAAAATGGCCCAGTGACATCATCCGCCTACACAAATATGGCCGCCAACTGGAGACCAGCCAGACTAAGAGAAAATGGCCACCATCAGCTATTAACACTGAAACATGCTGCCAGGATCTTTCCTGCACCCTCTGCAAGGGGACCCCCCCCCCCTGAAGGTAGGACACACGTATAGGGGATACTCTGCATCGGTCTCTGCACTGGGACTTACCTGCAATATACCCACACTGCAAAAAGCAGGGCATGAACCTAGGGATCTCCTATATTGGGACCCCTCCAGACTACCAAGGCAGGACACACACTACCCCAGGACCCTCACAGAGTGGGGATAGCGGGGGAAACCCCAGGGGTCTCTGCTGCATTTCCTGCCCTGGGACCCCCACCAGACTCTAGGTCCAGACAGGTCTGCACATGCTCGCTGGCTGGGATGGGGGGGGGGGGGCAATGGATCTATATTTTCCAGCCCCTTGCCCAGCCTGGCAGTTGATTGTAGATCTCCCGAGAGAAAACTAAAAAAGATGTAAGGAAGGAGGAAATTGCTAGGACCAGAGATCCCTGCCGGTAGCCTAGATCCTTAGTCCTGACTAGACAGATTAAAACCAATTACCTAGATCAGAGAGGGGGGTTATATACTAGCGGAGGACAGCCCATGGGCGTAGCCAGATGTTTTCTGTTCTACTCCTGGAGGAGGCAAATTTAACCCACTAGTTATGATTTATGGAGTGCTGTGTCTATCGATGAACGAAAGAGAAAGTTGGATTATGTAGGGAAGGCTTACAGGTTTTTCTAGAACTGTATCTGCCCCTGCTAGGGAGACACCTACTATCTATTTGTATTGGTGACCATGGTTATCGGGCTAAAAGTCTGAGAAAGTTCAACATTTTGAGTGGTCATCAGAACAGGGACAGAGAGGACATTTTCCATGAAGAATATTTTTTTTTTTTTTATTTCCAAATTGGTTTGCATTCACTTTCTCTTGGGTCTATAGGTGAGAACGTGAATAGAAATCTACCGCAGATGGTAAAAAGAACTGGTGGATTTTATCCATTTACCACTCTACCAAAACATTACAAAAAGGGTTTGAATTCAAATAGATTTTAAAATGGTTGTAAACCCAGTCCATACACCCAGTGAAGTGACTGGCCTCAGTTGAGGGTATAAATTGCAGCTGTTCAAAGTCCAGCTTTTATAAAGCTTGTCTAAACTGTCAGAAAAAAGGGGTGGAGAGGTGAAATTACACACTGCAGAGCTCAGTGAGGAGAGCTCTGAGAGCTGATTGGAGGGAAGGGACACACCCCCTTCATAGTGCACAAAGGAACAGAGCGGAGGTTGTCAATCAGCTGGAAGTCCTTCCCCCGTCACCTTTTTTTCTTTTGGTGTGAAGAAAACGTGTCAGAAGTGATTCATGCTGATAGCAGAGAAATGGGGCTGTAAACAGAAATTAAAAACGTAGTGCTCTGGATTGAAACAAGTAAACACTATAGCGGGATATGTTCATATTTCATATCTAAGGTTTAGAACCACTTTAACTCCATAAAGCATCTTACATGTCATGGCAATCAAGCTGTGTGCTTGTTTTAGCCTTTTATGCATAAATGATCATGGTGGCTATATAGGGTTACAACTTGGTTGACCCAGAACATATATCTGGACGATCAGGTGAGTTAGTGCTCCTGATCTGCATACATGGAGGCACATGATCAGCATGGCATCCAAGCAAGGTCAGAGTGATCTAAAATGTTATCCATTCTAGTACTTGCTGGATAGTTTTAGCCCAAACCATTTAACCCAAAAGGTTGAATGTTAGCAAAATGTTTGACAAAACACTTTCCTACTTTATCTAAAACTAGTGAAAAATTCATTTTTTGTTCAAGTTTGACTTTTTTTTTTTTTTTTTTTATCTATTCCCAGTACATTGATATGTTTGTATAATAATATACATTAGAAAGACTGCTATTAATGCATTTGCTTTTATAGCACCTCACTCCTTATCAATCTGGTAGTTTATTACCACATAGTAGAATTGTCCTCTGTGTGTTGCTGGTTAGCAACTGTGTCCTACATATTAATATTGGCGCGCTAAGCCAGCAAGCGAAGGGCCCCTACTGGTATGGGTTTTTAAAAACAACATTTGAAATTCTAACTATACACCCCCACCATTTTCCTTTTTTCTACTATTTTGTCCCCCCATATATTTGTCTTCGCAGACTTCAGAGATGTGACAATGTTGCTGACAGCAGAAATGTCACATTAAAAGTCATGACCATGGTGGGCACACTTAGGATTCAGAAAGGCTGTATTTAATGGTTACACAGAGCCCAGCAGGCAGCAGGCTGTGCTTCAGAACCCTGCTTGTCAATGAAAACAGAAAGCCCTTCTATTAGAATTGTAGAGAGTGATAAAGAATTTCAACATTTCTGTGCTATTTTTTTTTATCTTCCTTCCAGCCATCAGTTTGTGCACAGGACCTTTTCATAAGACAAGGTATGTGCAGCCGGAGGCCTAGCAGCTGTCGAGGGACTAAAATCCCCAGCATGTCTTGCCAGTCCATTATTATGCTAGCCACGTGCCCCCCTTTTGAAACCTATTTTTGACTGTGAGATTTCTAGTGTCTCCATATGTAACATTAAAGTCTCATGCACACAGGGCATCTGTTTAAGCCCCTTTGAATGCCAGAACTCCTGGCCAGAGATGCTTAAAAAAAAAACAGTAAAAGGTGCGTATGGCACACCAAAAGGTGCGTATGGCACACCATTTAGAAGTGTCTATTGTTTGAGCATTAATGCAATTTATTTCGCCAGAATATTCATTTATTCAGGACTCTGGAATGCCTTAACGCTAAAATGCTAAACTTGTCTAAATATTTTATGCGTTTAGGTGCATTCCGTGTTTATTCTGCTCTTCAGCTCCTCTCCTGAAAGTGCTTTTGGTGGTTTTCTTTTCTGCCTGTAAATGCTCCTCCGCCTATGTTTACATGGACACACAGGCTTACATAGGAGGTAGTTTTACAGACTGAAAAAAAAAAACAAAAAACACTCAACATCTCTAACAGTGCTACTTTTAGGTTTTGTGTGCATGAGGCCTTAACCTCCCTGGAGGTCTGATTATGTCAAAATTTCTGTGCTAAAAGCGGTACATTTTTTTGCATGGAAATATTTTTTATATTTTAGGCCTGTAATTCTTCAGAATAACACACTTAAATCTGTCCAAACAAGAGTCTAGTAGACAATTTGTGGAATAGTGGAAATTTACCCTGAGCCACACTCGGGAATACCGCTAGGAAGGTTAAGGGCCTCAAGAAGTCATAAGATATACATAAAATGTATCAAATGCATATGATCGGTTATGATCTTGCAGGGAAGGGAACCGGAAGAAGGCGCCGGCATTGGCCGAGCACAGAGCGAGAGGACAGCGGGAGGAAAGCTGCAGGGAGGCTGGGGAGAATGGCGGGGGATCGCAGGAGAAGGGGAGTATCATTGTGGGGTAATCCCGAATGTGGCTCAGGGTTACCGCTTTTGGTACTGGAAATTTACCCTGAGCCACACTCGGGAATACTGCTAGGAAGGTTAAGGGCCTCAAGAAGTCATAAGATATACATAAAATGTATCAAATGCATATGATCGGTTTCAGTTGTGTAAATCTGATCCTAAATCCAATATCAATATGATTGGTAAATGTGATTACACTGATTGAACAGAAAGAAAAAAAAAATGTAAACAAAAACCCCCCATCCGATCAATTTTGTCTGGTAAATTGGGCTGGCCCTGTCAGGTTTTCGCCGATTACTTCTGATCAAACTTCTGCATGTGTATTTGAGAGCCAGTCATAATAAAGATTAATCAAAAGGTAATTTTTAATAGATTGTTTTGATTTATGAATGATGGATCATATTTTCAATTATTATTTTCAGATGATTGCAAAGTGCAATATCACTTGTGTTGCATTGTTGAATATTTTCAATTATCAATTTGTTTGTAATCATTTGTACCTAGATCAATTACAAATCTCTACGTGTATGGCCACAAGAGCCTGATCAGATGTGTGTGAGTGATCCAATAGCCAGACAACCTTTCCCACATGTGCATACCCGGAAAAGAGTATACAGAATCCACTCAGTCTTCAATCATTTAAAAAGAATGGACAAAGTGACAGGTTCTCTTGATAGCCAACTTCCTTACTGGTACCCCCTCCACTTCCTCCACCCCACTGCTGTTTGTCTGTAAAGCCTTGTAAACACTAGTAGTTTTTTTTTCCGTTCAACCGAGCAGAGCTGAACGAAAAAAAAACTGACAACCCAGTTCGGGGGGTTTATCAGAATCGGAAAGCCCCCAGATCCCCCCCCCCCCCCTCATGTGCATGAGTATGGGGTATATACCTATATATCTAGCCGTTCACCCAAAAAAAATGGAAAATAGAAGACAATTCCTTTATTAAATAACAAATGTCCACCAATGTAGATTGGACCCAAAGAAGAAGAAAAAAAAAGCCCTGCTCACGACAAACGCTTCCCTGTTTTGCCTGCCCCACTGTGTCACATTTCTTAAATAGCCCAAGCGTTAAGGAAGTGGCAGCCGGCTTTCCAACTTGCTCCTTAGCAACTATATATATATATATATATATATATATATATATATATATATATATATATAGTGTGTTTAGAGAAGACGAGATGCAAAGAGCGAAATGCATGAAAACTGCATACAAAAAGGCATAAAAAAAGGCTGTAAAAACGCACCAAGCACAGCCCGCATAGATGTGAACCTAGACGAAGTGTTAATTTACCTTTAGAAGGTTGGTAGGCCGCCAGGTCCCTGTTGCCAGTTAAAATGATTTGAATTAACAATTTTACTGCTTCTGTTGTGAACGTTGAAAATAAATGTCTCTATAATGCCTATAGATACAGAGGTCAGTGACAGCTTATTTTGACAAGCTATTCTGCTGCTTAATGTACAAGTTTGCCTTAAGTGAAGTTCTGCTTTACTTACCTGTCCCCTCCGAGTCCCCTGTGTGATTTCCCTGCTATACGACTGCAATTTCTCATTCATTCCTAATAGTGGCTCACACCTTAGAATAAACATAGCCAAGACTCTTGTGCTCAATAAATAAGGAAAGGCTGGAAAGGCCTAGGATACTGGAAAGGGTGTCTGCCACTGGGCTGGGCAGGGCAGGACAGTGAAAAACTTTGGCATTGGGAAGAAGTTACGTATTTAACTTAGTTGGCTGAGCTCAAGCAGTCAGTGAACATTCCTGGCATCTGTAAAATTTCCAGGAGTAAGTGCCATGTGCCAGTACAAAGCAACTCCCTTGTGCACAGGAGTAAAGTTATTGGTGGACACCCAAGTGAGAAGACTGAAAACTCTGAACAAGGAAGAATACTAGGAGAAGATGGCAGCAATGAGAGTTCCCTGGTTACCAATACAGGCAGGCCATAGATGAGTCTTTTTTTTTAGTTGAACCAAAACAAATGACTCGATTTCCCCATCCCTACATTTTAGGTGGATGGTGAAATCCTCCCGCTGTGTCATGGTATACAAATAATGGGGAGGTTTCACCGCCATCAGAAAAAATTGATCAGCACAACTGGCCAAAGCCAGCAATGCTGAATGAGCAGAATTTTCCAACAGGGCAGCTGTACACAAGCTGATCAGTAGATCGACTTGTATACAACCACCCTGCCCCTACATGGATCGAAACTCATCCGGTCCCTGCTGAATTGGCTTAAAGCAGATTAATCAGTTTAAATGGACTTAGCCTTTGTTATTTCTTTCTTTGAACAGACATGAAAAGGTTTGGCTTGTGTTCATGTGATCCTAAACACATGCATCAACCATCTATAATGCAATGACCAAGCAAACAATGCTTTCCCTAACAGGACAAGAAATAAAAAAACATAACCCTTGTAGCTGAAACCTTTAGAGTGGGGAAATCAAGGGCTTCACAATATTCAATAGATGTCAAACTGTAAGCGTGAGGGATTTTCTCTGAGCCAAGGAAGGAACAGAAAAGAATGTGATCAGATTTCCTGATTATAAAAGTAGCATAGTTTCACACTGGGCATGTCACCCATTCTTAAATCACATCAAAACCATGCTTTTCCTTCCAATGTAGAAACAAAAGGGAACTACTCTGGAAAGAGTCCATTGTGCTTTATCTATCCTGCAAACTGAGCAAGAATGTTCTCTCCTGTTAAGAAAAAAGAAAGAAAAAAAAAATATGACAGTTCACCTGTGCAAAGAATTCTCTGTTCCTCTAGAGTTTATTTATGTTAATGTATTCCTTGCATCACCACATTAGAAGTAAATTATTAGGCTTTTTGTCCCTTTATGATGACAGCGTTCACAAAGACTGTCACTAGAAGCCCTTTTGGGAGACAGTTTACACTACTCAGCCTCATATCAATACATTATTAGAAATGGAATTCAAAAACATATTTATGTACGGATTTTCAGTTTAATCTGTTTCAGTGACAACCATCAAAGTTACCACAAGAGCACAGAAAAAGAAAAAACTAAAAAGAATAAGACGATTGCGCAACTAAGTCCTATTTTGCATCGAGAAAACAAAGGAGAGACTTAAAAGTCAGTTGAAATCCTCCAAATTATTCTAGGGATTTTATTCTGTGGATTGGATTGTCAGTGGATTAGCTGTGAGAAATTCTTGAAACGGCCTGCATAAAGATGATAAAAGCAGCCGAACTTAAACCAATTCCTGAGACGAAGAGAGAGGTGGGAGGGTTAGTGTCTTAACAGCTGCTGAAGCATATAATAAGATCGGATGAAGACTTCATGTCCTAAACTGCTTTCTGCTGTCGTGCTACCTGGCCAACCGCTGTTTCAACAATAACTCAGAAGCATCAAGCTGTGAAGATTCAAATAATAGATTTCATTTCCTCGCAGATACTACTGATCATTTTGAAACAGCTGTTATGCCCCTGTTATCTATCATGCTATCATGTGCATCTCAAACAAGCACGACCCTGTTATGTAGGTGACCACCACTGTTCTCTTCATCTACTCTTAATAAAGTCAGATGAGTAAATGTAATAAAATAGTGGCCACAAACAGCTCTCTTCCACATGAGACTTACTGCAGCTAACAGGTGTTAAGTGAAGAGCTCCGGCCTTCAGATATGGAGATAGGATATTGAGGTAAACCCTGGTTTGTTGCAAACATGTACTTACGTGTGTGTGAGAATGACTAGAGAATAGATTCTCTTCAAAATGGTGCTAAGAGCATCTGGTGGAACTACTATCATACTATTATCACACAGAAAAAGTATAATGTATTATCAATGTATGCCTAGAAGCTTAGAGATAAAAGGAAAACATTTTTGGTCACCTTAGCTATGCCTATGGACATTTGCATTTATTTAGAATGTGCTTGTAATAGTTTTAATACAGTACTGTAAAAAAGTTTGTGTTAAAAAAAAATGTAAATTAAAGCGGAATTGAACCCATCGATTTAACAGTTTCAAAAAACAGTTACATTCCTGGCACATGCCAAAAATGCAGCTGTCACATTGGTTTTGCTTGCAACCAAGCTGTCAAACGATGACCGGGTGAAATAACTGATCATATGTACAGCATCAAGGCAGTTTAAGATCAAACAGGAGGCCAAGATGGCAGCTTCCTTGGCTGAAATGGCCTGAGGATTCTATACATCGACATGGATTACTGTACCCTATTTATATTTTTTTTGTAAAGGAGAGTTTAGTGACACTTTAGGGTAGATTTGCACTACAGCCCATCTAGGATAATTAAATCAATAGCTTCTGCTCTCTGGGGTTGGTGCGGAGGTAAGAGCAGCACCAAAAAGGATTGCCTGTCACTTAATGCGCTTGAATGCAAGAACCCATGTGCATATACTGTATATGTGGGAAAGGATTTTCAATGACAAATAATTCTGCTTCTATGAAATTCCTAAAACAGAAGAATATTTATTATTTAGGAAAAATGTACTAATATACTCCGTCAGTTCATTAATTGCTCACAGTATTCTGAGCACAATTATAAACTGTGTGCAAGCAAAAAATACCTGCAGAAGTGTTGATATTCTTTTGCAGCGAGGTGTCAAAGCCCGGAACCGTTAAACTTGTCAAATGTTTCCAAAGCTCTCACAACAAAGAATGCTTGTCAGTTTGAATTAGGTAAACCAGTCATGCTAAGCAGGCAAGGGGAGCCATTTTATTACAGCTGTGGCCCAAAAGACAGAACCTGAAAAGGATCTGAAACTGCCTTTAACCCCAATAGGGGTCAGTACTACTTAAGACACTGAAGCATGAAAATAGAGGAACCAAAGTACACAAAATAAAACAAAGAAATACCATTTGAAGCAAGGTAGAGAGGTGGAAATGAGCCATATAGATGTGCTCAGGCACTCCCAATAGACATTCATTTTTGACAGGTTTCTCACAAAGGTGATTTACACTACATGTGTTTTCAATTACAGTTCCCAATATGCAGGACTGGTAAAACGCTAAGCAAAAGAGAGGAATACACTCTGCATATGCAGCCTTAGAGAAAATGTGCTTACATATTCCTCCCTAAGGCAGGAACTTAAACACACCTGGCTAAGCATACATATTAAACCACAAATGAAGGAATCGTGTATGTGGCTCTCATAAGACACATCCAGGACTAATTTAATTGCACTGGAGAAATGCTGCTACTCCTACAACAAAGCCTACATAGCTAAAAAGTCAGTCATTTGAAAGCAGAAAATATAATTAATACAGTGCCTTTAAAGCACTTAAAAGAGAAGTTCAGGTTTTCAAAAAATAAACCTACATATTCACCTAGGGGGATTCAATATTGATTTGAGCTACATCTGTCCCCACCTTTTCGAAGACCAAGAACTGTACAACCAAAGACTGCTGATCTCTCTGTTCTCGGTCTTTAGTGATCAGAGAGTGGCGACTGTCAGTTACCGGCTCAGAGCTCTGTCCCACCAGCACTCACTGGGCAGTACAGAGTGCAGGAGCAGCTGGCTCAGGCTCTCAGCAACACCCTGAGAAGTCGGGAACCCTCCAGAGTCTGGACCTGCTCTGTGACATCAGCCAACAGCGATCAGCTGTTCAGCTCTCGGCTTAATCTGTGTCACAGGAGTGAAGAACTAAGTGTACTCCAGTGACCCACAGAAGTATAGCCAAAATTGTTTTGCCCATACTTCCCCTTTAACTCGTTACAGTGAACCCATAGACTGGACATTCAAACATTTACATATTCTTAACAAAGGGATGATTGTTAACATAAGCCCTCCCTGACGTTTGTGGCTGTAGGCACTGTGGAGCACTTCAGCCTCAAAATTCACAGCAAAAGCACTGAATTCCTTCAAATCATTAACTTAGCTGCTTAGTTCACCATTTTGCAAGCTCCAGAGCACCTCCTCTGTGTTTACATTAGAAATTTTTGTTCTAAAGTGTTGTATAAATCCTGTATAATAATAATAATTAGAAGACAATCACTGCTAGGAGTAGCAGGATGAGCTCTGGCTCTAAAAGAAGGAATTTAAGCATATCTAAACCAATGAACAAAAACATTTATATAGTGCAGCTTACAAGTCTTTAGATGTGGCTGTGCTAGTTTTCTTTGTTAAAACCAAGTACATTTTCTGCAAATACAAAAAATATTGGTTGATCCTGATAGGTTACTAAGGACATAACTGAAATTGAACAACTTGCCGACCGTATACTGTACATATACTGCAGCAAGGCGGCTCTCTATGTGCAGTTCTGGGTCTAGGGCCCGCATGCGGCTCAATGTCCGCTGGTACCGGCCGATTGTTAGGCAGAGAGCCAGAACGGCAATCTGCCTATGTAAACAAGGCAGATTGCGGTTCTGTCAGTAGAAAAGGCATTGATCCTTTGTTTCAGCAAAGAAGGAACATGGATCAATGCCTTTCCATAGTAAAAGCACCTCCCCCACAGTAAGAAAACACATTGTTAGGCACACAGTTAACCCTTTGATCGCCCCTGATGTTAATCCCTTCCCAGCCAGTGTCATTAGTACACTGAGTGATTTTTATCACTCATTTACTTAGTGTTACTGATCCCCTAAAAGTCTCCAAAGTGTCAGTGTTCGATTTATCCACTGTAATACCTCTATAAGTCGCTGACCGCCACCATTACTAGAAAAAAAAATAAATAAATAAATAAAAGTCCCATAAATAAATCCCATAGCTTGTAGATGCTATAAATTTTGTGCAAACCAATCAATATATGCTTATTGGGGTTTTTATTCCAAAAATAAGTAGTAGAATACAAATTAGCCTAAATTGATGAAAAAATTTGTTTGACATTTTTTTATTTGGATATGTTTTATAGCAGAAAGGAAAATTTAGTTTTCCAAAATAGCTATTTTTTTGTTTATAGCGCAAATAATAAAAACCACAGAGGTGATCAAATATCACCAATAGAAAGCTCTATTTGTGGGAAAAAAGTACAATTATATTTGGGTACAGTGTCACACGACTGTTCAATTATCAGTTAAAGTAACGCAGTGCTGTATCACAAAGAATGGCCTGGTCAGGAAGGGGAGGGAACAATCTTTTAAGAGTTCCCAGCTTCACCTTTGAACTATAAAGCAGCCAATCTGAGTAATGGAAGTAGGGAAAGGGGGCCCAAATCAGGACAGCAACTATTGGCTCCTCCACAGATACAGTACAGGGAGTGTGAGCACGGTCACCCTAGGACAGGAAGCATGTTACTGACAGGATCACCAGGTGAAAATAAAGGATGGGAAGCGAATGTTACTACCATCGTTAAAGACTAGTAAGTTTCAATATCTCATTTTTATTTTTGGGTTTAGATACCCTTTCGGTATGGCTGTGAAATTTGAGAATAAACTGCCCCATAATACCTGCAGCTACAGAAGTCAGAGAGGGATTGTTTTACATTTGATTTAATGCTTGTTAAGAATATGTAAATTTGTCCATAGCTTTGCTACAGGGTTATGTCCAGGTTTTTTTTTTTATCCACATTTCTGAGAGTGTGTAGGTCTAAATTCAGTTTAATTTACTTAAAAAGATAGGATTTAAAAAAAAAAAAAAAAAAAAAAAGTAATGACATTTTGGGTATACATTATTTAATGGAATAGAACAGTTTTTCTCAAATAAGCAGGTTGAATGAAAAAAAAATTACTTGATTTTTTATTCACACGTTCAAGGTGAATGGGGGAATCTTTCTTGCTGAGCTATTGTATTCAGACAGCAGGGAGACTTCCCTGCCATCAATATACAAAGATCAGCACTGCCAGTTGTAGAACGAGCAGAGAAAATCCAACACGACGGTTGTACAGAAATCGATTGGTAGATCAACTCCTATAAAACCTCCATGTCAATACATGGATCAAAATTAGGTCAGTTTCTGCTGAACCACCGAATATGGAACCATATATGGCCAGCATAACTGATGCATGTAGGCCCATCAAAACAACAAGAACAACGGACATAGGTATTGGATTGTAAACCGGAAGTGCTAGTGTGTCCAAGTGGTTCTCAACCCAATATTAGATAAAAAGGTCTATTAAAAAAACCATAATGTCCATAAAAAAGTCCATATGTAGGCTCACTTAAGTGGCAGCTCAGTGTGCAAGCAAGAAGTAACTTGGAGAGAACTGTGGAGGAAACACGAGCGCCATAGTAAGTGCAGCATATATGGGAATTAGAATCAAAAGAATGTTACTCACAAGGATAAAATCATCAAAGGCATGTAGTATTAGCACTGCAGATCATCCCTGTCAATGGAGTGGTGGGTCAGAATGGCCTTTTGCGGCTCTGACCAGAGGGGATGTTGCCGGTGGATGCAGACACTTCCTGGAGAGGTGGAACACACAGGCGGCTAGTCGTGACGTCACTTCCCAGATGTGATGGGATGTAATGGGTAACGCGTTTGCAGAGCATGCGCGCCTTCTTCAGGCCTATGCTGCGCCATCTTAGATAAGGGCTTATATGGAGATAAAGTAGCAGCTGTTGGGTCCTAGGGCTAGTTGGCTGCTTCGAATAATGCAAGATTTGAAATATTACCAGGGAATCAATGGGAATAAAATAAATTGGAAAAATAAAATGGAAATATAAAATGGAAAAAAAAGTGCATTACAGTATTGATGGGAATGACAAATACTGTTACATACAAAAAAATGTATATAATTTTTTTTTTTTTTTTTAAATGCAAAAATATTTTATAAAAAACAGCTGATAGTACTGATAGAGGATATCCTTAAAAATGTAAATAGAATTTTTGTACTTTCCGTAAAATCCATTTCTCTGAGTTCGACAGACACTGCGCTCCATAAAAAAAAAAAGAAAAAAACACCTGGCTATGCCCATGGGCAATCCTCAGCTGGTATATAAACCCCCCTCTCTGCTCTGGGTAATCAGCTTAGTAGCTAGCAGTATTAGAAGAATCAGAACTCCCATAGAGGGGTGGGTGCTGTGTCTGTCGATGAACTCAGAGAAATGGATTCTACGGTAAGTACAAAAATCTTATTTTCTCTTTCGAACGAAGCTCTCCTTAAATCATAACTAATGGGACGTCCAAAAGCAGTGCCAAAAGGAAAATGAGGGGTGGGAAAATAACCCAAGGCTAAATATAAGAGCCCTTAACCAGGACACAAGAGCTTTAACAGGGTCACATGAGCCCCATCTGAAAAATAAAGGTTTAAAGAAAAAACACCCCTCAAGAGGCAACAGCCCCTCTTACAGCAGCCTGCAAAACTTTGCGGCCAAAATAGGCATCCGCAGATGCCAAAGTATCTACCTCATAGAATTTTGTGAAGGTATGCACGGACAACCAAGTGGCCACCTTGCAAACTTGCAATATTGAAGACTGATGAAGGAAGGCCCAAGTAGAATGGGCCCAGTAGAATGCGCTGTGACAGCAAAAGGTGGAACCTGACCATTAATGAAACAGGCCCGAGACACTGTCTGATCCATCTAGAATTGGTAGCCGAAGAAGCAGCCAGCCCTTTTCTTGGTCCGTCCATAACCACAAAAAGCCAGTCTGACCACTGAAAAGACTCAGTAGCTCCCAGATACACCCGAAATGCACGAACCACATCCAAGGTATGCAAAGCAAATTCCTTGAGAAGAGCCGACTTGGGACACAAGGAAGGCAACACAATGTCCTCATTTAAATGGAAGTCAGAGACAACTTTGGGCAGGAATGATAGACAGGGACGAAGAACCACTTTATCCCTATGGACCACTAAATAGGGACTGTGACAGGATGCCGCTAACTCCGATACCCTGCGAACCAAGGTAATAGCCATCAAGAATGTCACCTTCTGGGATAATGTAGGCAAGTGAATCTCAGGAATATTCTCCAAAAAATCCCATAGCGGCAAAAGAGACCTTACAGGTGGAGCCACATGCTGAACCCCCTAAATGAAGGTACGAACTATAGAGTGCATGGCAAGGGGTCGCTTAAAGAAAATTGCCAAGGAAGACACATGGCCATGGATGGTACTCAAGGCCAACTTCTGATGTCCCGTTGAAGAAAGGTTAAGATCTGAGCCACCGAAAAGGATTGAGGATGAGCGCCAATCGACTCATACCAAGAAATGTACGCTTTCCGTGTACGATGGCATATCTTGCTGGAAGATGACTTTCTCACCATAGTAGGGAATCACTGTTCCAGACAGACCTCTATCCCTCAGTACCTGTTTTTTAATAGCTAAGCCATTAAAACCAGCGACTGTAAAGCAGGATGGTAGATCAGACCTTGGAACAACTGTTTTTTTCTGAGAGGAAGCCCCCAAGGGACGTTTACAGCCATCAGGAAGGTTGGAAGATCCTCACTCTTAATTCCTCACAGGAACTGTGGAAGAAGCCTTAGCCAAGGATGATACTGGTTTTACCGTGGCCCTTGGATGCCTGCAGTGTCTGTTAGAGGACCCCAAGACCTGGTCACGAACTTCGGTATGAGAAAAAAAAGTGATAAATCAGCACAAACTATAAATAAATATAAAGTGCTATACAGCAGCTATACCAACTGTGCTTACCACTGCAAAGTAAAAAATATAGTGTTAAATAATAAGGTACAGCACTTAATTAAATGATATACCATCAAATGCCAGTGTATACTCACTGGGTACAGGGCAAAAAATATACAGTGACTCAGTGTGCAAAAGTGCAAATACTGGTGCAAATGAACGACAAAGTGCTTAATAGCAATAATAAAGTGATGATGTGCTATAATCGATCACATAAACCATTTAGATAAAAAATGTGTATAAAAAATTAATTGATTATCCAAAGTCCATAAAGCTTCTTCTCCCTAGTGCAAAAACACAGTAGAAAGGTGCTTATCCAGTGCTTCAAACCACCACCCAGAGGTTAGCCTTTCACCTGAAATTTTGACCTGTGTATTACCACTAGGTCAAGAAAAGGCAGTTCATCTCAAGGGTTAAATGTATTCCTCCTCACACCGGTGTTACAAGGGATCAATCCAATGGCTTAGATGTAATAATGGCTCAGGCAATGACCAGCATCACTTTCAGCATACAATCCATTTGGCATGAAAGGAAGAGAGAGGCACAAACATCTAATGCTCTCCATTTTTAAAAGATTTAATGGGAATTATCATAAAACTTACAGAATGCAGCACTAAAAGCTGTGCGGGCTATGGGCGCATATCTCCTCACACTCAGAGCAGGCTGCCGGCTTCCTAATTGCTGTGGAAGTTTGCGCCCCCTTAGGGAGCTTCAGCATCCCCACGAGGCTTCGGTCGTCTCCAACGTCTCCCGGACTTAGGGAAAATGGCCCGTATGACATCGGGCTACACAAACATGGCCGCCAACCGGAGACCAGCCAGACTAAGGGAAAATGGCCACCATCAGCTACAAACCCTGAAGCATGCTGAGAAGAGCCGACTTGGGACACAAGGAAGGCAACACAATGTCCTCATTTAAATGGAAGTCAGAGACAACTTTGGGCAGGAATGATAGACAGGGACGAAGAACCACTTTATCCCTCCTCACACTCAGAGCAGGCTGCCGGCTTCCTAATTGCTGTGGAAGTTTGCGCCCCCTTAGGGAGCTTCAGCATCCCCACGAGGCTTCGGTCGTCTCCAACGTCTCCCGGACTTAGGGAAAATGGCCCGTATGACATCGGGCTACACAAACATGGCCGCCAACCGGAGACCAGCCAGACTAAGGGAAAATGGCCACCATCAGCTACAAACCCTGAAGCATGCTGCCAGGATCTTCCCTGCACCCTCTGCAAGGGACCCCCCCCCTCCCCTAGAAGGTAGGACAGGTTAGTGGAGTCTCCGCTGCACACTCTGCACCATTCTCTGCACTGGTACCCCCTGTACTATACCCACAATGCAAACAGTAGGGCGTGCACCTTGGGGTCCCTTACACAGGGACCCCTCCAGACTACCAGGGCAGGACACACACTATCCCAGGACCCTACAGAGTGGGGATAGCGGGGGAAACCCCAGGGGTCTCTGCTGCATCCTCTGCCCTGGGACCGCCACCAGACTCCAGGTCCAGACAGGGGGGAAAGGAAGGGGGGGAAGGGAGAAAGGAAATGGAGAGGGGAAAGGGAAGGGGGGGAGACTGTAATTACCCTTCCATGGTGCGGGTAACGCTCGAGACAGAATCCACGCCACCAAAAGTAGGGGGAACGGTCGGCCAAGGGACCGCTGCGGCTCAGACCCAAGCCGGTCGTATGTGACAATGCAGAACGTTTAATTTGCGGGTCAGCCTCTGTTCATGTCGTGGCAGACCTAGCATGTAGTTGCGGTCTGCATACACTCGCTGGCTGGGGGACCACTGGATCTAGATTATCCAGCCTGTCGCCCCAGTCTGGCAGTTGATTGTAGATCTCTTGAGAAAAAAGAAAACAAAAAACATAAGGCAGGAGAAAAAATGGCTAGGGCCAGAGATCCCAGCCAGGAGCCTAGGCCCTTACTCCTGACTAGACAGATTAAACTGATTACCTAGAGCAGAGAGGGGGGTTATATACCAAGCTGAGAACGGCCCATAGGTGTAGCCAGGTGTTTTTTGTTCTGCCTAGTCCTACTCCTGGAGGAGGCAATATAACCCAGTAGTTATGATTTATGGAGAGCTGTGTTCATCGATGAACGAAAGAGAAATGGAAATTTTACTCGGCTGCTGCAACAAAAAACACATGCTGCATTTTAATTCATATTTAATGGACTGCCATCACCTTTATGTAACCAAAGTTTTTTTTCAAAAATGCACAAAAGATGCAGCAAGCAAGGCTTTTCAAAAATGAAACCCACTAATGTGAACAGATTCATAAATTAAAATACATGCATTTCCAGCATGCTGCGAGCCTGCGTTTTAGTGCAGATAAAACGTGATGGTGTAAACGAGACCAAATATGGAATATTTTTACATCTGTCTTTTTTACAATTCTAACAAGAAAATTCATTTTATATGAGTTTTAGGACTGGATTATCTGAACAATTCTCAGCAGGGAAGAGTCTAAGAAAATCCTCCCATTGTCAATGTTCTCTAATGGTGTTCGAAGGCTGTCTGGATATGAAATGGATTAGCCCAGAAACAATGACACTAAATGTATTTCGTGAGCAGGGCTGGTCATTCATTGTCTACTCTCAGGCTTGCTTTATTGCTATGCGACTGTACAAGAGAACCAGCAGCTAATAATTGTGCCAAGGAAAGAAATGTAGAGAGCTGTGCACATTAGCAATACTACAATAACAATGTATTTTTATACACGACAATAATGCATTTAGTATTATTATTTACCAGCAGGAAACAGCTGGAGTCACACATCCATACTGCACATTAAGACATTTCAAATTTTAAATAGAGTTTTAGGAAAATTACATGTTGCTTTTATTTCAGATGGAAGAAATATTTGCTCATTTATAACAGGAAATGGTCCTGGCTATTTTAGAATAAAGATCGTTAAGTCCATCTGAACACTGTGACAGCTAAACATGAGGAACATTATCACTCCAAGCATGGATAAGGAGAAAAGGTTGAGCTAGCCCCCTCCTTCAGGGAAACTAGTCATTTAGTGTAGTTACTGATTTGAATGATGTCATCTGAAAGTGAATGTATTTAGGTAAGTCTCCTGCCACAGCACTCAATAAGATGGAAATCTAACCACGCAGTTTCAGACAGGTCAAGGAAATCAACATCTCCAGTGTCTATAACCTTATGACTGATCCTACAGCACATTCTGAAATTATCCTGGGCCTTTGAATGGCTACCATTCTGTCTTGAACTTTATAGGGAGTTCCGGCCTCAACATCGGAAAAAAAAAAAAATCGATTTTGGGCCATCCGCTTGCTAAGGATCACCTGAAAATGAAGCTGTGCAGGGATGACGCACCCACACCGGAAGTGACGAGTGGGGCCAGTGCAGGCGTATTCTGGGAAAAGAGGAGACGGAAGAGGATGCAGAAGAGGACGCGCTGGCTTCAGCTGCCCACATCCGAGATGGCAGCACTGGAGAAGAAATTTTCAAAGTAAGTATTTCTTCTAAAAGGTAAGTGCGACCCGGGACAGTTCAGAAGCTATCCATTGTGGAATGTACTAGCCCCGACTGTCCCGGGGTATTTTTATCTAAATTTGACCCCCGAGGCCGGAAATCCGCTTTAAGTGTACAGAACATGTGGTAAACAAGAGATCCAAATTTAATAAAAAATTCTGAATTCAATAATTATAATCGGCATAGTATACTGTATTGCACCCCGAGTTGCTTAACTTTGTAATTTAAATTTAGACAAAAACACAGAAAAAGCAAGTATTTTAAATGCTTACTTCATGCAAGACCTGCATTACCTAGCACAGGTCCCTTCCTTCTTGCACATTATACCTCTCTCCTCTTCTGGGAATGTTAAAGTGGTTAAAGCTGAGTTCCGGCCGAAAATACTTTTTTTAAATAAAAATACCCATTTAATACTAATTGATCGCCCTTTACAGTACCACTATTCTCAGATTTATAAGTTGTACAAAATTAGATTGTATTCAAATTCTTACTTTTAAAAATGCTGTCTGAGTGTGACCATCTTGATTGTGGGCATGGGAAGCCGCTGTGGAAGCCGATATATCCTTCTTACTGCTTCCAGTGCAAGCTGGCTACCCAGAATGCAACCTGGCAATCTCGCGCATGTGTTGTAGATTGCGATTGGCATAGTCGGGTTTCCAAAGCGACGGCAGCGTCAAAGGAAGTTGCCGCCCCTTTTGTAATATAAAGCCCTTCCCTTCTCTGCCTCCGGGAACAAGGAACCAGGAAGTGATTGTCTAAAAAAACGTGCAAACAAAACGCCACCATCCATCACAGTGCCCGCATAAAATTGCCCCCACCAAAGTGCCCAATCAGTGCCGCCATTCTTTACAGTGCTGCCATCACATTGCTGCTGCCATCCATCACATTGCCCCCATCACAGTGCTGCCATCACATTGCCCCCAAAGTGCTGCCATCCGTCACAGTTCCCCCATAAAATTGCCCCCATCAAAGTGTCCAATCACAGTGCTGCCATCACAGTGCTGCCATCCATCAGAGTGCCCCCATAAAATTGCCCCCATCACAGTGCTGCCATCACATTGCCCCCATCAAAGTGCTGCCATCACAGTGCTGCCATCCATCACAGTGCCCCCATCAAAATGCTGCCATCACAGTGCCCCCATCAAAGTGCTGCCATCCATCACAGTGCTCCCATAAAATTGCCCCCATCACAATGCTGCCATCCATCACAGTGCCCCATCACAATGCTGCCATCCATCACAGCGCCCCATCACAATGCTGCCATCCATCACAGCGCCCCATCACAGTACTGCCATCGATCACAGTGCCCACATTAAAGTGTCCCCAACACTGCCTACACTCACCTACTGGCCACAACTGGAGCAAAGTAATGAAGTTGTAATGCTGCTGTGCTCTGCTCCAAAACCGCCAATTACTCTGCTTCGGATGCTAGGGTAACAATGGCAACAATAGCCTGGTTACTTTAAAAATGGAGCTGGACGCCGCCTTTCATACGTAATTTTCGCTTTGGAAATCACGTGCTGAGAGGAGCAGCCGGCGATGCCCATTGCCTCCTGGGATTAATGACAAACATCTCCTAGGACGCAATCCAAAGCCGGAAGTGACGTCCAGGGCCGTGGCTGCAGAAGGAGGGGAAGGAGGAAGTAGAACAAACTATACTCCTAAGGTAAGGGACCCCCCCAAAAAAAATTCTTATTGCCCAATTCTTATTTAGCATACCGATCACTGCTGGAATACCTAAAGTGTAAAATTAGGGTGGAACTCCGCTTTAAGCCACTACAGTATAACCAAACAATCCCCTCTGTAAAATAACATTACGTGTCCCAGCGTCTGTGCTGTTTTAAAAAGATGCGGATTTCTACCTTATATCAGAGCATCTTCTGGCGCTCACGTTACTCCTCGGCTCTCTCTTCTCCCCGGCTGACAGCTATAGCTGGAGGGGGTCGGGAACTCCCGCTGATATCAACTGGGGAGGAGGAGAGGAGAGAGAGCCGAGCAGTCATGTGAGCGTCGGGAGACGCTCTGATATAAGGTAGAAATTTGCATCCTTTTTATATAGCACAGACACTGGGACACAATGTTATTTCACAGAGGGGATTGTGTGGTTATACTCTAGTTATGATTGCAGCAAGAGGGGATGGCTGGGGAGTGGACAGAGCTGACAGGCAGGGAGGGGAGAGGGGAAGGGGGAGAGCGACAGAGGCACAGAAACGGACCACGTGTCAGGACTCAGCAATCACAATAAACTGTGGACAGTTTAAAGGAGGGGGGGCATAGCCAGGCAGGATCAGCCAGGTTTTTTAGGTTATACAGGGGGCCAAATTACACAGCACAAGCACTGTGCTGTTATTCATGCTTTAAGGGAACGGGACCTTTTTTTAATGTTTTTTTGGGTAATAAACATTTTAATAATCTTTGTGTTGCCTCTCCCTTCACCTCCTTAGATAACATAGTTGTCGGGGGGAGGGAAAGGGAATACTATAGAGCAGTGGTTCCCAATCTGGGGAACACTTCAGGGGTATGTTCCAGAACTTAGTGATTGTAAACGAGCACCTTGTAAAACAACCCATTTAGTTTAAAATATATATATAAAAAAAAAAAAAAAAAAAAAGATACATTTCTTTTTTTCCCTTTTTTTATAGTGACCACATTCCCTCTCTTCTCAGCTGCATAGGAGCTGGGGAGAAAAGAAGCAACAGAAAAAAGGAAGCTTCCCAGTGAAAACCTGTGTGTGTGTGTGGTTGTTGTGTCAGGACAAGTCTAATCATTGGAGGAGAGCACACAAAGTTCCCAGCATAGCTAGAGAACAGACCACAGTGTGCTTTTCTGCTTGGTGTGGTCAGTTTTTAATAGAAAAGCAAAGGGACTGGCAGGAACATTAGGGATTTCACACAAAGGGAGCAATACAACAAGAACAGGATACTTTTTATACAAGTACATGGTACAGCAGGCACATATCAGGAATAGGAAATTAAATATAGCAGAACAAAAGCTCCTCCCCCACACCTATCCCAGAATTACCTGCACCTAGCACAATGCTGCATGTCCTGCTCTAGCTGACCTTTTGTTTGTCATACTGTGGGTGTAGAGAGGGAGCCAGCCACATTCTGACTGGTCAGATGCACGGTCAGTCAGACTTGTGCTGGCCCTGCCCCTGCCTCTCATTGAGTGAAAAAGAATTGCCTGGACTAGCAGAGTGGAATGGTCCAGACAGGGATGTGTTTGTGGAGCTCCAAGTGATGGAGGAAGAACCATAGGCTTTAGTTTACCAGGATTTGCCTAACCTGTCTTTTAGTTGTTTGACAGGGCTCTGGATGTTTAGGGATCTCCTCCTGTTCTCCTCTGATTAGCTGACTTGGACTTAAGATGTATTAGGGTCACCTTCTGTCATCTGAACAGATGCGTGCACTTAAATTAGAGCCTGAAAAATATTAATGTAGTGTGTCACTATTAAAAGAGAAGTATGGGAATTTAAAAAAATAAACAATTATACTCACTCATCAATCCGATACTGCATCTGTTCTCTGCTGCCTCTAGGACGGATCACCAACAGATCAAAGACTCACTGAAACAGAGAGCTCTCTGAGCTGCCTCTGGCTGAATTTTTCAGCGACATTTATGTCAGGATCACTCCAAGCCTGGACCAGCTGAGTGACGTCAACCGACAGCAGACTTTAGCCTTCTTTAACTCCTACCCCTACTCTTTCCCTGTCCCAATGGGTGTGTGGGGAATGAAAGGTACAGAATTTATGGTATTGGACTGCCAAACCATACCCTATAGCGTCATCTAAGTGACAACTTCGAGTTTGCTGGGACCGCTGACATCACATCCTAGATGGTGGTGCCCAGCAGCAGAGTCAGGGCTTTTGGATGACTACATAAGGTAGGATATTACAGGTTATTGGCATACAGAAAACATGAAATGCAAATTTAATCTTATGGAAAGAATTAATGGTCTGGCAACACAGTTTCTTTAAGCAGTGAAGCTTTTTTTCCATCTTCTACCGAGAAAATGGAAAAGCAGTTTAACAATCACGGGGATGTTCATCATGTTCGAAAATTTGTGTGTGTGATAACAATTAAAAAGCTTGAACATCCTTGGTATCTCTGAGGTTAACAGTTAAGCCAGTTATCACAAGCTATGCTCCAAAGAGTCACATTTCCTGTGCAAGGGGACCCATTTATGAGAGCACTTACCCCAATAGCTGCTGTACCAGATTTGAAAGGAATTTATAATTGAAAAGCAGATACATATAGAAAGATGAAATTCTCTTATGTCAAGATGTGCCATAATAATTTACCATATCTGTGTAAATACAGCTTTGCAATGAAAAGCATATCTTTACTGTTAAAGCTTGCAGACTGACCCTGCTCGGAGATGCCAAGCAATCTGGCCTTGGAAAAACAGGGTTGGAATCCCATCTGTTCTACTGCTATCCTTGTATTTATTTTTCAATTTCTTTCTTTTCCACTTGAGCTGTTGTTTTGGGTCTCTGAATTCCCTAGAGAAATCAGCACAGACTAAAATGAAGTGCAAGTCTTTTGAGACGTGCAGAGGTTAGAAGCCTCTATGGACAAAACAGACCACTGGAGGGAGGGGGCACCCGAGGAAAAATTGCTTCTCTCTCTCCCATGATTCAGAATTATACATCTTTACCCGTACAGTGAAAAAATAATTGTCTAATGTATAACTTTTATTAAAAAAATGCTTTTGTATGTTAAAATGACCCAGCCAATTTCTATTTTATAAACCTCAAAGTACTCATAGGTTCTTAATGGAGTGTGTGAAGCTTGAATTTATACACCAAAAGTCTTTGAGAACAAAAAAATTAAAGAGAATGCATTTCTTTCTTTCATTGGGAATCTTAACAAACTGTTGAGGTTTAGAGGAAATACATTAAAACAGTACAGTTCTCAGCAATTTTGCAATTCACTCCTCCATTAAGCCTGAGCTTCCAGCCAACTGTTAACAAAAAGCTGAGTGTAGTATACATTGCACTTTAATTGTGCTTGAATTGTTCAGAGTTAAAGTTTTAGATGATGTGTCTGAACAGCGATCAGATGTGAAGAGCCGGCAAAGATTTACAGACAGCTTTCCCATTTACTTCTGAGATGGGTAACTAATAACTTTCACAACACACTGATTGCTGCCTATTTCCTTCAGTTTTTCATCGAGGGGGCTAGAACAGTCTCAGTCCTCAGGGGCTTCAAACCTTCACAATTTTTCAACTTTTAAAACAATCTTTATTTTGATTTTAACAGGTACATATAAGAGAAAAAGAACAGTGACACAGTTATATTTAATGCAGTGAGGTTAAATGAAAGTGGACTGTTAATCTCACTTATATTCATACTCCCGCGTGAACACCTTAAACCAGAATATTTTTGTTCCAAAGAGCCTGTAACATCCTATGTTCAAAAAGGGATTCCAAAAATGTGTATTTATGTGTTAGTGTGCATTCACTGATCAGACATACCTTTATAACCCTCCACCTATTATTAAAGTAGGTCACCTTTTGCTGCCAAAAGAGCCCTGACACGCTGAGGCATGGATGCCACTACACCTCTGAAGGTTTACTGTGGTATCTGGCAGGTGGAGCCTACATGGATTACACTTGTTTTTCCAGCACATCCCGCAGAAGCTCAATTGGACTGTGATATGGAGAATTTGGAAGCCAAGTCAATACCTCAAACTCATGTTCCTCAAACCATTTTTAAAGGTGGGGCAGGGTACATTATCCTGCTGAAAGAAGCCACCACTATGGGGATACCATTTCCATGAAAGGGGTTACTTGGGTCACCAAAAATGTTTAGGCAGCCGGTATATGTTAGGTAACATACACATGAACAGCAGATCCCAAGGTTTCCCAGCAGAACACTGCCTTGCCTTCTTCCTATACTGCATCCTGGTGCCATTTTTCCCCAGGTAAGCAATGCATATGCAACTGGCCAACCACAGGATGTAAAAGAAAATGTGATTCATCAGACCACGCCACCTTCCATTGCTCTGTGGTCCAGTTCTGATGCTTACTTGCCCGTATCAGACACTTTCTGCTGCGGACAAGGGTCAGCATGGGCATCCTTGCCAGCCTACTCAGCCTTATACACAATAAACTGCAAAACCAATATTTTATGCTATTCAATTCCTCCACGAATGCCTGTCAAACTTGTGTGAATTGCAGAGCCCATGTTTGTTCACATGGTTGCGTTAGCATTGCATCAAAATTGGCTCAACACATGTGCCGTTTGCCAGACTTCGCCACTCCCCAAACTCTTCTATTGATGTCAATGTAAATTCACTGCAAACGGATCACAAACGCCACTTCTGCATTCACAGCATGTTTGCAATGTGTTAATAGGAGAGGTGAGAATACAAAAAATCAATACAATATAAAACACAGAGAGAACACCTGGCAAGCATTTTTTCTTTTTTTTAATGCATCAAAAAAAGCTCCATTGACGCTTCTTAATGCATTATGGGTGCTCACATTTCTTTGCATGTTAAAAATTAGCCCTAAGGATAAATTACATAACATGCAGATAAAGAAGTCAGGGAGGACTTCTTGTAAAGCTCTTGTACTGTTTGTTAAAATTATGTAAAACCACGAATGTTCATGTTTTAGGCATAGGTGCACTTTACATGCCACTCACACTCACTGCCATAATATTGTAACAGACTTACTATTCCTTCCTGCCCGCCTGCTGGTTACTTTTGTTCTTTACATTTTTTTTGTCCCACTTACTGCTCTTACCTGAAGTTTAAATGGAAATGTACTCCTTTTCATTAGAAAACCACTGGAGTATACATTGGAAAAACACTGGGATATGAAATGTTTGAAATAAAAGCCACAAAAAGCACGTATTTCATGCTTTTTCTTTCCCAGCACAGTTTACAGAATGAACTGTTAAGCCTAGTTAGTTGCTATGGGTGATAGTCACAATTTCTCATCTGCTCTACTTTTCATAAATCATTCTCCAGTGGATGGTTACCTTCTTGCACCATACCCTCTCTCTTTACTGGATAATTTCATAGAGTAAAAGGTCATTGCCTGGATATTTGCATTAAAAAGCCACGAGCACAAAAACATGGACTGGAGTTCATAGTAGTATGTTGTTCCACCCAGATCTGGGAGGGCAGCCTAATGAAAAAAAATACTCTTTAGTGACAGTTACTAGTGACAGCAGTTTCTGCCACCATTAGCTGTCACTAGAGTCTATAGTCTAAAAAGAAATTGAGGAATAAGGCCATCACGCCATACCAACAACTCTCAGCCCTACCTAATTTGGGAATCCAACTGCAATAGCATGTGAGAAAATAAGCTTTACCTCCTAAAATAGCTATGATGTGAAAAGTATGGGTGCTTCACAACCTCCGCTTTGAAAATGTTTGTTCCCTAACAGCCATGCTGATGTTTTGGCCTTCAGATCTTTGACCTGGAGAAAATCTGGAAAAAAGGAATGCCTATATTTTCTGACACTCAATGCCTCAGGTATTGCTTTCTCCAGGTCTGTGACTCAAATGTCAGCTGCCTAGCTGTAATGCTGATGAATAACTTCCCAAACCTAGAACAATGATGTAGAAAATCTGATTTTCTACATGCTTATGCCACTAAAAATATTTAAAGTGGTTGTAACTTCTAAAATTAAAAATGAATAGAGCATAGAGTGTGTACTTTCCTTAGTCCAAAGCACCAAGCATAATTTCTGTCATCCCTCTGCTATCTGCATTACTCACTCCTAACAGGTTCTCTGGACACCAAAGAATCTGGGGAGACAGACTCGCCAACTCAGCACACAAAAAGTGATTTACAGCCTCAGCTGTGCATGCTCCCCTATGAGACCAGGGATGTTTCCGTTACCTCTACTTTGGTATAAGACTGCAGTCAGCTCTCCTCTCTGTGCAATGTGTGACATTGAATCCCTGCCCCCTGCCTGCTGGAGCTGAGAAATAGCCTTTGACCTGTGCGTTTTTGAAAGTTGTAGAAAAGAGGGAACTGCAGATAAACAGAGTAAATTTATGTAGATTAGTTTTATCTCTGTGTATCACATGAGGATTGTCACTTCAGTGAGTATATGTAAGGTTTTATAACCACTTTAAGTCAGATGAAGCAAGTCCTCAGTAATGTGAACCCCCATATGTCTCCCAGCACAGGCGGAAACAAGAAGAAGGCTGCCATTGATAATCTCCTTCTGAAAATGTTCTTACAATGAAAAAATGTTGAATGAAATTCTGCTAGTGTATACCCACCTTACCAAAGAGAAATCCGCGATCAGAATACACTGATCAGCAATGCAGCTGCTGAGATAATTAACCTCTATAAGACCAGAAGGATTTGCCCCCTTAATGACCAGGCCCTATTTTGCGATTCAGCACTGTGTTATTTTACCGGACAATTGAGCGATCGTGCGACGCTGTATCCAAACTAAATTTACGTCCTTTTTTCCCCACAAATAGAGCTTTCTTTTGGTGGTATTTGATCACCTGTGTGATTTTTATTTTTTGCGCTATGAACAAAAAAAAAGGGCAACCGCTTTGAAAAAACAAAAAAACAAAAAAAAAAACACAATATTTTTCACATTCTGCTATAGGAGATTCTCAAAAAAAAATGTCAAAGTTAAAATTATTTTTAACATTTTAGGCCAATTTTGTTTTCTGCTATATATTTTTGGTAAAAAAATTGCAATAAGCGTATTTTATTTGGTTTGTGCAAAAGCTATCGCGTCTACTAACTACGGAAAAGATTTATGTCCATTTTATTGTTGTTTTTTTTGCTGACAATGGCGGCAATCTGCGATTTTTTGTGGGACTGCGACATTGCGGCGGACAGATCGGACCCCTGACAGACATTTTTGAGGGGACCAGTGACATTACTACAGTAATCAGTGCTAAAAATATGCACTGTTACTGTAATCATGACACTGGCAAGGAAGGGGTTAACACTATGGGTGATCAAGGGGTTAAATTAAATATGAGCCCAGGGGCGGGATTCTAACTGTGGGGGGGGGGGGGTGTGGCTTCTGAAATGACCATAGAGACATGAGATCCTATATAGAAGGATCACATAAGCTCTGATCATTTCAGGGAGGACGGTTGGTTGTGTTTACAACAGCCGACTGTCCTCCTCTCTCAGCGGGGAACGATCGCTGGTGTCAGGCGACAATCAGAGCCGCCTGACACACGCACGTCGCTTTGCCCAGGAGGTGACTGCCTGCAGCAGTCAATCTGCAGTAGGCGGTCGTTAAGTGGTTAAAGTTCTCCAACAGTCCTATCTGAGAGAAGTCAAGCATAAGATTGACTTCTGTCAAGCAGAAATAGCCATAGATGGATTGAAATTCAGCTTAACCACTTGCCGACCGCCCCGTGCTGATTTACTGTGGCAGGGCGGCTTGGATGTGCATAATCACGTAGAGCTACGTCATTATGTGCACGCGGTTATGGTGGCGCGCGCTGCCGGAGTCATGCTCCCGCGGTGATTAGACACAACGGGAGGAGCGGGCTCGATCGCCGCCGGCCTCACGCGATCTGCGGCGGCCAAATCAAAATCAGAATCTGAGGAAACAGATGAATCAGGGGAAGATGGGGGGCGCTTTTTACTACCCCGCCGCCCAAAATCCACCTCCACCCGGGACACAAAAGACGCCAGGACTGCCATCAGTGCATCAATGGATGGTTGGGACCCAGAAGTTCCAGCAGTCTCTGAGAGAGGGTCAGGTGGGGAAATGTACTCAAAAGGACTCCATGAGGAATAAGGATACCCCACAAAAGTGCAAAAAAACACTGCTAAGGGACACCCCCACCGCACTGGTAACACCACCTGGTCGCCGGCCAAAGAAAGGCTGTCTAGAGAGAGGAGGGTATATGAGGGCACAATAGTGGGAAGTATATAAGGGATGGGTCCCCTAGTTAAGCAGCTGGTTGGAGACATACGCCTCTAAGAAGATGTGTTTTGTCAAGTCGGTTTACAAGGACAGAGCTCCACCTCAAGGGGAGAGAGTCGATAGGCAGGTAACAATAATATGGAAGAACCTGTATTCGACCTGAAGGCCAGAAGAAGGCCACAATCCCCAACAAAAAGGGTTAAAGGGGGAAGTGGGGGATATGTGTGGGGAAGGGTTTGAAGGGAATGGGTGGGAGGGTGGAAGGATGAGGGGTGGGAGGGGGGGAAGGGAACCTCTTAAGAATCTCAAACGTCCCCAGGGTTCTTTCAAGCCTTTTGCCCCGCTCTCTGTACCCATCAGCCCTCTCCATTTATAGACACCCTGCTGGAGAAATAAGTTTAAGAGTGAAGAAGTGCGAGAAGTGGAGAGGGAGAGGGGCAGATAGAGATTTAGGATGGTTGGTAGCAATACATTTCTTAACCTATAATGTTTGAGGGCTGAACTCACCAAGGAAAAGACATAAAATATTAAAAGAAATTAAACAATACTCAGCTGGGATAATATTCCTGTAAAACAAACACAAAGAAAGGGCTCACCAGCCTAGCGCATTATCCTCAGCAAGCTTTTTAATAAAATAGTTTAAAATCAGCTACTCACAAACATGCATGATAAGTCAGCATATAGATTCCAACGAACAGCATCAAAAATAGAAATGTCCGAATGTCACATGTAGACGGAAGACTGACGCGTTTCGAGGCCTTGCCTCTTCCTCAGAGCCTGGGGGCCATGACCAAGACCATGGCCATGGGCTCTGAGGAAGAGGCAAGGCCTCGAAACGCGTCAGTCTTCCGTCTACATGTGACATTCGGACATTTCTATTTTTGATGCTGTTCGTTGGAATCTATATGCTGACTTATCATGCATGTTTGTGAGTAGCTGATTTTAAACTATTTTATTAAAAAGCTTGCTGAGGATAATGCGCTAGGCTGGTGCGCCCTTTCTTTGTGTTTGTTTTACAGTGTCTTTGACCACCCCGGTTGTAGAGGGCAGCAAGGCCTAGCCATACGGGATGCCAAGTGTGGGTTCCTAGATTGTAACAGCCTGAGGACCTGATTTTGTGCGCAGGAGCAGGGTGCTTAGCATCACTCTTTTCTTTTTTGGGATAATATTCCTCCAGGAGAAGCACCTCTCTCATAAATCAAACATAAAATTTACTCCAAAAACCACTCAAATTTGGGATTATGGGGATTTAACAACAAAAAGAGCAAAGGGAGTAGCTATATGAATGGCTAGAGATATAGAGTTTACCCTTGGGAGAGGATGGTAGACCCAGGAGGGCGGGTTCTTGTTCCTGAAAGGAAAACTACACACTATAGAATGTACATTGGCAAATATATATTGCCCTAATAGAAACAGGGTACCTAGAAGAAATCATGGGGAAACGAATGGACTTCAAAGTAGGTTATGTGATTATGGCAGGGGATTTTAATTTCAGTATGAGCCTAAATATAAATAGTACATCACAAGCATGGGGGAATAAAAAAAATCAACAATTATCGAGGAGTAAAAATCAATTATTTCAAAATCAACTGATAGATATATTGAGGGTTCAACACCCCAAAACACTAGGCTACACATTTTATTTCCCTGTGCATGAGTCAAACTCTGGAATTGACTATATAATGGTAGAACATAGACTACTGAAATTGGCAGTAAAAACTAATATTAAGGTATCATCACTATCAGATCATGCACCCCCAGTAATGACGATGAGGATACTGGGAGCCCAAAAAAGTTGAATGTATAGGAAATAAATGAGGACTTGTTACTAGATAAAGAAGTTGAAAAACTTTATGCAATAAAGTAAACACAAGGCAAGCACAATTTTTTTAAGGAAAGTGTCTCTTAAAACATGACCTATATTTATATTGCATATAAACGTCTTGCTATTTGAAAAAACTCCTCTGTTGGCAAGTCATCTCTAGCAAAAACTTTCTCTTATCTTCCATACTGTCAAAATAGGAGGCACATTTTTAAAAAAAAAAAAAATACTCTTTTGTCTTAATCTTCCAGGTCGAGTGTGTTTCATGTCTTTACAGTATGTAAAAACAAACCAATAATAACTTACTTCCGACAAATAAAAAAAAAAAAGAAAACAGATAAAAAGAACATAGAAAAATAAACTTGTGAATAGGGAAAGACGAAACCCTGTCAATGAAGCTGCTGCAGCATCCAAGTAATGGCTGCTAATGAAGAGCCTTTGAAAAAGGCAGCCCATCCATATTCAGTGTGCCAGTGCATGCTGATTAACTGGAACCCTGTTCTGAAACTCTTGTTATGTGTCAAAAGGTACCAGCTTTTGTCCCTCTGAGGAGTTGCAAGCTCCATTTCCCTGACTTTTTTTTTTCCCGCTTTCCCTTTTTCTTAAGCGATATTAAAAATAGGCACTCGGAATTTAAATAATAGAACTGTCACCACTATCTTGATGGACTAATTGAAAGAAAAAAAAAGTCTTGAGGAAGTTGGATCGGGAGCATAAAAAGGAAAGAAAAATTAGGGAGAAGGGCTGCAGATATTTCATTTCTGATTTAAATTAAAAAGAGGAGAAAGGCAAACTGGAGTTGCTAAACTCTCTAGAGAATGAACAAGGGAGAGAAAAAAAAAAAAAGTTTAGACTCAGAAGTAAAGCGATATAGCGCCGCAGTTAAAAGAATTGACTGTGCAGACTGCTGCTGAGGTTAAAAATAAAAAAAAAAGCATTTTGGAGCTTTTGGTGAATGAAAGCTGAATAGATAGATCGGGGGGATAATTGTGAACACGAAAAAAATATAGGTTGCATTGTACTTTTTTATAAAAGGCATCATAAAAGTAGAAGGTGGGTATACAATTGCAGGTGCACATGGAGGACTAACTGGAGAGTTAAAACAGATGCAGCTGATTAAATATTAAACCTTGAACTCCTCAAAAATGTTTAAAAAAGGCAGAATCTACCTATGGAACATATATATAGGTGTAGAATGACCAGACACAAACTGTGTGAAGCAAAAAAAGGCTTAGGCAGACAGCCTTGGCATTATAAAAGGCCGGAGTTTTCTCTGATCTAATGGAATATTCCTTTTCAAAGCTTTTTGTCAGTAGTTGTGTTCTCTTGGCACTTCTAAAGAGATTTTTTTCTTTCCTGTATAAATCCAGCAATCTCTGTGCAGCTTATTGGTGTCCTATTAATTCTTTCAAGTCTGCTGTGTCTTGCAGGCGTGCAGGTCCTGGCTTTATTTGTAGATAACTCAGAAGGTAGTTCCAACAAACAATCTAGTGCCTCTTGTGTCTCCTTTTATAGTAATACTGTCCTGGGCATTTCATGAATTTATGTGCTTTTGTTTTGCAATGCCACCGAAGCAATAGCTTGCTTCATAAACACAGAATCAATAGAGAGGAGAAAACATATCTAACAACTGTTCAAATATTTATCATTTCACAGCATTTGCCTATTCCCCTCACTGCAGGCTGGAGGGATATATAAAACTACTCAACAGTGTCAGATATAGCAAGAGAAAAATCATTAAAAGGAGAAATACAGCCTCCTTTTAATGGTAAACTATACCTAGCATCCATATATACAGGGCTTTTTTTCTCAGAAAAAAGGTGCAGGAACTCAACCACTACCCTGTGTTTACAAGTGATAGCGGTGAGCAAGGAACAGAGGGTCTGAGCCAAAGGTGGGGGAACTGAGTTCCTCCAAGTTCCAGCTAAAAAAAAGCCCTGCATATTATATATATATATATATATATACACACACACACACACATATACACACACTATTCAGCTTTCATAAGTATACACCCCTACCGATTTGGCAGAAAACATTTACTTTCCTTTCAGAATCAACATTTTCTATAGGACACTATACTACAAAATACTCCCACAAATGCGGGCCATTGATTGCAACCAAGATTTGTTATTTTGCACACAGAAAAAAAGTATTTTTCCTAACAAATTCATTCAAGACTGTTGCAAAAATGAATACACCGCAATGAAAGGCTTAGGAGCAAAGCTAAAATTTTAGACAACAAAATTCTAATTAACAAGAATTCAACTACAGGTGAGTCTAATTATTAAACAGGTGTCCAGCTGACAGTTGATTATAAAAGGGCGTTAAGAAACCCCTGCGATTTCATGTTGTCAGCAACGGCACCACATTAAAGAGAAATGTCACAAGGCCTGAGAAAGAAAATTATTTCTTTACTCAAGAAAGGTGAAGGCTACAAGAAGATCACCAAAGCTTTACTTATCAGTCAGAATACTGTAGCAAAAGTGATACAAAAATTTAACAAAGATGGAACTGGAACCATCTCAGAGACTTCCAGGCCGTCCACAAAAGTTAACACTTCGACAGCAAAGTCTTCTGATGAGAAGGGTTGAAGAAAATCGCCATGCAAGTTCACTGCAGTTTGGTAAAGTAGAAAGCCAACCTGGGCCGATTGATTCAAATGACATTATAGTGTACACTGCAGAGGAAAGGCATGCATGGTTGTCGTCCACAAAGTAAGCCTCTACCAAAGCCCATGCAAAAAAAGCCCACCTAGAATTTGCCAGGGCCCATGCTGAAAAAGAAGACAACTACTGGGACTCTGTACTCTGGAGTGATGAGACCAAGACAAATGTTTTGGGAACTGATGGTTTCAAAACTGTATTGTATCATAAAGGGTCCGGGAGCTGCATTTCATTGATGGTATCATGAATTCACAGATAAACTGCTCTATATTGAAACAGAAGATGCTACCATCAATCCATGCCCTTGGCCCTCTTGCACTTTTCCAACATGACAATCTAAACACACATCTAAGGCCACTGTTGCATTTCTCAACAAAAGGGTGAAAGTGATTCAATGGCCAAGTATGGCTCCTGATCTGAGCCCAATCGAACACCTATGGGGAATTCTGAAAAGACAAGTTGAGCATCACTCTCCATCCAGGCTCTAAAAGAGGTCATTCTTGAAGAATGGAAAAAGATAGATGTTGCAATATGTCGCCAAGTGGTTCATGGTGCTGTCCTTACAAATCATGGAGGTCAATCAAAAAATAGATGCAACACTTTTTGTTATGGGGTGTATTCATTTTTGCATCAACTAATTTGAGAAAAACTGATTATTTTGTAATCTAAGTTATATTATTAACCTTACTTTCATGCAATGAGCTAAACAAATGTTCTATAAATTGTACTTGTGTTCATCGAGATATTGGTTAAAATCCTACTTTTCAAAATGGGTGTACTCATTTATGCTGAGCATTGTATATTCTATACACATGCTGTATATCTCTGCTGGAAAAACACAGTGATTATTGCTAGCGGCTATTGCTGCTGCCAATAATCTTATGCCAAAAATCTGACAAGCTGGTTGTACCCATATTGATCTATGGATCATCTTGGGTACAAATCAGCCTGCCTATAGATAGATCGAATCTTGGCCTGTTCAGTAGGGACAAACTGAGATTCGATTTGAACCGTCTATAGCCGGTTTAAGTGCTGGGCTGTACAGAGGGCTGAAATCAAATCCTAGCAGATGTATAGGACTTTCCAGTCAGAGTTAGTAGGAGTCGGGTAGGTCAGTGTAGGAATCAAAAGCATCAGTGTAGAAATCAGGTAGGTCAGTGTAGCGGTCAGGTAGGTCAGTGTAGTAATCAGGTAGTTCAGTGTAGTGGTCAGGTAGGTCAGTACTACTGTACTATTGGAAGGAACTCAAACAGAGCTAAAAGCGCATGGGTTAGGAGATGCAAATTACTTGCCTTGCCCCAGACACTGACAACCCGTGCTATGCCACTATCGTAAACTGTGTGTTTTGGTAGGGAGATTTCCTTCACACACCAGAAACAAACTGAAGACCTCATTTCAGGCTAGGAAAAGTTGTTTGCCTGGAGCTCAAAGACTGCTTTTTATTGAAAGGAAGGGCTTTTTTTGGGTAATTATACCGTTGCTGTATCTGGTGACAAGAATGTATTAATGCAGACCGGTATGGAAAGGTTTACTTCTACATCATTTAAAATTTAAACTGTGCCCAAAGTCAAACATCTGTAAAATTAACTTTAACTGCAGTGGGCATGGGGCCTAACAAGTCCATAATAATACGAGACACTGAGTAAAGCCAGCCATACATGGGTTGAAATTTGGCTGGGTTAGCAGGGACTGGGGCATCTACAAATTGACTTCTGTACAACCAGCCTGTCGGATTTTCCCTGCTCACTTAGTGCCACCAGCTATAGCCGGCAGTGCTGATTAGTGTATTCTGATCGAGTAATGTATAGCTCATCTATGCACTGCTTAAGTTCAAAGAGTAATTCTGAAATACTTAAAAAGGATAACAGTAATTGTTAAGCTGTAGAGCAGTGCCATTCAGATACAGAGAAGAGATACATGTGTTACCGGCTACAAGACAGTGCATTATGGGAGATAATGGGAGTCAACAAGGTTTCACATTCCCAAGAACCAAACACAGGTTTAAAGCCCTTGAAGTAAATCATAGCCTTGTGCAGCCTTTTCTTACCATTTCCACTTAGCATTTAAATTGTAGCACAAATCTAAAACGCTCATCACCAAAGTTTCCAAGGCAACATACAATGTAACAGACTTATAAAATAAAAAGAAAATGAAAATGAAAGAAGGAGGGGAAAACTTCGGCAAATGCGTGCACACAGTTCTAGATAAATACATACATAAATGCAAGCTTACAATTTAAAAATTGGTATAAAAGTCTATAATGCTAAACAAAAAAACAAAACCACCGTGAGTCTAGCAAAATAGATTCTTATATCCCCCTCCACCAAAAAAATAATAATTTTAGAATAATGGCCACAATATTCTTTTACACTTTTACACAGAGAGCACTAGCACTCAACTAATCCAATGAATGATATTAATTAGCGCCGATCAGATCACAGTCAAGAAAACGATCACTTCTTTCATCCAAGAATAATTTTATAATCCAGCGCAAATAAACACACAGCTAAACAAAGGAATTAACATCCCCAGAGCCAGTCTTTTATATGATAAACACAATAAAAAAAAAAGGATAATCCTAATCCTAACTGGTGGTTACCCACATCTTACCTCTAGAGCAGGGTATGGAACCTTTTTGGCTGAGAGAGCCATGAACACCACATATTTTCAAATGTAATTCTGTGAGAGCCATACACTATATTTCAGGGGTCAGGAACCTTTATTTAATATTCATATTCATGGGACACAGCTATACAGTGAGTAGATGGAGCCGTGTGAAAGTGCCTGGAGTCCGGTCGGGAAGAGAGCAGAGCAGGCAGGTATGCAATGAGGCCAGAGTCGTGAAGCGCATGCAGGCCTGCAAGTGATGGAGGTGAGTATAGGCCCTGAGAAAATGGCCGCCGGCCGCTAAAGGCCTCAGAAGCGGATGTGAGGCAGCTCCCGCGGGTCCCTGGGTGTCAGAGGGGAAGGAGATCGTGTCTGTTGGGGCACAGGGAGCAAATGGCAGGTCTTCTTACTGGGCGGTGATTGCCAAGGCCCTCAGATGCACAGCACACGAGCCGGCGGCGGTACCGCGAGTAGGCCGGGGGGGTCCGTAGCGCGGCAATCCGGTCACCCAGAGATGAACGGAGGGTAGCCCACAAAGTGTACCGTTGATGGATGCAGAAATCTCCTTGGCACCGGACACAGTTACGCAGATGGCATTGGATTGAGTGGTAGATGCGGCGGAGCTCTGGGACTACACATCCAGGGCGGCTCACGTCAGGACACGCCCCCTTTATTAAAGATTTGTCTGCGAGCCAGATGCAGCCATCAAAAGAGCCACGTCTGGCTCGCGAGTCATAGGTACCCTACCCCTGCTCTAGAGGTTCTAAGAAAGGTCACAAATAGGTTCCGGACTCTTCTGCATTTCACAAAGACTTATGCACAAAGACTTCAGGAAATACTTGTTGCTTGTGACTAGTATATGGACAACTACGTAATCTAAGAAAGCTTTTTGTGAGAAGTTCCCCTCCCTGTATGCAGAAAGGGTGTGAAACGTGCACTGACAGCAGGTATCAGTACCATGATCACGACGGGAATACAGAATACTCTTGCTGTAAGTTCTCAAATGTGATATACCTTATATTGTGAGGAAAATGTTCCACAGGATTTTAAATTGGGGAGATGAGTCAAACCCTCCGCCAACAGATGAACCTTCATAGATTCACAAATAACAGCGACCCATTTCTACAGCAGTGGCCGCAGCATAAGTGATTTAAGAAGTATAGAGCTAACAGGGAGCTTGAAATCACAGAAAGAGACCGAAATGGGAATGTAGGTTTATACAAAAATTCAAAACTATAAACTGTGGCGTAAACCGATACTGACATTTTACTTGCCACATTGGCACGCTACAAGGAGCTCAAACTCAGCTCACCAACTGGATTTCCCCTCTAACAGTTATATCATTTCTTTCAGCTTTGCTAATACACAGAGGACCAATACTCACCGGTACTGTTCTTTCCTCCATTGTTAAATTATGCAGAAAGTAAAAGCTGCAGTGAATGAAGATCAAGAGTTTTTTTTTTTTTTTTAATAAATGAAATGGTAATGACAGCAGTTGATATCAATGGTGGAATTTTTAGTTAGCATTGGGTTAAATTATGATTTAACCACTTAAGCCCCGGAAGATTTTACCCCCTTCCTGACCAGGGGGTATTTTGCGATTAGGCACTGCGTGACTTTAACGGACAATTGCGCAGTTGTGCGACGCTGTACCTAAACAAATTTGATGTCCTTTTTTTCCCACAGACAGAGCTTTCTTTTGGTGGTATTTGATCACCTGTGCGATTTTTTGATCATGCGCTATAAACAAAAAAAGAGCGTCAAATTTGCAAAAAACAATATTGTTCACATTTTTTTATATGAAATTCCCCAAAAAAAATGTAAAAATCAAAATTTTTTAACATTTTCAGCCAATTTGTTTTATGCTACATATGTTTGGTAAAAAAAAAAAAAAAAAATCGCAAAAAGCGTATTTTGATTGGTTTGCGCAAAAGTTATCGCGTTTACTAACAAAGGGAAAGATGGTCATTTTTGTTGTTTTTTTTTAACGCGTAATGGTGGCGATCTGCGATTTTTTTTGCGGTACTGCGACATTGCGGCGGACAGATCGGACCCTTGACTGACATTTTTGACACTTTTGGGGTTACCAGTGACATTTCTACAGTAATCACTGCTATACATATGCACTGTTACTCTAAAATTACACTGGCAGTGAAGGGGTTAACTTTATTTGAGAGGGAGGGGCTGTGTGTGTCCCTAGGGGCGTGATTCTAACTGTGATTGGCTGTGGCTTGAGGTGTAGGAACAATGATCAAGGTCCTACATAGTAGAACCGTATGATCATTGTTTCTACACAGGGGAGAATGACAGGCGGCTTGTTTACACTAGCCGCCTGCCTTTCTCCCTCTCCCCCGACGATCGCTGAGTGACCGGCGAACATCGGGTCCGCCGGTCACAAGCGCGGGGGGGGTCCGTGAGCGCGCCTCCGGCGGCGGGCGCTCGCTCCCCAGAGCCTCACAGACTAGCGACGTAGACCTACGTCGCTCTGCCTGTGAGGGGCTGACTGCCGCAGTAAATATACTGTGCACAGTCGGCAAGTGGTTAAGAAAGCATAATTTAAAACAAATGCTTAAGGAAATGTGTGCTGACCAGGTGATTTTATTCCTCATCACTCAATCTTTAATCTTCTCAATGAATGGCTGCTGTAATATGCTTTAAAAGCACCTCCCTAAAGTATCCCCATTTCGATTGGTGGCGGCAGCAAAAGCAAAAAGAAGACTACTTATACTGTAAAAAAAAAAAAAAAATATATAATTGCTAAACACAAAGACCTATCTGCTTTAACTCACAAAATTTTTTCAAAAAGCTTTAAAAATTCTGTGGGATGACAGCCAGGTTCCCTAAAGCAGCTCTAGTTTGCCTATTCACGACAAGCAAAGCTTCAATTAGACCAATAGCATGCCAATATCCGGCTGTTTAGCTCTTCCTAAGGACTTCTCCCAATCTGTGCCATACACAAGGAAATTAAATAAACAAAGTTAAATATTTTAGAGAGAATAAAACCGAAAACAAAAAATTGATGCTGTCCCTTTAAACTTTTTTTTTTCTTCCCACGGGTCAAATATTACAATTCATGGAAAAACAAAATGCAGAACAGTAAGGAACTTTCCAGAGATGTCTAAACTGCTTTCCATGTACATTGGCGGACGATGCAGTCAGTGTCAACTAGACTTTCGATTTGCACACAACATTAAATGAATACAATATTGTTCAGCTTGCTTGAGTTAGCAAGCATTAGTTACAAAACTGCAAGTCAGAACCACTAGGGAAATGAAACATTGCAATTTTAGATTTGCTTGAATGAGCAGCTATGAACTAGATTTCTTAGCACATTCCAGAATAAGGATTCTGTCATGGCGTTTAAAATTAAACAATTTTTGACTTAAGCCTTTGTTCACTTTGTATTCATTACTGCTACTGATTTAAAGCCGGAAACACACATAAGAAACTCACTTGGCTTGTTCAAGCCCTATAGAGAATAGAGCACAACATGACAACTCCATACACCTAATCCCTACTCCTCCTCTTCCCCCTAAACCTTTTGGCCAAGTGTTTTGGGCAGGGGTAAAAAAAAAAAAAAAAAAAAAAAAGACAACCATATACATCATGACTGTCACTTGCCCAAGCTGAAATTGGTCAGATTGTATGTCAATTAGGGGCTTAAAAGGCCAAAAGGAAGTAAATTAGGGTGTCTGTTCAGTTTTTATCATCTACTGTTCTATGCAATTGGCTTGTCCCAACCCACGCTATAATAGTGGAAAGGCACTAGGGATGTAGACTTCATGTGTACATGGGTTATACTACTTGCAGCGCAAGAAAGATGACAATTTTAGTTATAGGGATACTGATCCATATGCTGCTGTGGTTCCAATCAGAACCTATTGATACTGAACTGACTAAGCTGAACTAGATTTTCCTATACTGCAGAGTACATTTGTATGCATTTTTTTTTTAATTTGCATGTTTCAAAAAGTCCACACAGCTAAATATTATAATTTTAACGTTTAATTACCTAGGTTAACTGGTTTATAGGGAACTGAGCCAAAGTTGTGAAAAAAAATCCTCTACTCTTCATAGGCAGCCTTCTGGAAGAGGTAAGGTATGGGTTGACAGGGCAATCCAAAGATTTTAGGAAATATGGGACTGTTTAATTGTGGATTACCCTAATTAGTGGACACATAAGTGTTAATACAATATGTATGCGCTTGCGCTGACTTTTGTAAGCCGGGGAAGTGTTTTGGTCGCACATTTCAATACAACATGTCTTCTAGGTGTAGCACCCTCCTAGGTAGGTGCTAGACAGTAAGTATAGTTTTGGCTCTGTCTGCCTATCAGAGGAGCAGCAGGCAAATTCTATATTGCTTTCTGCTTAATAGAGAGCAGGATCTGAGAGTTAGGTCTGCCCATGGTGCTCACTCAGTGTGTGATTCATCTGGTCTGGGGAGTGTTCCGCGCTGGTCCAATGGGGAGGCACATTGGACAGTGGAGGAAACCTGACCAATGGGTACACAGACTTTGATACAGCTTCAGTGATTGGCACAAACTGGCCGGGAGCACGTGTGCTGCTGGGTTTTTGGCTGGTGAGCAGACTTCCAGAGGGAGGGTGACGGCTGCTGCCTCCTCCTCTGCATTGGTGGCACGTGGTTACAGGCAGTCGGCCTGGGGACCAGTAAGAAAAGGAGCTGAACCCAGAGGTCCAGAAGAGCTGACTGGAGGGGGCTGAGACTCTGGAGACCCTTGAAAAACAGTATCGTGAGTAAAGGGGATTATGCCTCAGGGCCTGACCTGAGAGGGGCCACCCCGGCGTTGGATAGTCAGAGGATGGGTGTCAGTCTGTGGAGTGAAAGGGGATACTAGACTATCCCGAAGATAGTCTTCCATTTAAATGATCTTACAGACACTTAATCCTGATTCATCTAGTGGCAAGGTGGATCTGCAGCCTAGCTGCATCTTCAGACAGGAGTCCTCATCCATTGTGAATAGTTCAATTTTGAGTAACCCACTCTTCCCTTCTCCCATCCCTAAATTAAATAAGAACCACAAAAACAATTACAACCCTTAGACTGTTTATTGACTGAGCCAAGGAGTAAAGAGTTAAATGTGCATGCTGCAGTTGCTAATGGTAACCCAGGGGGATCCCAAGGTGAATAATCCAGCAGTCCTCAAGGGAGCAGTGCTACATATGTGTGTTTTAAGTCTGTGTTGCAGCTGACCTTGGTGGTCAAAGCTGCCTTTTTGTCTAAGTCTATGTACAAGAAAATCCAACATGTAAACATCCATTCATTATACATAGGAAAAGTGTAGGTAGATGCTTATGTTACAATGCAAAATACAATAAAATGTGAATATTTAAAAGTTTACCATAAACTTTTAACTACTGTAGTGTAAAGGCTTGAGAAGTGCATGGGATGACGGTATTGCAGGCACAATGAAACCAGGATGACAATGTGAATGGCTTTGCCTGCCATAAGGCCCTATTCTATTCAGCAAGTTTTGAGATTCATCCAGCCAGATCACTGGAAACTGAATCAGCACCATCACACCAATGAGTCACTTCCTTGTTCCCAATCAAGGACAAAGGAAGTCCTTAGGTACACCAGGAAATAGTAAACTTCTAGTTATGCAATGCTCCAGAGGTGTATGAATCAAAAGGTTGGCTGAAGACAATTACAGTTAGGCCTCATACATACAGCAAGAGAAAAAAATCCTTTTTTTAAAAAAAACATTTCTCTTTTTTTATGCCTCTGACAGCACTATTTTATTCAATTTGTCCATACAAATTTTGACATCTGGAGCAACGATTAGGTGCCTAAAAATGCCCTAAATTTGCGTTCAGAGAGGCGCTTATAGGCATAACGTGCGCACATATGTGCACTTTAGTGGCTAGAATTGATAAATATTCTAGGCAACAGAACGAGTTTAGATGCATGCACTTCTAAAAGCCATGCACCTGTAAACGTATTTTATTATGTGCCAAACATTAGCTGCTCCTGGCAGAAACATCCAACATACATTGGAGCACTTTAATATGCCTGTGTGTACGAGGCCTTTTACAAATCCATTGGTAGGTAAAACAGTTTACATAAGCATATGCATTCTAACTATGTGTCCTTTTAGGAGTTCAGCTCTGTAATTCAACTTGGAAACCATTTTAAAGCTTTTCTGCTATAAAAACACAGAGCTAGCCAAGCTAAAGACAAACAGGTTTATAAAGCATAAACAATATAATCGTTTTTCTAATTACTTTATACACAAGGCCATTTCCCCCAAAAAAACAAAGACCGATCTTGATTAAAGAAACAGTCCGTAGAGGTAAGCAGACTAAGGTTACTTAGACATTGAAGTATTTGGCCTACTATTAACTCCTCTGAGAAAATACAGGCAGATACAGCCCACAATTTATATCTCCTTGTCCCAGAAAAACAGATTGTTTTCTTCAGTCTGCCGAACTAAAGTATTTAGAAGATTAGACATTTATGCAGCTGCCTGCCCTGAATTTGGGCATCAGCTAGCCCCTAGAGCACAGGGAAAATCCAGAACATAGCAGGATTGCAACTGCTGGGTATTACTGGATTAGTAGAAGCGCCTTGAGGTCGCACATACTATCACGAACACATTAACGTTTAGTTCCCCTTCTCCCTACTCACATCACCTAATGTACTTTCAACCTAATTATCCCCCTCGTAACAGTGATCTAATCTCACTGCTGCATACTAATTCAGCATCTGCATGATGTTTGACAAATTTACCGTGGTCTGTACGGAGAAATTCAACAAGCAAAAAGTACTTAAGAATAAAGCCAGGGAGGGCACAAGATAGATGTGTGTTATATGTGCACAGCATTAAAGTAAGAACATTAACAAGCTTTTTAGTAAAAAGACACAGGGACACATTTGTCAGAGGGTCCGATATATTAATTGCCTGTAATGCAGTGGTTTAATGTGAACCTTTCCGTAGTTATTTAAGTCTGCCTAAAATTCCTGACACATCGCAATATACAGCAATTGCACTTTTTATCATTGAAACAATCCTTGAGACCCTTTAAAATGACCTCGTCTAGGATGAGATGATGTCATCAGTCTACTCCTGGCAGAAGGAAGCATTGTCATTTTGTAGCAAGTCACAAGGTGTGAGGCTACAGAAGGTACTGTCAGACATTTCTTAACACAGCCAAGAAATGTAAGGGAATCAGGATTTACATGACTCTGTGATCCTTGAGCAAGAATCTCCATCCAGAAAGTAGATGCTGGCCTTGTGTAGGGCATTTACCAAATAGTTTACTGCTTCATCCCTCTGGATAGTAAGCAGATGAAGGTATTGTCAGGGGCTAGCACTGTGACAGAGGTGCTGAGAGGAGGAGTTTCAGGAGCCGGAATCAGTACAGGAATAGCTATTTACAGGCAGGAAAGTACAGTGGGAAAAGTAGTCCTTAGAACTGAAAAGCAAACAACAGGGGAGAAGTGCAAGTGGCAAGAAAATTTATTTTCTCTGTACTCCCATGGGCATATCACACCCATATACACAAATATACAAACGTTTATTACAATATTAAACAAAAAAACAATTACCATAAGCACATGAAGGTTAAAATATGATGCCCCTCTAATCTGAGGCAGTTCCCATGCTAATCCTCATGTTGTAATGATCCCATTAACATCATGGCAAGAATGCTCCCACGTCCGCCGCAGGGGAGAGGTGGATTCCAGATCCAGGTTGTCCTTCTCACTGGTTACCCCTTTGACTTGGGTAAAGCCCACTGGGTTGTGGCTATTCCCCCGCATTGCCCTGAAGTACTTTATATCACTTTGAAGTGTTTTTTTAGATCTTTATACTTTTAAGTTATTATATATTCTCTTTAGATGTAATGGGTGCAGCATGGGTCCTACCTCAGTGTAAATAGGGGTGCACCATACACACGTGCTTATGTTAAATTCAATATTGTAAAAAAAAAAAAAAAAATTGTATATTTTTATATATTGGTGTGATGTGTCCATGGGGTACCAACAAAATCTATTTTATTGTTACCACTATCTTCTTTATGTCTAGCAGAGGAGAAACTGCAAAGCATACAGGGAATCCAGGACATTGTGGAAATAGATGGTGTTAAAGTTTAGTATGCTACAAAAATTGTTTGGGTTGTACCATTCAAAATGAAAGACACCACAATGTACATACAGCATTTACTAAATTGCAACAGTATGAATGGGTCCTTACCAATTAGGTTTTAATTACAATTTTCATTCCTTTTAAACAATAACCCTAGCAGCACTTCCTTTCAAACATGGCCACAATCACAAACGGTACAGTAATAATCTTAAAAATAAATAAATAATGAAAATGGGCAGGGAAATTTGAAGGAAAAGTGAAGCTAATGCCCAATAGCATCCCTTAAAGTTTCCCCTACAAGATGAAGCAAGACACAGTGATGGCCAGTGATTCCCCTTTTGCTTCTAGTTTTTATAAACTATAAGTTTACCAACAACTTATTGCACTCCAGAAAGGTCAGGGGGCAATAATAATCACAAAGTCTTAGAGCCGGTTCACACTGGGGCGACTTGTCAGGCGACCTGGTCGCCTGACAAGTCGCCGCGGGTCGCCTGCCATAGATTAGCACAGGACCCGTTCTAATAGGAGCGACACAAATCGCTCAGACTTAGAAAAAGGGTCCTGAGCTTCTTTGGGGCGACCTGGAGCGACCTGCATTGACTTCAATGATATGAAGTCTGTGCCGGCCGCTCCGAGGTCGCGGTGCGAGCTGTGCACCGCGACTTCACAGGTCGCCCGGCAAAGTCGGGTCACTGCTATGTGAACCGGCTCTTAAAGTGTTACTAAACCCAGAACCTGTATTCGCTATATATGGTCTCCCACAGTACACAGAACAGAAAAGTTCAATTTTAGAAAATATAAACTGCTAAATACCTTTTCTCATCAGCAGTATATAGCAGTCTTGTTACTTTTATCAGTGTCTGGTTAAAGCTTGAAGGAGGTGTTTTCTGACTGTGCTATGAGGCTGCAGGATCCCTGACCCTCTTGTCTGGATGGTGCTGATTGGCCCTGTGCTGATCACATACACTCTCCTAAGAAAAAAAAAAATCCCTTCTAGCAATACACACCAAACTGAGCATGTGCAGCCTGATGCCATAGACTGTGTTATCAGAAAATGATCAGGTGTAAGAAGGGGAGGATCAGAGAAGACAGGATCAAACCAACTTTTTATACAATGCAGAGGAGTAACACCTTAGGTTCCACAGTAAGTATAACAAGCATGCTTTACTGCATACACAGACTGATTTTACTGTTGTGGGTTTAGGAACACTTTCAGCTCCATGCCTGTAAACCTCAAATATCTTTCACTACTCCCCGTGGGTCTTTGCTGCCTTCAATGGTAAGAAGTGATTTAAGCATGCCCAGGTCTAAACAATTGGAGACAAAAATGTAACTTACTAAACAGTATGCACTGTGATATGTAGATTTGCACTAATTCACATTATGTCATGCAGGAATATCTTTTCACCAGCTTGTCACAGATGTCCTCTGAGAGTCAAAGACTAATGGGCCATACACACTATAAGATTTTCTGAAGACTTTTTCCTTTAGATTTACCAAAACCATATAATATGAGGTCAAACCTAAACACTTTCAATGTGTATGCAATCTGGCAGGCCCTTGAACTACATAGAAAAGGTAAATCTGAAGGAAAAAGTCTTCAGAAAATCTTATAGTGTATATGGCCCTTAAGGATCAAAGCTGTCAGGTGTGTGGACATGGAACTCAAAGAGCTTTGCGCTCACACAAACGCAGCCTTGAAGCTTGTAGCAGCTACCACTGAATACATACAATCTAACCAGAGACAGCAAAACCTAGAGGTAAAAAGTAAAACAAATAAATTAGTTCATGGCCTACACACTGTGGAAAGCAATATAGTTTCACGGAGCAATAAGAGAAAAATATAAAATTTCCAGTAAATTTGTCATTATTTTTGACTTGCTGACAATTTTGTGCCTTCCGGTTCCAATATAAAGGAGATTGAAAGCAACAAAAATAACACACCTGACCAAAAATCAATTTTTTGCTCCAGCTCCTCCAGGACGGATGTACCTTTTCACGGCAGAAGTAGACAGAAATTAGATCCTTCTCAAGCTGTTCAAATATTTCCCACAAGCATGACAAATGCAGATGCCTTCCATTCACTCCCACATGTAAACAAAGTGCCAGAGCTAGGCGGCCTGGAAATTTGCAGTTACACGGTATTGCAAGGGCAGAACATGAATCCACTCAAGCACAGATACACTGAAAATATCCCATTACTCCTTGGGCCATGCATAAGTGACACAGTTTTTTTTTTCTAAGCCTTGATATTATTTCTGCCTTCCGTTATCTGAGCTGCAGTGAGAGCTTAAAATCAAGAAAGGAATTTATATTTCAGCTATAACAATATCTTTCATTCTATAGATTTTTCTCTACAACTTGCTACCACATTAACTGTGTAAAGGTATTTTTGCAGAAGTCGTTTAATTTAAAACTGTGGAAGGTCTTAAATCAAGGCATTAGTAGAAGTCCATTTATCAGGTATTTACCAAGCACACTGTGGTAAAGTTTCAAAACAAAAAGGAAACTTTCTTTTTTGCACACAAGAAACAATTCTTAGGGTCCATGTACACGGGACGTTGTTAAAAGTCTTTTAGGACGCTTGAAACGTCCGTTCGGTCGCGTTTGTACCCGCGTTTAGCGGGCATTTGCATTTAGAACCGTTCCTAGAGGTCAAAAAAAATGATTCCCCTTTAAAATGGAAAAACGCGAACGCCAAAAGCGGGTCATCACGTTCGGGCGTGTTCGGACGCGTTTGGTCGCGTTTTTGCTTTTGAAACGCCGGGAAACACACGTTCGAACGCAAATAATTGCGTTCTAAAAAAAGTCCCTGAACGCAACTGCCCGCAAACGACCGCAAACGACCTGGTGTACATGGACAGATAAGATAAAATGTAGATGGGTTCAGGGGCTTCAAAAAAAAAACGTCCAACTGCTCCTAAACGGCCATTTCCAGCGTCCCGTGTACATGGAGCCTTAGACATAAGGACCCCTGAAGTTTGTGGTTGTTGTAATCCAGAATGAGTTAAGTTGGCCATAGATGGATTGAATCTCAATTGGTTCAGCAGGGACCAGCCGAGATTCTATCTATGGTCAGGCTGGTTGTACTGCAGTTGATCAACTCCAGTACAACCAGCCTGTCGGATTTTTTTAAATGTAATCACTGCAGGTGGTTATAGCAGCCAGCAGTGATCATTGTGTTCTGTCAGCAGGGAAGGCTCCCTGCCTGCAGAAAACAATACTGCTGTGGCAGGGATTCCCCCATCAACACCGACTAGGTTGGTCTTGATGGGGGAAATCAAGCAATTTTATTTACTACAACCCGTGGTGAAAAGAGAGAAAATTGCATAATCTATGGGCTGCTTAATCGTGTACACTTTCCAAATGACTGAAATGTGTAGATTTTTATGCTCTGCCTAGAATAAAACTGTTTCAGTTTGTCACAACTTAGCGACTGAGTACAAGGATGAACAGTCTTTCTTATCCCAAGTCTACAATCAGCTGACACTTTTCTCATGCATTCGTTGTGGCAGGGCAGCTTTTTAAATAGCCAGTGCTTCCGAGTGTTGGGCCAGTTTTGAAAGCATCAGTTTGACATTAGTCGCTGAAGCATTTCAAACCATTCAGAAAACAATGACATGTGTATATTTGACTTCCTTCTGGCCTACTTAAGCAAACTTTGCATTCTTATAGACTAATAAGTCAATTCTAACCTTTGTAAGTCCTACACATACTACATACAGCTATACAAGCAGACCCCTCAAAGTAAAAGAGTGGGGAGAGGAAAGATGTACAATGGCAGCATCCATGCTTAGCCCCTGAGAGGTTTCAAATTAAGAAAAAAAAAAAAACACCTTTATATAGATCTCTATCCACAAGATATAGATATCAATCTGCAGCCACTGTCATTTTTTACGGTCAAAGAACTCAAAGTCATATCCTAACCTGGAGGCACCCATGAATGTCATTTTCCTGCTTGTGTGATAAACCTCTGCAGGAAGATATAGGTAAAATTTTGGGTATCCCCTGCAGGAGGAGTGTCATTTGGTCAGATACTCCCTAAGGGCTCTTTCACGCGGAGCGGACCGCTTTGCGATCCGCTCCGGCACTTTTTTTTTTTTCGCTCCGTATATCCGCATATCATCCCATCCGTTTGCGGATGATATACGGACATAAAAGTCTATGGGCATTGAGGATGTCAGCGGATGACACCGCTGACATCCGATTTTGCTTCCTTTCCGTTTTTTGAAAAGAGGAAAAATAGGGTTCTGTTCCGTTACAAAAAACGGAACAGAACCGAAAGGAAGAAAATCGGATGTCAGCGGATGGTATTCCGCTGACATCCGCAATGCCATTGACTTACATTATGTCCGTAAATCATCCGCAAAAAAATAGGAAGATTTGCGGACATACGGAGCGCCCCTGTGAAAGGGCCCTTAGGGCTCTTTCACACGGGCGTTCCGTATGTCCGTTTTTCATCAACAGACATACGGACCGGATGACACAAGTGTCATCCGTGTCCGATTCAAAAAAAAAAAAGGGAACTGATCGGGCAGAAAAAACTGAACGCCCGTGTGAAATAGCCCTTAATGTATCTCTATGTAAATACGGATGTCAGTGGATGATCATCCGCTGACATCCGTTTCCGTTTTTCGTCAGTTCAGTTCTTTTGAATGGAGGAGAACCCTATTTTTTCTTCCTTTCAAAAAACGGAACGGACACAAAAACGGATGTCAGTGGTGTCATCCGCTGACATCCGTATTTACATAGACATGCATTATGTCAGTTTTTCATCCGCAAACGGATGGGATGAAAAACGGACATACGGACCGGATGACACAAGTGTCATCCGTGTCCGTTACAAAAAAAAAAAAAAAAGGACCTGATCGGGCAAAAAAAAAGGAACGCCCGTGTGAAAGAGCCCTTAGGCTTGTCTGCTAAAAGGATGCAGACATTGCAGTTTCCTCATTTAAATGCTGATTTTGTTCAGGTGGCTTTAATGAATCAAACCCACTCATTTGGTAATCAATATGGAAAAGACTTGGAGAAACAAACCGCTATTACTTCAAAACAGAGGAAGTAGGATTCTGCAACAAAAGTTAAAATCCAGAGGGGATTTTTTTTTTATTCTGGACAAAAGTGCAGTTATACTTTAACTTTTTGTACAAAGAGAACATTGGATGTCCTGGCTTCTTTTCACCAATAAAGGCAGAGAAATCAAATAAACTTTACCAATTACTATTGTCTTTCACGTGTATATTTTACTTTATTGCACTTTAAGTTGGTCTTAAAAACTAAATTATTTTTAAAAGGATAAACTTCTTTATCCTATCAAGTGAATTATAATGAAAAGTGAGTAATAAGAAACCTTTTAGAAAAATGTACCTGTGATGGTTTCACTGTGTTTAACCTCATTCTTAAACATCACACAGGTTTCCCCCCTTAATGTCCTGACATTCATAATCAAGGATAGCCTGGACTTGACAATCCACCTGCAATTTAACAACTGCTTTGTCAAATCAATGCCCTGAGCACAGGGGAATGAAATTTATATGAAAGCTCATTGAGCTCGTTCTCTTGTCCTAGGAAAATTAGATTCACAAGGTTAAACACTCCTGGGGCCTAAAAGCGTTGGTTTATATTAAACAGTGTAATTTGGTTTAAAATGCAAACACTTTGTATTCCAGTGGCAAAGCATGCCACAATTACCTTGTTATTGCAAGGTTTCGTTTTCCTGGAAATCCTGTGATCAATGAGAATATTAAAGACACACTAAGCCAATTATATTTAAAAGATACCACCACCTTCATCAATCTTAAAGGTTAAAGCCAATAGAATATATGTGTAAATAGATACTATAAAGTGGTCAGACAGGGGCTTTAGTTTTCTAGTAGTTTGACAAGCTTTTTATACATAGACTCCTTCCTGTGTAGTGGGGGAATAAGTGACTAAACAAGGTTTTTCTGACTAGAGAGAGATAGTCACCCATCTTGGAAAAAATGGTCATAACTAGTGAAAGTCATCTCATGTCCATGAGTATCTTAATGTAAATCTACGCTTTGCCCCTTGAGGGCAAAGCAGATTTACTTTACCTTAGCCCTATCCAGCAGCACACACTCACTGGCCTTTCTGATTCGCTTCCACTCCGCTGAGCTGCTGAATGTGAAGTGAAAGTCCTGTGTAGGTTTTGAGTGGCTGATGTTGTAGCTTACACAGGACTATAGGCTCCCCGATGACCGGGCCTGATTGGCCCAGTGAACTCACTTGCTGCCTTATATCTGGAAAAGCCAAGTATTTACTTTGGCACCCAGAACAAAGGAAAAGGTAAATATGAGCTAGGGAGAGGTGGGATATTATCTTAGCTTTTTTCTTAATGGGCTAGGCACAGGTCCTTTTGTTTGTTTTTTTTTTTAGTCTGACAGTAATCCCAACCTTTTCAATCTAAAACTAGAAGAATAAAATATATTTGTCTTTAAATTGCTGTAGTAACTTCAAAGACTGTTGTAAAAGTCCTTCTGAGTAGCTGAGTGCAACGTGTCTAATCAAAGAAAGAAGGTACTTTGCTGCTCAATCAAACTGCATTGTGTATAAAGGCTATTATGTCGGAGATAGGCCTCATTACATGCTAAAGGCCCAAATCTTTATGAATTATAGGTTTTGTGTTTTGATTGCAGTTTTGAAAACACAGAATTAACCCAAACAGAGAAGAGGAAAAGAAAGCAGCCCAAATTTGCACTTTCATGATTTGAGTGCAAGAGATGGGTAAGAGGGTTATGGAGTAGATATGGCAGAAATGCACATCAAGCTGCCACCCCAGTAAAAAAAAAAAAAAAACACATGGAAATCCATTAGTTGTTCTATATGATTAGGCTCAGCCTTATAGAGTTTTATGTGTTCTTTAAGTTTCAGCATGGCAAAAAAAAAAAAAAGATCTTTCGTAGGCGATATAATACTAATTCCCATTGAAATGTGGAACGGATGGAGAAACTAAAATATAGCAAATGGGAGGAGGACAGCAGAATTTTTCCCAGGGTAAAGTTTAAAGGATAAGGAAGGAGATGTAAAAATTAGCATGAAAGTCTTCCTTTTCTTAGGCTGTTAAACCTGAAAAAAAGTTATTTAAAAGAATAGTACTAGCAATTAAACATAATTTCCAAGGCTGGGTCCTGGTGACAAGTCTGACCTCATCACCGGGTGACTCCATCAGGAAGAGAAGTGATCAGAGAGAAGTATGCAGAGGAGCATTACAGTGACAACCACCATTGGGCTTCTATTCTTGGGAGTAAGGTCTAGTGTGAAGACTATGTGAAAACTCATACATAATGCGTATGGAGATCGTTTCCTGCAGCCCATATAGTTTGATGCGCATTACCTTGTGAATAGAGGTGAGCGGCCCCTTGCACACGGTGGTGGATTGCACCTAACCACTTTTGTTTGGAATATCACCAGATCACAGTACTTCATTTATTAACATTTTTCTATGGTGATTCATTATATCTACACAGGACTTCCATAACACTATATTGTGTGAAATTTTCAAAGTGATTCTCACTGCTTTATTTAGTTTGATTAAAATTAATTCATGGTTTATATTCACATTTTGCACTATACGTTTACTGTATTTTTATATGTGTATTGATATGGTGAATGTTTTTTTTTTTTTTTTTTTTGGGAAGAGACACCCGTTTTGTGATTGTATTAATTATGTGATGTCTTACACATTTTTTTTTTTTACCACAAAGGGATTTAGTGGCACTTCATTTTAGTGAACTATATAGTGATTGTGTATGTGCTGACACTACAGAGATTGGCAGCTTTATCCACTACTCATTTATTTTATAATTCCTTACACTATTTATGTTTAATGTTATCTGTGCTCTTTAAGTTTTAGCATGGCAAAAAAAAAAAAAAAAAAAGATCTTTCATAAGAGATATAATAGTTAATTCCCACTGATGTGAGGAAAGGATGGAGAAACTAAAATATAGCAAGTGGAGGACAGCAGAATTTTTACAAGCGGTAAGGTAAAAAGTATAAGGAACGAGATGAAAAAGCTAGCATTAAAGTCTTCCTATTTTTAAAGGCTGTTAAAACTGAAAAAAAGTTATACAAAGGAATAGTACTAGCAATTAAACAAAATTTCCAACATACTTGCAATCGCTTAACAAAACCAGACTAAAAATCTACAAAGTGGGAAAGTAGAGATCAATACTAGTACTGGTGTCTTCACACTGGTACAACAGGACACATACACTGTAGGCCGTAATAAAGAACAGTATGATGTCCAGCTTTCAGAATTTGTCCAAACGTGGTATAAAATACTATAGCATGTTAGGCAATCTTGTACAAGTCACATGAACTGAGGAAATGCTACAGTTGTAATCACAAACATGAGTACACAGTTGTGACAGTTAGAGTCTTTGCTTGAAATGGTATTAAAAAAAAGATGCCATTTCCTGAAAGAATAGTGTCACATGACCTATTTGTTCTCACATGGTGTGGCATGCCTGATTAGATTAATTCTGAAATTGCAAATTTTCCTGTAAACCTCGTAATAAACTAGTAAAAGTTACACATACTTCTAGGGGCAAGGTCACCTTTGGCAAGTTTTACACACACTATATATATTATATATATATAGATCTATAGATATATATCCCTCTATCTCTCACTCTCTCTATATATACAGTACAGACCAAAAGTTTGGACCCACCTTCTCATTCAAAGAGTTTTCTTTATTTTCATCACTATGAAAATTGTAGATTCACACTGAAGGCATCAAAACTATGAATTAACACATGTGGAATTATATACATAACAAAAAAGCGTGAAGCAACTGAAAATATGTCATATTCTAGGTTCTTCAAAGTAGCCACCTTTTGCTTTGATTACTGCTTTGCACACTCTTGGCATTCTCTTGATGAGCTTCAAGAGGTAGTCACCTGAAATGGTCTTCCAACAGTCTTGAAGGAGTTCCCAGAGATGCTTAGCACTTGTTGGCCCTTTTGCATTCACTCTGCGGTCCAGCTCACCCCAAACCATCTCGATTGGGTTCAGGTCCGGTGACTGTGGAGGCCAAGTCATCTGGCTCAGCACCCCATTCTTGGTCAAATAGCCCTTACACAGCCTGGAGGTGTGTTTGGGGTCATTGTCCTGTTGAAAAATAAATGATGGTCCAACTAAACGCAAACCGGATGGAATAGCATGCCGCTGCAAGATGCTGTGGTAGTCATGCTGGTTCAGTATGCCTTCAATTTTGAATAAATCCCAAACAGTGTCACCAGCAAAGCACCCCCACACCACCTCCTCAATGCTTCACAGTGGGAACCAGGCATGTAGAGTCTATCCGTTCACCTTTTCTGTGTCGCACAAAGACACGTTGTTGGAACCAAAGATCTCAAATTTGGACTCATCAGACCAAAGCACAGATTTCCACTGGTCTAATGTCCATTCCTTGTGTTCTTTAGCCCAAACAAGTCTTTTCTGCCACTCGTTTTTCTGTACTTAGCTGCTTTTTTCTTGCTATAATAAAAATTCTAACCAGGGCCGTCTTTATTCTTGATTGGACCCTGGGCAAAAATTTTCTTGGGCCCTCTTGAATCCACTTAACTATTTGGGGGCTCAAGGGGCAGCTGCTTTGGGCCCCACAACAATGACTAGACCCGGGGCAGCTGCCCCTTTTGCCCTGTGTTAAAGACAGCCCTGATTCTAACAGTCTATACAGTAGGACTATCAGCTGTGTATCTACCTGACTTCTGCACAACACAACCGATGGTCCCAACCCCATTTATAATGCAAGAAATCACACTTATTAAACCTGACAGGGCACACCTGTGAAGTGAACACCATTTCAGGTGACTACCTCTTGAAGTGTAAGTGTACAATTTTCAAAGTCATGAAAATAAAGAAAACTCTTTGAATGAGAAGGTGGGTCCAAACTTTTGGTCTGTACTATATATATATATATATATGGCTACATTTTCCCCACACAAATCCAATGTTTTAGATATGGCAAGCAAACTATAGAATTCCCATAACAAATCCTTAGCCATTATTAGTACACTAAGCACACTAGTTATAAATGCAGACTGTAAAACAGCTGATCGCATATTTATTCCTATTTTTCTCTTATTAAATAGTTTTCAGCACCCCTACTGTATAATACATGTGTAAGTATGAGGATTAATCAGTTGCCTCTAGGACTGACTAATAACAGGAATGCGACGTGTGAAGCAAATTGGACAGAACATTGGTAATCATGTCTACATCCCTTATTACTGGCCCTCCACAGGTTAATTCTGCATTCACAAGATCTCATTTTATACTTTGACGGGAATTAAGGGGAGCCAGTTCCAGCTGGCGTTTCCGCACAACATCATCAAGAGATAATTACAGAAAGGAGGACGGCACACACCTTTCACTGCAAGACAGGTCTGAATAAAACACTAATGAAAAGGAGGCAAAAAAAAGGAGAGAGAGAGAAAAAGAGAAATTATTCCTCCAATGCAGGACCATTAACGGCACATTCATGTTATGCAAATGTGTGAATCACTGCCTTCAAACTGCCTGAAACAGCTCTGAGCCTGTCAGGCTTTTTATTGAAACAAATTAAAGTGCAGCCTATTGCTATCAGATCAGCTAAAGAGGGGAAATTATAATGTCCATAAATATGCTAATTCCACAAAGGGGGAGAGGAGGAGGGAATAGATTGGAGTATTTTGAAGCTACCCTTATTAGTTTCACTCATCAGGGGGTTAGATGAACGTCTAAATAAAACAGAAAGGAGCAGCAAGCAGATAAAATGTTCATTTATTGGAAAGGCGGCAATTGTTATTGAGTTGCTGAATCTCCAGATAGATGACTGGCAGGAGGTGAAGCAGAAGTTACCTTCTTTCCTGCTAGGAGATTATTCCAACAGGTCAAGCTGGCGGATGTCCGCAGAAAGATGTCAGTTTGGCTGCAAAAACCAACTCATTTAGATGCAGCTCAAAAAGAAGACAAAGAGAGATATTTTCCAAAGACCTTTTGCTAAAGGTCAGCTGGTGTTTAGTGCTGTATAAAGCAAGTTATCAATGCAATCCCCACTGTATGTTTTTTTTTTTTTTTTTTTTTAACCTTTGGCAATTAAAAAAGATGCCAAGTTTTGAACAAGTTTCCAAGCAGCTTCAACAGCACCTTGCTAAATCCATCTATCCTAGAGGCCTGAATAAGAGATGGGAACAAGGCATTTCAACAATGCATTGAAAAGGATTGAGGAGTTCTAAGTGACTTGTGTAATCAAATACAGCTATTTTTCTAAAGTAAAGATTAAAAAAAAAAAGAAAAACATTTTATACCTACCTGTTCTGTGCAATGGTTTTGCACAGAGTAGCCCCAATTCTCTTCTTTTTGGGTCACCCACTGGTGGTCATGGCTCCTCCTCCCTGCCGAGTGCCCCCAATAGAAAGCCTCTTGCTATGGGGGCATCCCAATCTGCGCTCTGTGTGACTATTCACACACAAAGCATAGCTCAGTCTGCCCCCACTGCAGTTTAGTTTTCTAAGCTTGAAAAAACTTTGTAGTATACATATCTAACAAAGAGCCTTCAAGGATCAACTGTTCCTGCTGTCCACACAGCATTATTAGAGTCAAGAGGTATCTAATCTTGTTCATCCCTAATAATGGATCACAGACAAAATGGGATTTTTGGCTTACCGTAAAATCCATTTCTCTGATATTCATTGACGGACACAGCTTCTGGTATTCTTAACCATTGGTTATACTGCCCCTACAGGAGTAGGACACTAGGCACAAAATTCTGGCTACACCCATGGGCAATCCCAGGGGGTATACTCACTCTCTCTGTTATAGCCACTCAGTTTTGTTACAAGCAGTGTCAGGAGAATTATACTTCCACAGAGGGGTGGGTGCTGTGTGCGTCGAACATCAGAGAAATGGATTTTACGTTAAGCTAAAAACACAAATTTTCTTCTTCGTTCATTGACGAACGAAGCTTCTGGTATTAACCATTGGGATGTCCCAAAGCAGTGTTAAACATGAGGGGTGGCAAACCACAAAAAAATTCCCAAGGCTAAACATTAGCCAACCAGGCAACAGGGGCTCAACCAAGCAACTAGAGTCCACCTGAAAAAAAACAATACACCCCCCAAAGAGGACCAGGTCCTCTTAAAAAGCAGCCTGCAAAATCTTGCGGCCAAAGGAAGCCTCCGCAGATGCCAACACATCCACTTTTTAAAACTGTAGAATGCACCAATGACCAGGTGGCCGCCTTGCAAACCTGCGTCACTGACGCCTGATGATGGAAGGCCAAGGAGGCACTAAGTGCCTTAGTAGAGTGCCCCTAACAAGCAAAGGAAGGACCTGACCCCTGATGAAATAGGCCTGAACCTATCTGATCCATATAGAAATGGTTGCAGAGGAAGTGGACAACCCTTTACGAGGTCCATCCGTGAGCACAAAGTCTGATCTGATGAAAGAATTCGTAGCAACCAGGTACACCCTAATTGCCAGGTCCACATCCAAGGCATGTAAGACTATTTCCTACAGATGTTTAAGCCTGGGACACAGGGAAGGCAACACAATTTCTTTATTCAAATGAAAATCGGAGACCACCTTAGGAAGGAATGAGACAGCGGCGAAGCATCACCATATCCATGTAAATCACCGGATAAGGTGGACGAATGGATAACGCCGCCAGGTTCAACACCCAGCACGCGGAGGTGATAGCCCCCAAAAAGGCCACCTTCTGGAACACTGTAAGCAGGGGAAACTCTCGAAGAAAGGGAGACTGCTGGGGAACCGAAAGTACCAAATTGAGGTCCCAAGGCGGTAAAGGAGACCACACTGGAGGGACCAAGTGCCGAACACCCTGAAGAGAGATACGCACCAGGGCTGTAGCTAAGGGTCGTTGGAAGACCACCAAGGCCGACACCTGGCCCTTGATAGTATTCAAGGCCAATTTCTGTTTAACCTCCCGTTGAAGGAAGGTCAAGATCCGAGCCACTAAAACAGAGCAAGGAGGAACTCCAAGGGATTCACACCTCGCAATTTACATCTTCCACGTACAATGCTGGATCTTCCAAGAAGTAGATTTCCTAGCTTTTAACAGCGTAGGAATCTCTGATTCAGGCAATCCCCTATCCTTCAGCACCTGGCTTTCAACAGCCAAGCCATCAAAACCAGCGACTGTAAAGCAGGCTGGAAGATTGGCCCTTGGGACAGCAGATCCTACCTGAGGGGAAGCTTCAAGGAAACATCAGCAACCAGTTGCACCAGCTTGGCATACCAGGCCCGGCGAGGCCAGTCCGGGGCCACTAAAATGACCGGAATCCCTTCTGCCTCGATCCTGTAGTAGTCTTGGCAGAAGCTTGAGAGGAGGGAAGGCGTAAATCAGACAATACTGACCCACGGGCCACCAGCGCGGTCACAGGATTCTGTGACCGAGCCATGAACCTATGTACCTTTCTGTTGAGCCGAGACGCCAACAGATCCACCTCGGCAGGTGCCCCACCGGAGACACAACTGATGAAACACTTCCGGATTAAGAAACCATTCCCCCTGGTCCAACGCCTGCTGAATGAGAAAATCTGTCTGCCAATGTTTCACCCTAGAAAAGTGAAGGGCGGAGAGAGCTGGAACAAAAGGTTCTGCCCACCTGAGAATGCTGGATACCTCCAGAGCCACCAGGATACTTATTGTGCCCCCTTGGAGTTTGACCTAAGCCACGGTGGCATTGTCAGATTGATTGTGCACTGGACAGCCTTATAGATGATCCATCCAATGTTCCAGGCACAGCCTGATCGCTTGCAACTCAGGACATTGATCGGTAGTCTGGATTCTTCCAGGGTCCAGACCCCCTGAGCAGAACTTCTGTTGAGGACGCCTCCCCACCCGGACAGGCTGGCATCCGTGGTAACCACTGTCCAATACAAGGATAGGAAGGATTTTGCCCTGCCGGAGCGCCGGGAGACGGAGCCTCCAAATCAGGGACTCTTGTACCCCGGCTTAGCTGAATTTGGTTGTCCAGAAACTGTGGATTCTTGTCTCATTTGATGAGAATCTCCCATTGCAGGGACCTCGTATGGAACTGCGCAAACAGGACTGCTCCAAAGGTTGACGCCATCAGGCCCAGCACCTGCATACAAGTCCAGAAGGGCGACCATCTGCTGGTCAGCAAGAGACGAACTGCAACCTGCAGTGTCTGAAGCTTGTTTGAAGGAAGAAATACTCTGGTTAAGGCTGAGTCCAGATTCAGCCTCAGATAGTCTAGGTTCGTAGAAGGGACCAAGGCTGACTGCCGAAGATTCAGAATCCAGTCTAACTCCTTCAGAGTTAGTATGGTGATCTCCAGGTTTTCCGCCAGTGTAGCTATTTATATTAAAAAAGAATAGCGTGCAAATGCAAAGGAAATTACTACCAAATCTGAAGAGAGTCCATAAATAAAAATGGGGGTTTGGTCCCACCATATGGCCATATCGTGCTCAAGCCCACTACTGCGTCAAAGTACCCCATTATCAGTGGGTCCTACACTATCCACTTAACACTGCTTTGGGACATCCCAATGGTTAATACCAGAAGCTTGGTTCATAGCTGCAGCAGCTTTGGAAATACATGGGTATGCTCCCCCAAATTTTTTGCCTGTAGCTATTTATATGAGAGAGATCTTATAAATAGCCTATGACCGCGATCCACCACTGCTGTAACAATGCCAGTACTGGGGCCAACACTTTAGTGAAGACTCGGGGAGCGAAGGCGAGACCAAATGGTAATGCCCCAAACTGATAATGTTCCTCTCCCACTGCAAAGCAGGGGGAAGCGTTGGTGACCAACACATATTGGAATGTGAAGGTAGGCATCTTTGATGTCTATGGAGGCAAGAAAATCCCCCTGATAAAGGGAAGCCACCACTGTGCGAATTGACTCCATCCTGAACTTCTGCACCCGCACAAAGCAGTTCAGCACCTTGAGGTCTAGGATTGGGCGCACCTTGCCCTTTTTCCTTGGGACTGTATACATGTTGAGTAAAACCCCTGAAAATGTTCCGCAATAAACTGCAGCCCCTGGACCAGCTGGCCCGCCAGCTCAGCAAAGGCAGGTGGAAGCTGTTCCCCCTCCAGGTCACAGCGCAAAAGCTTAGCCCATTCAGTCAGAGTTTGAGATACCAGGGCGATGGTAAACACCGGCCACAATGTCGAGCGAGCCAGAGTGAACATATCTGGGGCCACAGCCTCCACCTTTGTGTAATGTTCCGGTACCTTTGGTACCCTAAATTACTTTTTTCACAAGTGTATGCGCCCCACCATTCTCTTTTGGAAAGGTGCGCATACACCTTTAAGACTGAAGCTGTCATCACTCAGCGCCGGACTAGATGGCTATTTAAATCGACGGTTCTCACTCACGTGTTCGTTCAAACACCCTTACCTGGATGCTAACTTGGCTTGAAGCTTTCGTGCTTGCAAGCATACCTCGCTGACGGAACCTCGCTGCGCTGATCCCTGCATCCCGCTTCCGGATGATCCGCTCCTCCTGAACCAACCTTCGGCTGTATTGCTATTAGTGCTAAGTACCCCGCAGGGGAACCCTCTATAAACTTATACTAAGCTTACACTATCTAGCTCTGCATAGTAAAGACTATTTATCACATCTGCATATCTAGATTGCTAGCTCTTAGGACTACTGCTACTTATTCCTGCACTGGGTTGATCACTCTTGTATGTCCACCTGCTACTCTGTCATCTGCTACCATACATGATTGCTAAACCTACCTGCATCCATCTGCTACTGTCTTACCTTCAAGTGTCTGTCACCTACCACCTCCACTAAACCTGTCTCTTAAATCTTCATCACTGTGTTACTACATACATAAAGTCACTCTAGGAACCAGCTTGTTGAGTGTGTGTATTTACCAGCTGAAAATCCACACCATACATGAAACGCAGGAGCGTTACACTTTGTCGTCAGCTGGGTCCTTAAAGGCAGGAGACTCTTCAACCAGAACCATGATTGTTTTGTTTAACCTGGAAACCAGAGGGTGCACCACTGGTGGAACAGATCAATTTTTGAAAAGGGACCCCAAGGAGACGCTTCGGTCATCCTCACACTTTCGCGACAATTCTGTCAAATTAGGCAGAGAAGGGGGAACACCGTTTGCCGCTCTGGGTGGTTTGTGAGTGCCAAAGGGAACTTGCGCCCCTGTCTCAGTCGCAGCTGTGTCCCCCATCTTTAGAAGCTCATGCAGTGCACACACCAGCGCCTTTTCGTACAGTTGCAGACGTACATGAATCATCCTCACTGAGTATTCTCCATTAGCCGTCCGGGGACTCACTGATAAGTAAGGGACAATCCCACCGCACTGGCAGCACCACCCGGTCGCCATTTACTTTGGCATGGCTTCCATCAAAAAAAAAAAAAAAAAAACTGCCCCCGCAGCACCACCCCTTCCAAGGGAGGAGTCAAGCTGGCCGTATGGCCCAGTAGGCCACAATCCACGGCCTAACTTTTTGTGGAGGCCCAGCCGCAAGTGCATGGATACCAGCCAAAAGGGCCAGCGGAGGAAAAAGCAGATGCTCAAAGTAAGAGCGGGGGCTTCAGCTAAGCCCCCTGGGGCAAAACACTCCACTCCCCCAGCCCAACAACAGCAGCAGCGAGCCCAGAGGACATCCCTGCCCTGGTCACCCCAGGATGATGGGGAACCCTGCTCAACCCCGTTGCACACCAGGAAAAAACCCGGCCAGCAGCAACCCCAACAAGTCCCCCTTAAGAAAATGTGGAAAAAGTCAGCTCATAACCTCATCCAGGGAGGGGGGGGGGTCGGCAGTCCTTACTCCTGACTAGGCAGAAAAAAAAAAAACTAAGTGGCTATAGCAGAGAGAGGGAGTATACCCATGGGACTGCCTATGGGTGTAGCCAGAATTTGTTTCTGCCTAGTGTCCTACTCCTATAGGGGGCAGTATTACCAAGGGTTAAGAATACCAGATAACACATGATAATGCTACTATAACAGCTTTTTCCTTCTCTCTCTACTTCTACTAAAACACACCAGGCAGCAGTGGTTAAACTGAATGCAGAGATGTCTGCAGTCATTGAATTCCATGAACAAGGTCAAGACTTTCTCACTTTTAAATTGAAATCCATTAAGCTACTCCACCATCAAGGTCTAAACCATAATTGCCAGCATTTGAATACAGTTTTCAGGGACAGATTCCCACTAGGCACATCCATCATTACAAGATTATGAGTAACTCTTTCCAGCATGACACAAACTTAAAATATCTGGTTATACATATTTTTTTATAAGATATGGTATACATAAAAACTACAAAGCCCATCCTCCCTCCCCAGTTTAGATATCATGAATAAGCCCCCTTTTAAAAAGTAAATGTGTGGATAGATAGATAGATAGATAGATAGATAGATAGATAGATAGATAGATAGATAGATAGATAGATAGATAGATAGATAGATAGATAGATAGATAGATAGATAGATAGATAGATAGATAGATAGATAGATAGATAGAAACAATATACATGGATTACGTATGAAGTGAGCATCGGATCAGAGGCAGTGAATGAGAAAATGTGTTGGTGCAGCAGCAAGTGGAAAAGTGCACTGTTGGTTCAGTGGCAATAGGTGGGCAGTGCATGCGGCCGCAGTAGTGGGGAGTGAGGAAGTATGCATCAGTTCTACCCTGATGATGAAGAAGGCGCACATCAGTGCAGCGGAGGCAATTGGGGAAATGTTTGGCAGTGCAGAGACCGCCAGTGAATGAGGAAGAGCTCTGTTGGTGCAGTGGAAGCAAATTAAGTGCATGGCGATGCAGTTGAAGAGAGTGAAGTGAACATTGATACAATGGCAGTGAATGTGGAATTTTGAGTAGGTGCAGTGTTGTGGCTGCAAATGATAAAATGCACAGTTGATTCAATGCTAGGGGGGTGAGGGAGGGTGCATCGGTCCAGTGGTGGTGAATGGAGAAGTAAAGGTGAATGGGAAAGTAGGCTCAGTACACTAACGCCACATAGGGAAATGCACATCTGTGCAGTGGCAGGCAGTGAGGAAAGTGTGATATTTGCGCAATGGTGGGTATTTGGGAAGTATGCATTGGTGCAGTAGTGGCAAATAAGGAAGTGCACAGCAGTGCAGTGGCAATAAGTGTTAAATGAGTAATGTGAGTTGGCGCAGTGACTGCCAGAGAAAGTGTGCTGTTAGTACAGTGGCTGTGAGTAAAGAAGCGCATGCCAGTGCAGTTTTTATTTGTTCATCAGTGCAGCAATGGCGAGTGGGGGGGACATACTAAAACATTTAATGTGAAAATGGCTTAATGTAGCTTAATGTGTAATAAAGTGCCTAAACCATAATCAATTGCCCTGAAACTTTGCACAGACTAAGTTTTTAACTTTCCTAATATATCCTAGAAGTTTCATGTAGTTTGGTATTCCAGGAGGCAAACAAGGGACATTAAGCTTGTTTTTTGGGGAGCTTAATGTGGCTTAACGTACAAAAAAGAGCTTAGATGTTAACCAATTTCCCCCAAACTTCACACAATAGAAGACTCTATTGATGCTAAGATAGTCTGAACATTTTAGCACATTTGGTGAATCACACCAAAAGTTATTCACATTAAGCTCTTTTTTTACAATACTAAAACGTTTAATGTCCACGGCTTAATGTAAAAAGAGCTTAATGTACCAAAATGTGCCTTAACCTCAACCAATCGTCCTGAAACTTTGCACAGCCCAAGTTCTGCACTTCCCAAAGCTATCCTGGAGGTTTCATCGATTTTGGTCTCCCACGTGGAAAACTGGGGACATTAAGCTCTTTTTTTGGGGAGCTTAATGTGGCTTAACGTACAAAAAAGAGCTTAGATGTGAACCAATTTCCCCCAAACTTGGCACAATAGAAGAGGCTATCAATTCCAACATATTCTGAAAATTTCAGATCGTTTGGTAAATCTCACTAAAAGTTATTCACATTAAGCTCTTTTTAGCAATCATAAAAACACGTGGCTTAATGTGAAAAGAGCTTAATGTACCAAAATGTGCCTAAACCTCAACCAATTGTCTTGAAACTTTGCACAGCCCAAGTTCTGCACTTCCCAAAGCTATCCTGGAGGTTTCATCGATTTTGGACTCCCACGTGGAAAACTGGGGACATTAAGCTATTTTTTTGGGGAGCTTAATGTGGCTTAACGTACAAAAAAGAGCTTAGATGTGAACAAATTTCCCCCAAACTTGGCACAATAGAAGAGTCTATCGATTCCAACATATTCTGAAAATTTCAGATCATTTGGTAAATCACACCAAAAGTTATTCACATTAAGCTATTTTTTTACAATACTAAAACGTTTAATGTCCACAGCTTAATGTAAAAAGAGCTTAATGTACCAAAATGTGCCTAAACCTCAACCAATTGTCTTGAAACTTTGCACAGCCCAAGTTCTTCACTTCCCTAAGCTATCCTGGAGGTTTCATCGACTTTGGTCTCCCACACGGAAAACTGGGGACATTAAGCTCTTTTTTTGGGGAGCTTAATGTGGCTTAACGTACAAAAAAGAGCTTAGATGTGAACTCTTTTCACATTAAGCCATGCGTTTTTATGATTGCAAAATAGAGCTTAATGCGAATAACTTTTGGTGTGATTTACCAAATGATCTGAAATTTTCAGAATATGTTGGAATTGATAGGTTCTTCTATTGTGCCAAGTTTGGGGGAAATTGGTTCACATCTAAGCTCTTTTTTGTACGTTAAGCCACATTAAGCTCCCCAAAAAAAGAACTTAATGTCCCCAGTTTTCCACGTGGGAGACCAAAATCGATGAAACCTCCAGGATAGCTTTGGGAAGTGCAGAACTTGGGCTGTGCAAAGTTTCAGGACAATTGGTTGAGGTTAAGGCACATTTTGGTACATTAAGCTCTTTTTACATTAAGCCGTGGACATTAAAAGTTTTAGTATTGTAAAAAAATAGCTTAATGTGAATAACTTTTGGTGTGATTTACCAAATGATCTGAAATTTTCAGAATATGTTGGAATTGATAGGCTCTTCTATTGTGCCAAGTTTGGGGGAAATTGGTTCACATCTAAGCTCTTTTTTGTACGCTAAGCCACATTAAGCTCCCCAAAAAAAGAGCTTAATGTCCCCAGTTTTCCGTGAGGGAGACCAAAATCGATGAAACCTCCAGGTTAGCTTAGGGAAGTGCAAAACTTGGGCTGTGCAAAGTTTCAAGACAATTGGTTGAGGTTTAGGTACATTTTGGTACGTTAAGCTCTTTTCACATTAAGCCATGCGTTTTTATGATTGCAAAATAGAGCTTAATGTGAATAACTTTTGGTGCGATTTACCAAATGATCTGAAATTTTCAGAATATGTTGGAATTGATAGGCTCCTCTATTGTGCCAAGTTTGGGGGAAATTGGTTCACATCTAAGCTCTTTTTTGTACGTTAAGCCACATTAAGCTCCCCAAAAAAAGAGCTTAATGTCCCCAGTTTTCCGTGAGGGAGACCAAAATCGATGAAACCTCCAGGATAGCTTAGGGAAGTGCAAAACTTGGGCTGTGCAAAGTTTCAAGACAATTGGTTGAGGTTTAGGCACATTTTGGTACGTTAAGCTCTTTTCACATTAAGCCACGTGTTTTTATGATTGCTAAAAAGAGCTTAATGTGAATAACTTTTGGTGTGATTTACCAAATGATCTGAAATTTTCAAAATATGTTGGAATAGACAGACTCTTCTATTGTGCCAAGTTTAAGGGAAATTGGTTCACATGTAGGCTCTTTTTTGTACATTAAGCCACATTAAGCTCCCCAAAAAAAGAACTTAATGTCCCCAGTTTTCCACGCTGGAGAGCAAAATCGATGAAACCTCCAGGATAGCTTTGGGAAGTGCAGAACTTGGGCTGTGCAAAGTTTCAGGACAATTGGTTGAGGTTAAGGCACATTTTGGTACATTAAGCTCTTTTTACATTAAGCCGTGGACATTAAATGTTTTAGTATTGCAAAAAAATAGCTTAATGTGAATAACTTTTGGTGTGATTTACCAAATGATCTGAAATTTTCAGAATATGTTGGAATTGATAAACTCTTCTATTGTGTGAAGTTTGGGGGAAATTGGTTAACATCTAAGCTCTTTTTTGTACATTAAGCCACATTAAGCTCCCCAAAAAACAAGCTTAATGTCCCTTGTTTGCCTCCTGGAATACCAAACTACATGAAACTTCTAGGATATATTAGGAAAGTTAAAAACTTAGTCTGTGCAAAGTTTCAGGGCAATTGATTATGGTTTAGGCACTTTATTACACATTAAGCTACATTAAGCCATTTTCACATTAAATGTTTTAGTATGTCCCCGAGTGGGGAAATGTGCATCACTGCAGCGGTGGCAACAGGGGAAAGGGCACCACATGCAGTATTAATGAAAGTAGCAGGCGGAAGGAAGTAATGGAAGTGCAGAGAGGTACAGTGATGGTGAGCAGCGAAGTGCATGTCGATGCATTGGGGACAAGAGGAGGAGTGCTCGTTTATGCAGCAAAGCCTAGTAAGAAAGTATGCATTGGTGGCGAGTGAGCATCAGTGCATGGCTGGGGCTTGGTATAATTTTGGCTTTCTGTTTTTATTACAGTGCATTGCAGCAATCATATATGGCCACTCACTATTGTGCATGCAGTTTATAGCTACAATTTTGAATAAACTATCTTCCGTGCAGGCATGGAACAGCGTGAAGTGACATGCGCAGCTTGAACCGCTATATATATTGTGATTACTAGGTGCTTTCATTGCCCAGGAATACATTATTAAATATTACCACCATTGCAGCCAATATACATATATGCACACACATCTACATACACATAATATATATATATATATATATATATATATATATATATATATATATATATATATATATATACACACAATGCTTTTTTTCTCAGCCACAATGTGGTGGAACCCCTCCAGTGCTGGCCCTGTGCTTGCTGCTCACTGCTGTCACTTGTAAACCCAGAAGTTCAGTTTCTGTGTTTACAAGTGACAGCGCATCACTCCCAGAGGCTCCAGAGAACCCTCCCTGCCCATCCCTTTGACAACAGAGGAGAGGGTGGAGTATGCACATAGCTGCACTAGTCTGGTGGTAGCAGCTCCTCCTGAAGCCTTTGCCTGCCCCGCAACCTGCACTCTCCACTGTCCCACTGAGGTAAGCTGAGGCTACTCTTCTGCAGAAGATGGGAGGTCACTTTTTGTTGTAAAGTGGCAAGATATGCACTCCTTAGTTTTGCAACTCGGCACTCTCTGTATGTAGCAAATTCCTGAATACTGAACTCTGTATGTAGAATCCTCCTGGTATTTAACTATGTCCCTTTAAGACCCTGTAAGTGCAACACACCATCTCATGGAGGGCAGACAGGGTATAAATATATATGGCACATGGTTCTAGAAAGGGCCTACAGCCACTGGGATAATAGACACTGTTAAACAGGACACTGCTGGATCTACAGAGTGGTAGCCCACTTTTAACGTGTATGCCTCAAACTGGGACAAGGCTCATGGGTGGGGCAAGCCTTGCAAAGGTTTTTCCAAGTCTCCATTAGGAAGACTGGAAACAGCAGGTGCACTGGAAACATCTTGGCAGTCTTTGAAGCCTAAAAGGAGGCTAGGCTGGGGACAGCATTAGTAGAGGCTACAGGGTGTTCCTTGAGTTTTAAGGCAGGGGCGACTGCATCAATAGGAGCCGAGACCCTCTCCTTACGTTTTGGAACAATGGCAAAAGACCGACTCCTCAGGTGCAGGCTTGTCCATCAGGAACTTGAGACTCAACATCAGACAGGGTTTTCAGTTGCTGAAAGCTTAGGAGGTTACTAGTTTCATGGACAAATCAGATAAAGGTTCTGAAGGAGAAGGTGCTAAAGCACATTTATGGCCTCTGCAGTAAGAGCAAGCATTTGGTAGTTCTATTCAGCCCAGAAATCCACCCCCGATGATGAAGAGGTAGCAGGAAAGCCAGATGGAGCTAAGAAAGTACTTCAGGTGTGGAATCAGACATAATGCACATAAGAAGCAAGGCCTCCAAACACTTACAGAACACATCTGCTGGAAACTCTAAAAGCGAAAAGACTTGCACTTCGTGTCGAAAAAAAAAATTAATTAATGAACAATCAGCAGATGTTAATTCCCGACACCAGCATTCACTAGTATCCAAATACATTAATACCTCAAACATATAAAACATAACGAATGTGTTGCACTGTCCCTTTAAGACTAAGTGAAATACAAATATCAATATGTACAAACACAACCTCACATATAGAAGTGCTTGTTAGCATGCTCGTGAGCAATGCCACAGCTCTGGACCTCGAATGCACTCCGTGCCTATTGTAGCTAGTATACACAGGTCTTGGAAAGTGCCAAAATGCTAAGTCCAGTGCCCAAAGGTTGCAATCTAGACTAGCTTCTCAATGTCCAGCTGAGGATAAGCTGCATATAGAGACCAGCCCAGCAACGATAAAGCAGGAATCTTGAATGAAGTGAAACAAAGTTGCTAGCCAAAAGGTTAGAATTTTCTCAGCAGAGCATGGCAAAAACATCCATGCAGCTAAGACAATAGCAAAAAACTGAGCTGGCTCACATCAGTTTTGTTTGCCAGTTTCCATTCCTCCTCTAGGCTGGCCTCTAACGTGATAGTATCCGAATTCCTATACCTGTGTCCCTCAAATGGAGGAGAAATAAACATTCTCTATATTACCTACAAAACAGTCCAACAAAAGTCTACAAACAAAATCAATTAAAATGCTTCTTGAAAAGATGAGCACAAACAATGTCAAACATTTTCCAGATTACAATGGACGGTGGGAAAAAGACAATGTTTAATTTCTAATTTTTTGGAGCTAATTGAACAATTAATTTGATGTAATTCAACAGGGGAAAGAACAAACTTTTAAAATGTAATTTATGATGGTCTGTTGATGGCTAGCGTAATTTCATTTATACCTGATGTCCCTTTAATTTGCTAAATTCAACACCACACTTGCCTGCGAGACAATGGAGATTTATTATGACACAAACCTACTCAAGTAGTGCACAGATTTTAGTACCATGCATCTTAAAACGCACCACTGAATTAGGTATTCATCCTGCATAGATGTGCAGCCCTTGGAAGCGTTCTCTGTGTCTAAAACCAAGAACACACTCTCTCTCCCCCCATGGGAATAAGGTCACTTTATCTGCATCGTGAAACACACAGAAATCTCAAGTACTCACCTTTGGAAGCTGTGATTGCCACAGGAAATTTTCATACAGCATCCCACAGGAAAGAGAAGGGGGAAAAAATTATAAAATGTTAAAATTCATGAACAGTCTACTTTTAATCCTTGTAATGACAGTGAGACAACATTGTAATTCAAGAAGAGCAAAGAAAAAAAAAACAGTAGCACCTGATCCAATGCTTTATTAAAGAATGTTTCATTGAAGGAGAGCATTTGAGAATCTATATTTTTCTAGCTAACACAAACCAACATTTTACATAGAGGTTTAAAATCAGTCAGCTGTATCCTCGGTGGGAATATGCCCTTGACATATAAACTTGGGCCACAACCAATAACTATCAATCAATGGTAAAAGCAGGTTTTTAGTATGCAGACAACACAAGTATTTGGAGTATTTAGAGGGCACCAGTTGATACTTGCTCTATTACAGAAAAGATCTTTTTATTCTCCATGTTTTAATGTTTCTAACAACAGAGCACAGAAAACATTTAATTAACAAACAAAAATGTAGAAGCGAAATTAAAGATGAGAAGCTCCAGTAATCAATAGCTTAAGGCAAGTGAAAAATAATCTCTGATGTTTAAAGCTGAAGATAGCAGATATTAAATACTAATGGACATATAACCTACTGCTGTCCTTCAGTGGATTCATACAAAAGGAAATGAATGGGCAGAGATGTATCAATTGGCCAGAAAGAAGAAAATAGCAGATGAACTTTGACACAACCTTGGAAACACAGCACTTTCCAATTTTGCATTAGGAAAAAAAAGGAAAAACACATTCTGGGTTAACATTCTGACCTTGTTGCTCTCACACCAGAAAGCAAAAAGACAGCTGCAGTAAAAATGGAGTTCTAATCTAATAAAGGGTAAGCTTGGGTTTGGACCAAAACTGGTAATTCTCGCCCACTGCCACCATTAGGTAGCAACTGTGGTCAGGGCATTCCCCACCCCGCATCTACATGTACACAAACGGAAGGGGATGCTCATGACATTTATCTATAATGGGCATAAAGCTGTTGGCATGAAAGCCTACACATACAGTGGATATGTTTTATGATGAATAATTACTTAAAGGATAAATCCACCCTAACACTAAAATCCCTCCATCTAAAGACCTTCACAATCTAACACTAACCTATCCAGCCCAGTAAAGAAGAAATCTGTATACTTACCTTTTTTGAAGCCGATCCAACCCGATCCCAAGCTGATCTGTCAGCCGCAGGTTCGATGTGGAGGCAGATGCAGAGGACACAGACAACAACAGAAGCCCCATTCGAAGTGTATGGGTGACGTCACTTCACATTAATTTTGTAATCGTTGGGATTTCACTTGATGGATGTTGAGGATGTGCCTGGTAGCATCGGGGGCTTGCCTGCCTTTAGTGAACCCAAGCTAGTCCGGTTTGACCAGACTGGGGACCACCTCGAACAGGCGTTTTGCTAGGAGTTTGGCATAAATTTTAATGTCTAGAGTTCAAAAGGGAGATGGGGCAAATATCGGTGGTGTCGTGGGGTGGTTTACCGGGTTTGGGCAAGGTGACTATATCTGCAGTGAGCATATCAGATGGGAATTCGGATTCGGAACTGCGTTACTTTAACGGACAATTGCACGGTCGTGCAATGCTGTACCCAAACAAAATTGACGTCCCTTTTTCCCACAAATAGAGCTTTCTTTTGGTGGTATTTGATCACCTGTGTGATTTTTTTGCGCTAAAAACAAAAAATGAGCGACAATTTTGAAAAAATTACAATATTTTTCACATCCTTTTTAACATTTTAGGCCAATTTGTTTTCTGCTACATATTTTTGGTAAAAAACAAATTGCAATAAGCGTATTTTGATTGGTTTGCGCAAAAGTTATTGTGTTTACTAACTATGGGAAAGATTTATGTAATTTTTATTGTTTTTTTTTATTCTTTTTACTAGTAATGGCGGCGATCTGCGTTTTTCCTTTGCGGGACTGCAACATTGCGGCAGACAGATCGGACCCCTAACTGACATTGACACTTTTGGGGGTACCAGTGACATTAGTACAGTAATCAGTGCTAAAAATATGCACTGTTACTGTAAAAATTACACTGGCAGGAAAGGGGTTAACAGTATGTGTGATCAAGGGGTTAAATGTGTCCCTAGGGGCATGATTCTAATTGTCAGGGGGCGTGGCTTGTGAAGTAATCACAGAGACATGCGATCCTATATAGCAGGATCACATAGCCTCTGTGATCACTTTAGGGAGAATGACAGACAGCTGTGTTTACATCAGCCGTCTGTCCTCCTCTCTCAGCTGCGGGAGATTGCGAGTGGCCGGCAGCCATCGGAGCCACCGGTAACACGCACTGGCTCCCCAGCTAACGAGTGGTGGCGGGTGTGCGCCGCCGGGGGCGTGCGTTAGCCCCCTAGAGTCTCCTGAGCGGGCGACGTAGTACAACGTCACTTTGCCCAGGAGCGGCTGCCTGCCATAGTTAGTTAAACTGCTGTGGGCGGTCGTTATGTGTTTAAGTGGGGTAATAAGGTGGGTTGGAAAATTGTATAATATTCGTTGGTGAGGCCATCTGTGTCTGGGGATTTATCAAGGGGTAACATGGCTATCACCTGTTGAATCTCCGAGGGGGAGAATTCAGCTAATTGGGTGTCTGTTAGCTTGGGTAGTTTAAGTATGGACAGGAAGTCGTCGATGGCACTTGAGATGGTTGCGGTGTGGAGGGGTCAAATTTGAGGTCGTATAATGAGCTATAGTATTCAGCAAACGTGTTTGCAATGGTTTGTGGGTTTTCAGTTTTGATGTTAGTTACGTAGTGGAGCAGGTGAGGGATATCAGCTTTGGTTTTTTGAATCTTTACTTTGGTGAGAAATTTACCAGTCTTAAGCGTCGCATGTGGTGGTTGTGTTCAAGGCAGAGGTGTTCCCTAAGTTTGTGGCGCACGTTAATGAGTTGGGAGGCTAGCTTCTGGGAGGGAAGGGCCTGGTCGGCCTGGTCAAGAGTACGAAGTTCAGTGAGTATGGAATCTGGTCATAAAGATCGCTGTTTTTTAAGGCGGGCTTTTGCTTGAATTAGGATTCCCAAATGAACGCTTTGTAAGTGTTCCAGTTATTGTAGATGCTAGTTTCGCTAGGATCGATATTCTCAAAAAAGTTTGAGGTGTTGTGCGATTACTTTTTGGCAGTCTGGGTTTTGGAGTATGGAGTTATCGCATCTCCAGAGTTGAGTCTGTGTGCAGGTATTGTGGTCTAAGATGCACATAGAGATAGCTGCGTGGTCTGACCACAAAATGTCGTGTATACATGAGTCAGTCACCCGCTGTAGCATCACCTTGTCTACTAGATAAAAATCAATCCTAGAATACGAGTTATGTCTAGCAGAGTAAAAGGTATAAGTACGCACTTCAGAGTGCTGACAGCTCCAGGCGTCGTACAATCCCTCAGCCAGTAGATGGCCTCACAATGGTGAAGCCCTCGACTGGCCTGGAGAAGAGGTATCGAGGCACGGATCTAGTACAGCATTAAAGTCTCCACAAATGACTAAGTTCCCCTGTCGCATCCTGGATATTTTGTTTCAGTGTTTTCCGTATAAATCTCAGTTGATGCGAGTTGGGAACATAGTTTGTAGCTATAGTATAAAATGCATTGTTCATTTTACATATCAAGATAATATACCTCCCTTCTGGATCTAGGTGGGAGCTGATGAGTTCAAAGTTTACTTTACTTCCAATTGCTAGGAGAACCCCCCTTTTCTTAGCGGTTGTTGATGCAGGAACAGATGAGGGAAGTCTTTGTGGGAGCAGCGTGGTGTAAGGTCATTGTGAAAGGGCATTTTTTGCACTGCTACCACGTCTGCAGATCGTTTCTTCACTTCAGCCCATAGGGACCTCCTTTTTGCTGGGTGATTCACACCCCTGGCATTAATCAAGATAAAATTCAGTGGCATAGTGTATCAACAAGGATCCGGGAGCCAGGTGTCGGCAATAAGAAGGGCGAGTCCAGTCCTGGAAAAGACGAGGAGTCAGCAGGATGTCGTTGGGGATATTCAGTGGCGTGGTGCGGGAACAGAGGTTTTCGACTTGATCGCGGCTGTGAATCTTTGAATTCGGCTTGGAGTGGTAGGTCTTAAGTGCTAGCCACCAGAAGGAAGAATTGCGGCGCCTAAGTTGGTGGGTAGTGGAGAAGACAGGTCGTGAAGGTGCACACCTTGCGGTGGAAAACAGAAGCTGTGCCATGGATGTCAGATGAAGGTCACATAGCAAACAGAAGTCTGAGTTATACACAGGCAAACAAGCTGTGTGGCTTGTAAAAATGGTAAAACAAGCAAAAAAGATAATAAAGGTAAAAAAAGATGGGTCCAACGAGACCCGTGCAGCGAAAGCTGCCAAAGCAAATGAGGGAAATAGAGTACGATGAAGGGTACCCTCAGGAGCGCCCAGGGAAGCTGTGGGAGCTTGAAAGAGTGAGTCAGGTGAGGTGAGTGCCTTTCATTTCTTCTTGTGTGGCTTTCGCTGGTGGACTACTTGCCAGTCCGGGGTGAGGTGGGGCATCTTTTCCGGAGATGGAGAAGGCACCTGTTCAGGGGCACCTTGGTGATCTTGGGGAACGATCCCCCATTCCCGAAGAAGCCGGATACCAGTTTCTATGGAGGTGACCAGGAGAGAGGAGCCGTTGTGGGTTATGTTTTGGCCAGGTATTTCCATTTGTATGCAATCATGCGATTACGAAGGGCCTTTGTGATGGTAGAGAGGTCTCTTCTCTGCTGAAGGGTGAATTTAGAATAGTCCGGGAGGAGTTGTAGATTCGCCGCATGTGGCGCAATGTTTTCCCCTTTTCTGAAAACTTCTAGAATGCGCTCTTTCACCTGGAAGAAATGGACCCCGAGTACCCCATCCCTAGGGACCTCTGCCGATAGGAATGAGGGTTTAGGGACCCTGTGAACCCTGTCTACCATTAGGTCTGCGGACGTTAAGGACAGCACTAGATCCTTGAACAGGGAGCGGACATAGTGTGGTAACTGCTGGGTAGAAACAGTCTTAGGGACCCCCCTTATTTTGAGTTGTGCGAGTCCATTAGAGCATTGAAGGATACAGTGACTTTGCTGATTTTGTTTTCAGTTTGATGTACACTTTGGCCCAGTTCATGCACTTCAGTCTTACATTGCTGGATAGAGGTTAACAAATCCGCTTGGAGAGAGGCCCTTAGGGACAACAGCATTTCTTTCAATGTCACATCTGAAATGGGCTGACCTGTAGTTGGGAAGTGAGCTATGGGGTCGCTTTGCAGGATGACAGAGTTTATGTGTACCTCCCATGTCTGTGTGCTCCATGCTGTCCTGGTTGTCACCTTGTTCCCTGCGTGGCCTGGATTTCAGGGGGCTTCTTGTAGAGGGGGTGCTGGCACCTGAATTAGGGGATGAGGAGCCTAAAAGTGCAGCGTGCGCAGCCGCCTCCTCCATCAGAGCAGCGTTCGCTGCAGCTCCGCCTAGAGCGGCGGTTCTTCCCGTCTCCCGCTGCCATTTTGGTGGAGTCTGTGAGGCATGGAGGGAAAATATTCTGGCAGTTTTGTTATCACCTGCGGCTCCGCGCAAATCCTCCGCATGTCGGTGCTGTGGGGTTTCTGCCTGCGGATGGAGAGGAAGAAAGCGTCCGATATGGCCTGTGGCTCTTATAGATGAGAATCTTCCCTGGGCACTGAGCGGAGCACACTCAGTTAGTGGCCATTTTAGAGCGCAGTCGCCGCACCCCTACTTCACATTAGTTTTAACAGCCGTTGTCGGCTTTGTCCTCTGCAGAGCTCCCGCTGCTGGAGATCAGGTCAGATCGGCTTCAAAAAGCTATGTATACTGATTTCTTCTTTACAGGGCTAGATAGGTTAGTGCAGCCCTCAAAAATTCCACTTTCCTGCTCGCATTTTGCGAGTGGATTGATGAGCAGGGCGAGTAAGAACAGGGGGAATATGCAGCTGTGTGTGTGTTTCATAGCCCAGTGAGCAGCTTCCCCCCTCCTCCAGGAATGGGAGAGGCTGCATCTGCTCTGCTTTCTCCCGCCCGCTCTCTCTCTCTCTCCCTGTGGGGTGACAGGAAGAGAGAGAGGAAGATGACAGGCTAGGGAGGAGTAAGTCCGATCACAGGGCTCATCTTACTCACTCAGTCAGAGATGTTCACCACATCTTCACTCACACACACACACACACACACACACACACACACACACACACACACACACACACGGGCTTCACTGAGTGTGTGGGCGGGAAAGTTTAATTAGCAGCTACATGGTGAACATCTCTGACTGAGTGAGTAAGATGAGCACTGTGACGGGACTTACTCCTCCCTAGCCTGTCATCTTCCTCTCTCTCTTCCTGTCACCCCCTCTCTTTCTCTCTGTGTCACCCCCTCTCTTTCTCTCTGTGTCACCCCCTCTCTCTCTCTCTGTGTCACCCCCTCTCTCTCTCTCTGTGTCACCCCCTCTCTCTCTCTCTGTGTCACCCCCTCTCTCTCTCTCTGTGTCACCCCCTCTCTCTCTCTCTGTGTCACCCCCTCTCTCTCTCTCTGTGTCACCCCCTCTCTTTCTCTCTGTGTCACCCCCTCTCTTTCTCTCTGTGTCACCCCCTCTCTTTCTCTCTGTGTCACCCCCTCTCTTTCTCTGTGTCACCCCCTCTCTTTCTCTCTGTGTCACCCCCTCTCTTTCTCTCTGTGTCACCCCCTCTCTTTCTCTCTGTTTCACCCCCTCTCTTTCTCTCTGTTTCACCCCCTCTCTTTCTCTCTATTTCACCCCCTCTCTTTCTCTCTATTTCACCCCCTCTCTTTCTCTCTATTTCCCCCCCTCTCTTTCTCTCTATTTCACCCCCTCTCTTCCTCTCTATTTCACCCCCTCTCTCTCTCCCTGTCACCCCATCCCTATCTCTGTAGAATTGAAATAAAAAAACTCTAGGTCTTTCTGACTAAAATTTCAGTAGCGCAGGGATGGTGGTAACCTCTTACCATTCATACAATAGGTTCAATTGAATCACTGCGGGTGCTGATGTACCACAATGAAAATATAATAAACCAAACAATTGGTTTATTATAAGTAAATGCATAAGATGCATGCATAAACAAAATAGAATCAATAAGAGTCCATCAAAAGTCCATTAAACTTGAAGTACATGGAGCAGGAGGAAACTGTTCATCCATAAAGGGTCACTAGTGTAGGTTTATAGGGAACACCCTTGCTTGCCACCACCAATATGTCGGGAGTAATATAGCTGGATTTTAGACTCACCAGAAATAGATGACTCCCCACTTTCATGGAACATACGCCCATACGGCGTCCACGTTGTCACCCCCCTCTCTCTGTGTCACCCACCCTCTCTCTCTCCGTGTCACCCCCCTCTCTCTGTGTCACCCACCCTCTCTCTCTCCGTGTCACCCACCCTCTCTCTCTCTCTCCGTGTCACCCACTCTCTCCCTCTCTCTGTGCCACCCACCCTCTCTCCGTGTCAACCCCCCCTCTCCGTGTCCCCCCCCCCCCTCTCTCCGTATCACCCCCCCCTCTCTACCTCTGAGTCACCCACCCTTTCTCCCTCTCTCTGTGTCACCCCCTCTCTCCCTCTCTCCGTGTCACCCCCCTCTCTCTCTGTGTCGCCCCCTTTCTCTCCCCGTCACCCCCTTTGCCTCTCTACCCATGTCAGCCCCCTCTCTCTCCCTGTCACCCCCTCTCTCTGTCAACCCCTCTCTCTGTCAACCCCTCTCTCTGTCAACCCCTCTCTCTGTCAACCCCCCCCCCCCCTCTTCTCTCTCTCTGTCAAAAACCCTCTCTCTCTGTTGAACCTTCTCTCTCTCGGTTGTTGTTAATATTTCTTTTTGTAACCTAATTCTGAATAAAACATTTAACAGTGTAAGTTTATGAGATATTTTACGCGAGCGTGTTTAGGGGCGGTGCAGGGTAGGGTTTGGGTGGGGCAACAAGTGGCGAGTAACTCTAAGAGCTGGTTCACATTACCACTACCAGAAAGTCGCCCCGTGACTTGAAGAGACTTGTTTAGAGACTTGGAAGAGACTTGGAAGAGACTTGTGCACTACTTTGAAGAGACAGGCGACTTTGTCTGTGGGGAATGCCTGGCTAATCTCTTTCCTCTTCCTGGAAAGTCTGATAACAAGTCGTGTCAATTAAGATAAGGAGGCAACTCCCATTGAAGTATATGGGACAGTCGGATCACAGGTCGCCTCAAAGTAGTACAGGACCCTTTTCTGAAGTCGGAGCAACTTCAGTAGTGCCAATTAAGACGGCACTGATTGATTAACATTGCTTTTGTTATGTCAAGCTACCCGGGGCAACACAAGTTGCCTCACAAGTCGCGCTAGTGTAAATGGGCTCTTAGGGCCTCGCTTGTAGCTCAGGACTTCAAATTTTGAGCCCTGGGTTAGTGTTAGATTGTGTAGTTCTATAGATATAGGGATTTAGTTTTAGGGTGGACTTATCCTTTAAAATGGACTTGTTCCTCCCTATAGTGTTTGGCAAAGTTTCTAAATACTGGAAAACACCTACAAACACTTAACGAGAACCAAACCTGAAAAGCATTTATAAATTCCAACAATGTTACACTTACTTTTTGATCCTCCTCTTCTGGGGTTCCCCACCAATGCCCCTGGCTCCTCCTATTCTCGGTGTACCACCATAGGAAACCACTTGTGGTGGCACACCTGGAGGTTCAATCCCAAGCCATGCTGCCTGCATTCACAGACACAGGCAAGCCACTCAGCCCTGTACCCTGCTCTCTCTTCACAGGAATTGACTGACAGCAGTGGGAGCCAAAAGCTCCTGCTGCCTAAACAGACTGCAAGAGTGGGGAGAGCTGCTACAGATGGGTACAGTGCTGGATCAAGTGAGGGCTCAAGTAAGTATAAGGAGGGGGAGGGGAACAATACAGGTAGCGGAACATTTTTTACCTTAATGCAGGGAATGCATGAAGGTAAAAATGTTTAGGCTTTAGAACGAAATTTAGTGCAAAATTCTTTAAATGATTTAACAGTGAATAAATGATTATAATGTATGTATATCTTTTTCATTTATTTTTGTATAAAGGGGAGCTGAAAGTCAGATATGACTTTATACTGACAACTGTTAACCTGTTAGCGGACTTAAGCCTGCCATATGTGGCTCTAGTTTTGGACGATTCCAGCTGAATTGGTAGAAATTTGAGTTGCGTGTAGCCTTGTCGGCACCTTCTGGCTCGACAAACGTCAACTGAAACACAGGAGGAGCCTGATGGAAAATTGTTGGCCAAAAGGAGACTGCATGCAATTAGATTAAGTCACTGTTTTAGTCCCTATTCACACTGGTGCGATGCGGGAAACCCTGCGCACAATTGTTAACCCAGCCTTAGGCTGTTAGTATTCCGCCAGCTGGGGAGATTTCTCCATCCAAGTAAATGTAAAAAAAAAAAAAAAGCAGTTCTTACATTTTCCTTTCCCACTACCCATTCCATTCCAAACTCTTTTACAGAGAAATTGTATTTCTACATTTGATACCGTTTCAAGAGTGTTAAACGCACAGTTTACCACTGCTTTGTGGTTGCTCTCACAGGCCCTTATTTTGGTAGTGACCAGTCAGGGAATAAGCCCTGAAAAGTAGCTGTATCTCATGAATAGAGTGAAAATTAGAGGAAAGGTCAGTGGGTCAGAGAGCATTAACCCACTCTTTAGTTCCTGCTTTTATACATTTTTTTTTAACCCAGGAAAAAAAAAAAAAAAAAAGGTCACTTTAGGGAGAATATAATTAAATTACAAGGCTCAGTTACTGGATACAGGTATCCTTTTAACTCTGATTCTTGGCTATTAAATCAGGTTTTAGTTAAATTGGTGTGCAAATATGTATCTTTCATAAGTGACCTGTCATACTCTGAATATTAAGATTTTTCAATAAGCTCAGATGTGACCGATTCTCTTTAAAGAAATGGTCTGATAACATAAGCGAACGGAGACGACACAGTCTGCACCTGACACAAGTTTAGCTTGTTACTTCTCTGTGAAATGGCAACCAACGCCAGCCTCAAAGAATTAAAAAAAATATATATAAAAAAATCTCAGATCACTCACACTTGGGCTGTGAAGAGAAGGTGAGGGTAATCTTTGCAAACAGCTCATCTTTTTCAAACCTGTCTTCTTTTGCTTGTGTCCAGAAAGATTTCTCCGAGAGTTCTTTGGGAGTAATCTGAAGAAAAAAAGGAAAAAAAGCAATTATGTATTACTTTGAAGGAACAAGTGCAGACTACAAAATCTGTTTTCATTTCAGAACTTTGCCACGTGAATGACTGGTGAAGCGCTGATTTCTGGATGAAAGAAAAAGAGCACATTATGGAATGGGAAATGTGGAGATGTTAGTTCTTGGACATTGCAGCTTTGCTAGGCTTAGTAAAAAAAAAAAGTGGTGAAATATATTAAAGAGGAACTCCAGAAAATAAGAATACCTTCTTTTTAAAAAAAAAAAAAAAAAAAAGACTACTGCTTACAAGTAACATCTTTTATTTTGCCTTGTAGCTAATCTTTCATCCTTTTTGCATCAGCCAGGTATTATACCTGAATTAACCTAAAAGGCTGAGACTTTTCTGAGCCTACAATCAATCTCTATAAGGCCTCATTACATATCTGGAACATGATTGACCTGACGCTCCCTCAACACTGCTCTTACGCACCTTCTAGCTCGGTGGTTTCCAAACTGTGGCCCTCTGCTTGCCTTCATCTGGCTCTTGGGGCACTTTTCCTCCCACTGACACAAACAATGGGGCATAATTCCTGCTATTGACAACTGCAATGGGGCACTATTTCTCCCATTGACATGAACAACGGGTTACTATTCATCAAACTGATGCCAAAGATGGGGCACTATTACTCCCACTAACACCAACAGTGGGGCACTGTTCCTCCGACTGACACCAACAGTGGGGCAATTTTTTCTCCCACTGACACCAAAGCTGGGATACTATTCTTCCTACTGACACCAATGATTGGGCACTATTCCTCCCACTGAAACCAAAGATACATGGATTGCTCCCAATGGGCACAGTTCGGCCCCCCTAAAGTCTGAAGAACAGTAAACTGGCCCCATGTTTAAAAAGTTTGGAGACCCTAGTTCTGGTTCATAAAACACAATATTTTGAAAACTGTATATGAGAGACTCCAGACAGGAATAAGATCAGTGTTTGCTCCCCTTTCCTCTCCTATTTCAGTAGTTAGTGTAGGTACCCGCACTTGGAACAATTGCAGCTCATATGAGATCACAGCCTTTGTTCAAGGAATTATGCCAATTCAAAGTATATGTTCTGGCAAAATAAAAAATGCAGTACATCTCTGCGATACATGCACATTTTAATTTTAATATTTTTTTTCCTTCAAAGGACTACACAGCTTGGAATTTGAATTTCAGAGCAGCAATGTTGTCAGGAAGGTAATAGCACATTGGCAGGATCAACAGTTTTTTTTTTTCGTACTTGCTGCATTGTTAAAGGCATAATAAATAGGAAACATGTACTGCATATGTTTTTTGTTTGTTTATCTTGCCAAAACACTTTAAAAAATATTTTCACTCAAAATGGATAGTAATGGGATTTAAACTGAAAGCAAGCTACTCACTAGGGGGGGAACCTCTGGGTGAGTCTAGGATGGAAAAGGACCTGGGGGTACTGGTAGACAACAGGCTTGGCAGTGGCATGCAATGCCAAGCCACTGCAAGCAAAGCCAACAGAATACTGGGATGTATAAAAAAGGGGATTCACTCCAGAAATAAAGAGATTATTCTCCCTCTCTACAAGACTCTGGTCCGGCCACATCTGGAGTATGCTGCCCAGTTCTGGGCACCGGTCCTCAGGAAGGATGTGCTGGAATTGGAAAGAGTCCAGAGAAGGGCAGCAAAAATAATTAAGGGAATGGAGGACATCAGCTATGAGGAAAGACTACAAGCACTGAACCTATTCTCTCTGGAGAAGAGACGATTGAGGGGGGATATGATATCAATGTACAAATACTGTACTGGCAACCCTAGCATAAGGAACAAACTATTCAGAGTAAGGGAATACAATAAGACACGTGGCCACTCACTAAAACTAGAGGAAAGGTGGTTTAACCTTAAAATGCGTAAGGGGTTCTTCACTGTAAGAGCGGTAAGGATGTGGAATTCTCTTCCACAAGCAGTCGTATCAGCAGGAAGCATTGATAGTTTCAAAAAACTATTAGATGGGCACCTTAGAGACCACAACATACAGGGGTATACAATGTACGGTTAAAAGCAAACACACACATCATAGGTTGAACTGGATGGACTGATGTCTTTTTTCAACCTCACTAACTATGTAGGTTGAATATTAATTTTTTTTTTTTAATGCTTGACTTGATGACCAAAAATAACTGTTTAGATGTGCTCTCTTCATTAGTATCCTAGACAAGGCAGAGGCTGGAAGAGGAAAAACCTGTTTCTTGATTTACACATTCTTGTTGAATGTCAGGAGGGTCTAATTAAAGTAACAACCGCGTATTTCAAAGATTGAAAAGATAATTTCTACCATCATCGTATAGTAGATACCCATGTGGATGCATTTTTCACCTAGATAAGCTAGATTCTTAAATTGTGTAATTTAAATAAACAAACTTATGCATACATCTTAGGGCTCTCTCCTTTATTTCTACCACAACATATGTGGATGGTCTGTTTTAAAGGGCACATTCTTGCAAAAATTTAACTTTTTAGTGAATTGGGAGTGGACGACCGCATAAGGAAGAAAACCAACAACCAACTCTAAAATGTGTGACTAGGCTGTCCAAACAGTGTGTTCTCTAGAAGGCTATGCAGAATACTCAGGACACTGCAGGTTCCACACTGCAGGCTATTTTATATGGAAGGAAAAAAATAAGATTTTTCTAAGATCTTACCATAAAATCTTTTTCTCGGATGTCCATCAACAAAACGCAGCCTCATCTACATGAGATGAGTGGGTTTATGCTCCTCCCATCAGTAGTAGTCTAGGCAGGAAATTTTGAATTCACTAGCCCAGGGGGCTGTCCCTCCAGGCACAAACCCCCACTGCACAACCCAGCACATCAGTTTAGTTTAAAAGCAGTGAAGACAACAGAACCAACCCCAAACAAAGGGGAGGGTGCTGCGTTCGTCGACGGACATCAGAGAAAAAGATTTTATGGTAAGATCTTACAAAAATCTTATTTTTTCTATCGTTCATCGACAGACGCAGCCTCCTCTCCATGAGCTGAGTGGGACGTCCCAAAGCAGTATAGGCATGAGAGGTGGAAAAATGCAACTAGACCAGAACGTCAACTCCTAGAGGCTGAACGTAGCCAACCGGGCAACATGGAGCTCAACCAAACAACAGGAGCTCACCCAGATAAAAGACCCCGAAGAGAAGTACAAAACAAACAATCTCTTATGAAACCGCAGCCTGCAAAACCTTGTGGCCAAAAGAGGCGTCCGAAGAAGCCAACAAATCCAACTTGTAAAATATGGTAAAGCTGTGCATTGACGACCAAGTCACTGCCTTACAAACTTGTACAACAGAGGCCTGATGGCAAAAAAGCCCAAGAGGCAGTCAGTGCTCTAGTAGAATGCGCCTTCACAGGGAAAAGGAGGAACATGACCCTTGATCGAATAAACCTGAACTGTCTGCCTGATCCATCTCGAAATGTTCGCAGCCCAACCTTTGCGAGGACCGTCTGGAAGGACAAAGAGAGAGTCCAACTCTCTGAGGACTGAAGGACTCAGTAACCCTCAGAGAAACCCTTATCGCCCGAAACACATACAGAGAGTTTAAGGCACTTTCTTGTGATGTTTAGGCTTAGGACATAAGGAAAGCAACACAATGTCTTCTTTCAGGTGAAATTCCGACACCACCTTAGGAAGAAAGGACAGATTAGATTGGAGGACCACTTTTTCCCTGTGGACCACCAAATAAGGCGGACAGGACAACGTCAACTCAAGAGACTCTGTGGGCAGAAGTGATAGCCAATAGGAAGGCAACCTTCTGCAACAAAGAAAGCAGAGAAATCTCACTAATATTCTCAAAAGGAGGCTTTTGAAGAACAGACAAAACCAGATTAAGATCCCACGGCGGTAACAGGGATCTCCTCGGAGGGGCCAGATGACGCACCCCCTGAACGCATGTGTAAATCACACTATGAGTAGCCGACGGACGTGGAAGTAAATATCCAAGGCTGAAACCTAGCCCTTGATAGTACCCTACGCAAGTAAAAAGGCCAAAACTCTAGCTATAGAAAACAAGCGAGGGTGCAGCTGCAGCGATTCACACCAAGAAATGTACGATTTCCACGTACAATAATTGATCTTCCTAGATGTTTACTTCTTGGCCTTCAAAAGGGTAGCAATCACTGAATCAGAAAGACCTCTATCCCTCAACACCTTGCATTCAACAGCCAAGCCATTAAAGCCAGCGACCATAAAGTAGGATGGAAGATCAGTCCTTGAGATAGCAGATCTTCCCGCAAAGGAAGACGCCATGGAGGATCCACGACCATTTTTACAAGCTCTGCGTACCAAGACTGCTGAGGCCAGTCTGGAATTCCTTCCATCGCCACCCTGCGAAGAAACCTTTGCAGGAGAATGAGCAAAAGGAAGGCAGAGATCAGGCGATACCGACTCCAAGGAGCCACCAGAGCGTCTGTGGCATCGGCCAGAGGATCCCGAGACCTGGCCACAAACCTTTACACTTTCCTGTTGAAGCGAGACGCAAACAGATCCATGTCTGGGGTCCCTCACCAGACACACAGGAGATGAAACCCCTCCGGATGCAGGGACCACTCCCCCTGATCCAACACCTGACGACTCAGGTAATCCGCTTGCCAATTCTCCACACTGGGGATGTGGACTGCAGAAAGAGCCGGAACATTGTGTTCCGCCCATACCAGAATCTCGGCCACCCCCTTGGCTGCCAGGGCACTCCTGGTGCCCCCTTGATGATTGATGTAAGCCACGGCTGTGGCATTGCCCGACTGGACCCAAACCAGAGAGCAGTGTAGCCGACTCGTCCAGTGAAGCAGGCAGAGCTTGATCATCCTCAGCTCCAGAATATTGATCGGCAAGGAAGACTCGTCCGACGCCCAAGTTCACTGAGTATAGAGCTTCCCCAGCACTCCACCCCAGCCTGATAGGCTGGCTTCTGTGGTGACCACCGTCCAAAACACCAGAAGGAAGGACTTGCCATGGCACGGTACAGGTGACTGGATCCACCAAGAGAGGCGACTTCGTGAGATGGCTCAACCGAATCTTGTGGTACAATGATGGAGGATCTCTGTTCCATTTTGACAGAATCTCTTTCTGCAACTGTTTTATGTGAAACGGAGCAAACGGGACCGCTTCGAAGGTCGAGACCATCAGACCCAGGGCCCTCATGCAAGCCCGCAAGGAGGACTGATCAGCCTCCATCAGCAATTGGACCGCCCTTTGCATCTCCTGAAGCTTGTCCAAGGGAAGGAAAACCCTCGCCAGAGCAGAGTTGAGGATCAGCCCCAGATGGGTGACCCGCGCAGACGGAGTCAGGGCAGATTTGGTGACATTGATCATCCACCCGAAGTCCTGAAGGGTCCGAATTGTGATGGAGATGTTTTCCAGCAGATCCGAATGGGAAACTGTTCAACAGGAGATCGTCTAGATACCCCACAATGGAGATACCTCGTCGACGCAACAAAGCCAGCACAGGGGATAGGACCTTAGTAAAACTCTGGGAGCCGAGGCAAGACCAAAGGGTAAAGCCACGAATTGAAAGTGCTCCTCAGCCACTGAAGCGGAGGAACCGCTGATGTCCTTCAAATATGGGGAACTGTCACAATCACCCCTTGAACCCGGAGAGCTCACACAGCCTCCCGCAGATCCTTCAAACGCTCCGGAGACAGGGGAAGATTTGACTGAAAAAAACTATCCCCTTCCTGAAACCAGAATTCGATCTTGTACCCGGAACAAACCAGTTTGCAAACCCCTTTGTCCTGAATGAAGGAAGTCCAGAGTTTCTGAAAGAAGCGCAGACGTCCCCCCACCACTAAGACAGATGAGGGCACCCATTAATGCTGCAGGGGACTTGTCTGCAGCACTGGACTGACCAGCTTTGGACTTGCCCCAGGGTTTCTTAGAAGTTCTGAACGGCTTACCCTTTTCTTGCGTCCCGGGGGCACGAAAAAAAACGTTCATGAGCAGAAAGGAGGGACCCCGCTTAGGACGGGGTGTCTTAACCTTGAAGGATTAAGAAGAGTACTCTTCCCGTCAGTGAGGCCCTTGATCAACTCATCCAATGAGTCGCCAAACAACCTGTCTCCAAGAAAGGGGAGATCAGCTAAGGCTTTTTTACAAGCTTGGTCAGCCAACCAGCTCTTCAACCAGACCCTGCGTCTTAAAACAATACCCACGGCCGAGACCCTGGCCACCAGGGGAGCCGCATCCATAGATGCATCACACAGGAACACCAGAGACTGGATCACCTGGTCCAACAGTTCCAGCAGTTCCGGGGGAACAGTTTCGGGGTCCAAAGACTCCCGCAAACCCCTAATCCATTCCATTACCATCTATGAGACTAGCACAGACACAAAAACCGGTTTCAAAATGGAACTCGCCAGCATGTGAAGATGGCGGGAAAGGGATTCCACCCGCCTGTCCACTGGAACCGTAAAAATTGGGGAACCCTGTAAGCATTTGGAGACTTCTGGGAGCCAAAAACCACCCGCATCCCCGCTGGCGTGGGCCCATCAGTCAATTTTAAAGTATCCCGCACTGAAATAATCAGGGCTTCCACCAAAGCACCTTCCCACACTGCAGCTGAAGAAGTTGACTGCGAGGACAGCGACCACTCAGGAAGGGAAGCATCCGGGGGAACCACATCAGCCTCTGAATCAGAGGACACCTCCACAGATGGAGAAGGCAGTGGCCGTTTACGGCTATCAACCTTTTTCAAGACTAAGTAAACTTTAGTCGCCAGGCTTTCCAGGGCAGCTGAAATCGGGGCCAGCGACTGAGATCCGGACCGTCCGGGAGTCGCAGAGAGTGGGTTTGACGGTAAAAAACCCAGTTTGGGACTCTATAGTTCAAATTGCAAAAAACGGAGTACTGTAGCTTTAAGAACGCCGATCGCGGTATCCACCACCAATCACAGCGGCCTGCAGGGAGCCCCTTTAAACCAAACTGATAACAGAAGGTTCAAGGATATGCTCGCAGGGACCCTCAATACTTTACCACCTCAGACACACAGCCTCCTGAAGCTTCCACAGCATGGAGAGAGAAGCAGGAAGTGACCTTGGCTAAGCAGCAGGAAATGACCACACAGGAATTGATGTCGCCTGATAGGGATACACTGCCAAACACTGCCAAATATAGCACCAGGGCTAAACAAAGATGGATGCCCATACAAAGCAATAGGAAGCTGCAGGGAAAATGGCTGCCCCATACAAGTCTATGGGGAAAAAATTTAATTGCCCACACCCAAGATGGCGGTGCCCACGGCGCACCATGCGGATAGGGACAGACACATGAAGGCCTCAGGAACCACAACAAGGACAAGCAAGGAACCATGTCACCCCCCCCCCCCCCCGAGCGCCAGAGAACTCCAGACACATCAGCTCATAGTGCAGTAGGTTATGGCAAGAAGGAAAGTGTATTCATTGCCATTCGTATTTCCTTTAAGAGGCCTGCCTTTACAGTGGGAGGACATCTCATACGACAGCTGATTGGCCGAAACGCGTCAGGTGACTCCTGCAGTTCCTAGGACATGCCAACAACTGTGAACCCCGTTATTTGACTGTGCACACCGATACAGCTTTTATTCACTGTAAGTAGATATGAATACATTTTGCTTCTTGCCATCACCTACTGCACTATGAGCTGATTTTTTTTCTTGGTCCCTGCTGACTGTCCCGATATTAGGAATGACTGGATTCCACATTCATGATTAGGTCTGCTATGGGAGTCTAGTGATCTAGTGGAAGATGCAGCTTGTCACAGCTGCACGCACTTTACTGCTTTATGGATCAGTGTGTCTGGTAAGCAGATTCAAAAGATACACTGAGGTGCCGAGTGATTTCTTTGCAGCTTCTTGGTTTTTCTTTGTTTGCTATACTTAATTTTGGAATCCATTTACTACACTATGAAGTTTTTTCTGTTTATGCTTGACTTCGATCATCCTGTTCCCTTCTGAGTGGACGTAAGAATGTGGCGTAAACCCAGGATACCAGAGCAGATTCTAATGACAGGCTTATCATTTTTCGCCATCTGGTAAGCAGCTTGAAATCACTCTCCTTGATTCCATTATTGAAGCTGATAATTGTTTGCTCCATCTACCTTCTCTAGCGCCGCATATGAACATTTTCTATGCCCAATTATATCTGCTAGAGGATCAATCTTGCACAAAGCCCTTATAAAACTGGAAAATGTCAAACCACCTCTTTCTTGAGCTTCTGGGTTTTATACTCACCTTTAATTACTTTAAATTTAAAGAAAAATTCTAACTACAGTGTTCCGCGACAGCTATGGGTTCTAACGCTGCACCCTCTTTTGACAACATATTTATGCACCATTATGAACAGAACAGGTTATTGCATAGACCGTGCATGTTGTTTTATCTTCACTATATAGATGACCTGTTCCTCCTTTGCTCTAGAAATGATGATCTGACAAGGAGGAATGACTAACTCAATATGTGTACCCCAATCAAGTTGACTCTTACAACTTCTGATACTGATATCATTTTCCTGGATCTCAACATTTATAAAATGGTCATCGATGACAGCACAATCTTGGGGACCCAGCTAGTCCATAAGCTGACTGATAGAAACACTCTGCTTCATGCACACAGTGCACACCCCCCAGCACTATTCCATTGAATTCCATATGCTCAGATGCAGAGAGTTAAAAGGAATAACTCCTGAGATTGGATAGGGATTATCGGTGGACAGCCATTTTCAGGTTTCTCCAGGGATGTTCAATAGGGTTCAAATCAGGGCTCCAGCTGGACCACTGTAGGCCATTCACAGATTTGTCCCTAAGCCATTCTTTGGCTGTGTTGCTTAGGATTGTTGTGGAGATGATACTGGGCAGATTATAAGCGGTGCCTGGTTTCCTCCAGAGGTAACGTTTAGAATTGGGGCCAAACAATTCAATTTTGGTTTTAACAGACCAGAGTTTCGTGTTCCTCACAGTCAGAGACCTTCAGGTGCTTTTTTTGCAAACTAAGCAGGTTTTCATTGGTTTTGCACTGAGAAGAGGCTTTCATTTAGCCAATCGGCCCAGATGAGTAGAGGGTTATAGTAATGGTTCTTCTGGAACTTTGTCCCATCTCCACACAGGATCTCTGGAGCTCAGTCAGAGTGACCATCGAGGTCTTGGCTACCTCTCCTACTAAGGCTCTTCTCCTCCAACTGCTTGGTCTGGCTGGGTGAGCAGCTCTTGGAAGAGTCCTGGTTGTGCCAAACTTCTTCCATTTGCACCTTATGGATGCCACTGTGCTCTTGGGAACCTTCAGTGCAGCAGAAATGATTTGGAAAGGCATGTGCCTTTCGAAATCATGTCCAATCAATTTTATTTACCACAGGTGGACTCCAAGATGTAGAAACATCTCAGCAACGATCCAGAGAAATGGGAGGCATCTGAGCTAAATTTTTAAGTGGTGTTGCAAAAGGTATGAATTCTTATGTAAATTTGATAGATTACTTTTTGCCAATTGGATGCATCACTTTTTCCTTTTTCATACATTTGCAAACCTATATAAAAATGGGGTTTTTGTTTTTAACTGAAAATTTCTCTGAGTTAATCGACGGACACAGCACTCTATAAATCATAACTAGCGGGTTACATTACCTCCTCCAGGAGTAGGACTAGGCAGAATAAAAAACACCTGGCTACGTCCCCTCTCTGCTCTTGGTAATCAGTTTAGTAGCAAGCAGTATTAGAAGTATCAGAACTCCATAGAGGGATGGGTGCTGTGTCCATCAAACAAAGAGAAATGTATTTTACAGTAAGCACAAAATCCTATTTTGTCTTTCGTTCATCGACAGACAAGGTGCTCCATAAATCATAACTAGTGGGAAGTCCAAATGAAGTGCCAAAAGGAACAAAAAGAAGGGTGGGGAAAATAACCCAAGGCTAAAAATAAGAGCCCCTAACCAGGACACAGGAGCCCTAACAGTGTCACAGAAGCCCCGCCTGAAAATTAAAGGTTTAAAGAAAAAACATCCCTCAAGAGGGAAAAGCCCCTCCTAAATAGCAGCCTGCAAAAACTTTGTGGCCAAAATAAGCATCCGCAGATGCCAATGTATCTACCATATAGAATTTTGTGAAGGTATGTACGGAGGACCAAGTGACCGCCTTGCAAACTTGCGATATTGAAGCCCGACGATGGAAGGCCCAAGAAGCACTCAGCACCTGAGTAGAATGCACCATTACAGGGAAAGGTGGAACATGACCTTTAATGGAATAGGCCTGAGTCTCCGTCTGTCTGATCCATCCAGAGATGGTAGCTGAAGAAGCGGCAAGCCCTTTTCTTGGTCCATCCGTAACCACAAAAAGCGATTCCAATAAACCACATCTAAGGTATGCAAAGCAGGTTCCTTGGCATGAGCCGGCTTGAGACACAAGGAAGGCAACACAATGACCTCATTCAAATGGAAGTTAGAGACAACTTTGGGCAGGAATTATAGACAGGGACAAAGAACCACTTTATCCCTACGGACCACTAAATAGGGACTGCGACAGGATAATGCCATCAATTCCGATACCCTGCGGGCCAAGGTAATAGCCACCAAGAATGTCACCTTCTGGGATAACGTAGGCAAGGGAAACTCAGTATATTCTCAAATGGAGGTTTCTGGAGAACCAAAAGTACTAGTTTTAAATCCCATGGCGGCAAATAAGACTGTACAGGTGGAGCCACATGTCCAAACCCCTGAATGAAGGTACAAACTAAAAAGTGCGTGGCTGGGGGGGGGGGGGGGGGGGTCGCTAAAAGAAGATTGCCAGGGAAGATGCCTGGCTCTTGATGGTACTCAAGGCCAACTTCTGATCAACGTCCTGTTGAAGAAAGGTTAAGACTTGAGATACAGAAAAGGATCTAGGATGAGCGCCAATCGACTCAAATCAAGAAATGTACACTTTCCACGTACAATGGTATACCTTGCTGGGAGACGGCTTCTTCACCTTCACCATAGTAGGGATCACTGATTCAGAAAGATCTCTATCCCTCAGTACCTGGTTTTCGATAGCAAAGCAATTAAACCAGCGAATGTAAAGCAGGACGGTAGATGAGCCCTTGGGACAACTAGTCTTGTCCGAGAGGAAACCCCCAAGGGACGTTTACAGTCACCAGAATGATTGGAAGATCCTCGCTCTTGAATCTTTGCAGGAACTGCAAAAAAAAAAAAAGCCTTACCGAGCATGATTTTGACCTTACTGTGGCCCTTGGACGCCTGCAGCATCTGTCAGAGGACCCCTGTGACCTCGTCATGAACTTCTGTATCCTCCTGTGGAGCTGAACCTGCTAAAGGAGCTACATGTAAGACTGTGCAAACAGAACTGTCTTGAAGGTGGATACCACCAGACTCAGAACCTGTATGCAAAATGGGAGAGAGAACTATCTGTGTGATGGCAAGCTTTGTCCCGCTTTCTGGGTACCCCCAAAAGAAACATTTTGTGCATCTCCTTGATGCTCACTAAAGAAGTCCATGGGGCCAGAAACCAGCGAAGATGTCTCCCCATCCCAATAATGGGTGAGGGCAGACCTTCATGCTGAAGAAGTCTCGTTTTCTGGTCGGGGGAAGCTAGCTCTAGGCTTACTAGACCAAGGTTGCTTGGAATCTCCCAGGGAAGATTTAAAGATCTATTTCCCTTATTCTATGTCCCAGAAGCACAAAATAATTTTCTATGGGCTGAGAAGGAGGGTCTGCAGTGAGGCTCCTTCCCTTTCCTTGACTGTGGCCGGAAGGTACTCTTTCCCCCATGATACCCTTATTGAGGTCATCCAGGGTAGCCTCAAACAAGCAAAAGGGCAGATCAATGAGAGCTTTTTTAGAGGCTTGGTCTGCGGACCAATTCTTAAGCCACCAAATGGTCCGCTAAATCAACATAAGCAGCAGGGACCTGCTCACCACCCAGGCCATAGCACAAAAGCTTGGCCCATTCAGTTAGGGTCTGAGACACCAGGGCTGAGGCAAAGACTGGCCGCAATGCCGAACCAGCCATAGTAAACATGCTGCGTGCCACAGCCTCCGCTTACTTTTCAGCCGATTCCCTAAAGGATGTGGATTCCTCTACTGGGATCATGGTTGCTTTATTCAACCTTGAAACAGGAGGGTCCACCACTGGTGGACTAGCCCACTTTTTTAAAAGGGACTCCTCAAAAGGGACTCCTCACTATCATATGGATCAGGGGGTGTGACATTAAATCCCCCAGGACAGGCCGCGTCCACGGTGGCATAAGGCTCAGAATCAGATGAGACAGCCAGGGCGGGGTACGCTTACTCCTGGGCCTATGCCCACATGCCACTTCCACCCGGGACACTAAGGACTGCCGGACCGCCGTCAGTGCAACCATGGGAACCTGGGGTTCTGGGGGACCTGCCACCTCCATGAGGGGGTCAGTGGGGAAGACGAAACCCTGAGGCTCCATAAGGAAAGAAGATCCTGCAGTACAAAAACGATTTTTTGGCACTAAAGTATCCCCTCAAGGCTCAATGTACCTATCAGCAGAGAGAGATAACAGGGACCCCCTAAAGACTCACCCTACAGACCGGAAGAGCGCCAAGAATTCAAACCCAGCATTATCATGGATGCTATCCCTGTTCATATGTCCCGGGTACAGGAAGAAGAAACGGAGGAAGCCACAAGGCTTCAGTTGACTCTAGCATCTCCCAGGCTAAGGGAATATGGCCCCCGTGACATCATCCGGCTACACAAACATGGCCGCCAACCTGAGACCAGCTGGACGAAGGGAAAATAGCCACCATCAGCTACAAACACTGAAGGATGCTGCCAGGATCTTTCCTGCACCCTCTGCAAGGGAACCCCCCCCCCCCCAAAGGTAGGACACACATTTAGGTGAGGCTCTGCTGTGTACTCTGTACTGGGAACCCCTTGCACTATACCCACACTGCAAACAGCAGGGCATGCACCTAGGGGTCTCCTACACTGGGACCCCTCCAGACTACTATGGCAGGACACACATTATCCCAGGACCCTTACAGAGTGGGGATAGCAGGGGAGACCCCAGGGGTCTCTGCTGCATTCTCTGCCCTGGGACCCCCACCAGACTCCAGGTCCAGACAGGGGGGGATGGGATTGGGGGAAGCCCAGCTCAGTGAGGGATTTAAGGATGCAGGCAGGTCCAACCATCCCTAGAGGGTACCTGCATCCATCCCAAAGAGAACAACCAAAAGTGGAGAAGAGGGACTGTATTTACCCTACCATGGTGCAGGTAACGCTCCAGAGAGTACTCCTCGCCAAGGAAGTAGGGGAGCTGTCGGCCAAGGGACCGCTGTGACTTAGACCCAAGCCCCATCGTATGCAACCCTACGAGAAGTTTAACTGGCGGGCCAGCCTCTGTCCGTGAGCCTAGCTGCGGTCTGCACCCGCTCACTGGCTGGGCTGGGGGGACCACTGGATCTAGATTATCCAGCCCATTGCCCGGCAGTTGATTGTAGATTTCCCGAGAGAAAAAACAAATAAGATGCAAGGAAGGAGAAAATTGCTAGGACCAGAGATCCTAGCCAGGAGCCTAGGTCCGTACTCCTGACCAGACAGATTAAAACTGATTACCTAGAGCAGAGAGGGGGTTATACCATCTGAGGAAAGCCCATGGGCACAGCCAGGTGTTTTTTGTTCTGCCTAGCCCTACTTCTAGAGGAGGCAATATAGCCCACTAGTTATGAATTATGGAGCGCTGTGTTCATCGATGAACGAAAGAGAAATTCTACTTTCACTTTGTCATTATAGGGTACAGAGTGTAGATTGAGAAAAAATGTATTTAAACAACTGTAGTATCAGGCTGCAACATAACATAATTGAAAACAGTGAAGGGGGTCGGATTACCTTAATGAATGCACTGAATATATATACACAAATGTATTTTACATACTGTATATATTTTGGTTAGCAGAGACCCTAGCGAGATCTAAATTGAGGTTTACATCTCACAGAGACTTATCTAAGGTCTTGTTTAAGCACCATTCGCAGCTGGGATTCGAAGCATGGAAAATGTCTGTGCGAATAGTGCCTTACAGCAAGGTGTGTGTTTCTTTTGTTAAGCTGAGTGTATCAAAGCTGTCAAGCATCAGGCTTGAGAAGCCTGTTAATTAGAATTGTGAGCTTACCTAGAGCTGATAAACAGCTAGGTTTTGTTTTGAAGATTAATTTATTTATTTTGGAGCACTGTATGGCATGGCACACCTGTATTACACACTTGTAAGCACAAATAAGGCAATACTGTTTTGGTGGAAACATTACACCCTGTTACCTTACCCTAAAGTATGGTAAAAGATCTGGCTCGGTTCACACCTATGCAGTTTGCTTTTTAAAAAATGCAAATCACACTACATGCTTTTTTGCAGCTTCTCCATTGAAGTTTATTGAACCAAAAAAAGCACCGTCTTACATACATAGTTACATAGTAGGTGAGGTTGAATAAAGACAATAGTCCATCCAGTTCAACCTGTGTAGGTGTGTGTGGCTGTACTCATCTCACATACCCCTGAATGTTCTGATCCTTGAGATGTAAGTCTAAGAGTCTTTTGAAAGCCACCATACTACCCGCAGAAACCACCTCTTGTGGTAGAGAATTCCACAATCTTGTAGCCCTAACAGTAAAGAACCCCCCACGTTGCCTGTGGTTAAAACGCTTCTCCTCTAATCGCATTGTATGCCCTCGAGTCCTCATGCAATCCCTTCGAATGAACAGCTTTTTTTCTAAGCTGGGATCCCCATTAAGATATTTATAAATTGCTATCATGTCCCCCCTCAGACGTCTCTTCTCCAGGGAGAATAAATCAAGCGATTGTAGACGCTCTTCATAGTCAAGGTCCTCCAATCCCCTAATTAGTTTAGTTGCCCTTCTCTGGACTCTCTCCAGCTCCAACACATCCCTCCTGAGGACTGTCGACCAGAACTGGACAGAATACTCCAGATGCGGTCGGACCAGAGTTTTATAAAGTGGAAGGATTATAGTCTTATCTCTGGAATACATCCCTTTCTTTATGCATGCTAATATTCTGCTGGCTTTGGCAGCTGCCGCTTGACATTGCATGCTGTTGCCTAATCTATCATCAACCAAGACTCCCAGATCCTTCTCCATTTTTGATTCCCCCAAGGGTTCCCCTCCTAACGTGTATTGTGTTTTTATGTTTTTAGTCCCCAAGTGCAAAACCTTACACTTCTCCACGTTAAACCTCATTTGCCATGTCGTTGCCCACTCTGTAATTTTGTCCAGGTCATTCTGTAGGATATCTGCTTCATGCTGTGCAGTTATTGCCCTGGCCAATTTTGTGTCATCTGCAAAAACTGATAACGCACTACTGATCCCGTCCTCAATGCTGTTTATGAATAAATTGAACAAGGTTGGTCCCAGGACTGAGCCCTGGGGCACCCCGCTTACAACCTCAGACCAGTCTGAGTATGCGCTGTTTATTACCACCCTTTGGACACGCCCTTTAAGCCAATTCCGTATCCAAGAGCAAACCCTGCTTTCGATACCTGCAGACCTTATTTTATAAATTAAGCGCTTGTGGGGAACTGTATCAAACGCCTTAGCGAAATCCAAGTACACCACATCCACTGGTCTCCCCCTATCTAGCTCACAGCTTACCTCCTCGTAGAATGCTAAGAGATTGGTTTGGCAAGAACGCCCATTTGTAAACCCGTGCTGATTACTGCTGATGATGTTGTTGTCTTTAGCAAACTCTACGATATAGTCCCTTATCATCCCCTCCAGAAGTTTACATACTATTGATGTCAAACTGACAGGCCTATAATTTCCCGGGATATGCCTCTGGCCCTTTTTGAATATCGGAATCACGTTAGCTTTCTTCCAATCCCCTGGTACATCTCCTGTCCTAATACTGTCAGCAAAGATCAGGAACAATGGTCTGGATATAACCTTACTGAGTTCCTTGAGTACTCTCGGATGTACGCCATCCGGGCCTGGTGATTTGTTTGTGTTAAGTTTATCCAGCCTTTCCCTGATTTCACCCTCTGTTAGCCATAGTGGCAAATCCTGTGTATTACTACTAACCATACAGTCATGGTCAGTGTACCCCTCCGTTTCCTGTGTAAAGACTGACGAGAAAAAAGCATTCAGCACGGTTGCTTTTTCAGTGTCCTCTGTAACCATCCCCCCATCATCGCTAATTATGTGTGCAATCTGTCCCTGGCCTTTTACAAAAAATTCAGCAAATGAAAAAAGCAAAGATGTGAACGTGTCACACAGGAAACCATGTTAAATAAACCGTAATGTGTTTCTGCAAAAAGAACCAAAAAATGCATAGGTGTGAACCTAGCCTTCAGGAGTTTATAACACAATTTGCTATTTAACCCCTTCCTGCTCACGTGATAGCAAAAAGACAGTTACAGCGCAGGCTTACTTTGCTGAGAGGGCATACATGGAAGTCCTTCTGACTCCGCTGATCACAGAACGGGGGGGGGGGCAATTACAGCGGCCCTTTACCACATTATCAGCTATGTCCAATGACAACTGATCACAAATCTAAACACAAGATGATTATCGGCTTTTCTTTCCTCACACTGACAGCATGAGGAAAGAGGAGGAGAAACAATAACCGGCTTCTGTTAAAGGGACATCAATCAGCGCAGTCCCACCAGTGCCCCCCATCAGTGCAGCCCATCTTCATAAGCGCACATCAGTGAAGGAGAATAAAATACCTGTTTTTTTTTATAACAAACTATGAAAAAATTTGTTTTTTATAATATATTTTGGGTCTTTTTTTTTCATTTGTTAAAAAATCCAGTGGTGATTAAATACCACGAGAGGAAAGCTCTATTTGTGTGAAGAAAATGATAAAGTCATATGGGTACAGTGTTGCATGACCGCGCAATTGTCATTCAAAGTGTGACAGTGCTGAAAGCTGGCCCAGGCAGGAAGGGAGTATAAGTGCCCAGTAGGCAAGTGGTTTAAGGACAGTAACTGAAGTGACAGAAAATGGAGGAACTGATAAAACCATTACACTGCAGGACATGATACTTGCTGTGCAACAGAAGCAGGACAGGTGCTGTATAGACAGACAGCAGTGCATAAATGCTCAGCAGGAGTAAATGTGAGTACTACACAAACAGACTCTGCAGCAGATAAGTGCTGTACAGCTGTACAGGAACAAACATAAGTATGGTTTGAAAAATTGGCAGGTGCTGCAGACATGGACTAGAAGCAACCTAGGACTTTGCAAAAATGGGATTTTGACTTACCGTAAAATCCATTTCTCTGCTGCTGATTGATGGACACAGCCCTTGATTCTTAACCATTGGTTATACTGCCCCCTACAGGAGTAGGATATTAGGCAGGAAAAAGCTTGACTACGCCTATGGGCAGTCCCAAGGGGTATACACCCACTCAGCTATAGGCACTCAGTTTTGTTACAAGCAGTGTCAGAAGAAAGCCAACTCCACAGAGGGGTGGGTGCTGTGTCCGTCAATGAACCTTCAACAAGAATGAATTGCAATTTATCTAAATATTGTACAGAGAAAGTTAGCTTCCCCCATTTCCCTACCCCGCCCCTCCCCTCTTTTCTTGTTCCTACCATTGGATCTTACCTATTGACAGTATGATCCCTTTGGGGTCAATAGGTTTTTACTGTTCCTATATATGCATGTTTAAATTGATTCAACATCAACCTGTATTTGTTGGAATACTTATTAAGCCTATGTTTTCATACATGATCTATGTATGTTTAACATTCTTGAAGTCACAGGGAATGCAATGAATAATTTGCATACTTTTGATACTGTCGTAAAAAGATTTAAAGTGAAAAAAAAAAAAAAAAAAAAAACTGCTACATAAGTAAAAATATAACCAACTTAAAAATAAATAAATAAATAAAAAAAAAATACCATTTTCTCTTTCGTTCATTGACGGACACAGCTCCTGATTCTTCTAAACCATTGGGACATCCCAAAGCAGTGTTAAACATGAGGTGGGAAAAAAGCTGAAAAAAGCTGAAAAAATTCCCGAGGCTAACCATAGCCAACCAGGTAACATGAAGCTCAACCATAAACAACTGGAACTCACCTGAAAAAAAAACAATACACCCTAAAAGAGGACCAGGTCCTCTAAACAGCAGAAAGCAAAACCTTGTGGCCAAAAGAAGCATCCGCAGATGCCAACACATCCACTTATTAAAAATGTTGTAAAAGTGTGCACCAACGACCTGGTGGCCACCTTGCAAACTTGCGTCACTGACACTTGATGACGGAAAGCCCAGGAGACACTAAGCGCCCTAGTAAAGTGCTCCTTGACAGGGAAAGGAGGAATCTAAACCCTAATGCAATAGGCCTGAACCACCGTCTGATCCATCTGGAAATGGTCGCAGAAGAAGCGGACAACCCTTTGTAAGGTCCATCCGTGAGTCTAATAGAGTCTGACTTCCTGAAAGACTCCGTAGCTGCCAGGTACACCCTAATTGCCCGGACCACATCCAAGGCATGCAAGGTAATTTCCTTTGGATGTTTAGCCTGGGACAGAAGGAAGGCAACATAATGTCTTCATTCAAATGACAGTCAAAGACCACCTTGGGAAGGAATGACGGACAGGGGCGAAGCACCACCTTATCCTTGTGAATCACCAATAAAGTGAACGACAGGATAACGCCGCCAGTTCCGACACCCTGCGCGCAGAGGTGATAGCCACCAAAAAAGGACACATTCCAGGGCAGCACAAGCAGGGAAACTTCCAGAAAAATTTCAAATGGAGGCTTGATGGCATGATGAAAGCACCACAATAAGATCCCAGTCAAAATAAAAAATCACCCTGAGGAAGACACGTGGACCCTCGTCACGTGTAGGGGAGGGGCAAGGACGGACAGAGCGCTTTGCATTCCTCGGTGAAACTGTCGGCTGCCGGTACACGCTATAGTTACAAGCTGCAGGCAGACCTATATGGCGTCTCCCGCTATACCACCACGATTTTACCGATTCTGGATAGAATACTCTGATTGCCATGAATATTTTAAGGTGCATGGGATGCACCAATAAATGTGAGTGAAACCCATTACTCTTTTTTCAATAAAGTTGATATTAAGGATTTCACGCACTATTGTGAGCTTCTCTATTTACATATTGCTGTACTGAATGACACGATTTAATCCACCTGGGTGATCCTGGATGAGAGGAGCCATAAGGAACCGGATGATCATTAGGATTTTATCTATACAAGCTTTAAAGTATATATTCTAAGGTGAGCACCCACTCACAAGGGGGTGCACGGTTGCTGTTCACTGTGACACTCCGGTCACTCATCACTGGGAGCACTAGCCACCCATAGTTGGCCGATTCACTATTTTGAACTATACATTTTTAGCACTTTTTCACGTGGACTTATTACTGGACTTTCTTTGCAATATTTGCACATTTATATATTTTTTGCACTTCAATTATGCTATTATATATTTGCACCTTTATCGCATTCGCACTTTAAATGTGGAGCATCATTGCACGTTTTTTATCTGACTTATATCAGTTTTATGTGTGAATTTATTTTAGGATATAGATATTTATATCCCTTAGGAGGTTTAGATTATTTAAATTATTTGCGCAGCACTATTTATTTATAAGATCCCAGTCAAGCTTTTCCTGCCTAGTGTCCTACTCCTGTAGCGGGCAGTATAACCAATGGTTAAGAAGAATCCGGAACTGTGTCCTTCAATGACCGAAAGAGAGAGTATTAGTGAATTTCCATGATGAAGGGCCCAAAGAAAAAGACGGCCTTTGTAACACCTGACGGTTCATTCAAATATTGGAACAAAAATGCCATTGCCACATTCCAGAGGGCCATGGACAGAATCCTAAAACCATTGGGTTAGAGCGGAGTCAGCAATCCATCGATGGCGGGCAGGTGATGGGTAAATCATGTCTCTTCCAAGCAGAACCTGGACTGCTCCTCCCACATATGCAGATCAGCGTAGGAACGGAATAGGGAAGGAACAACTTAGTATGATTTGACGTTGACAAGAAAAAAAGAAGAGGAACCTGGACAGGAGGGGTGGCATTTACAGAAACGTATTCCCTGCAGTTCCCCCCGTCACAGAGCTGAAAGCTGGCTTCTCCTCCTTTCCCTCTGTCTTTCAGCTGCTGAGGGGCGGGGGCACTACAGGGGATACCATCCCTGCTGCCACTACGAATCCAGGTTTCCTTACCTTCTGCTGCCTGGACACTCTTGTGTGCTTCCCCCACCCCCACTAACTGCTGCAGGGATTGTTTTAGGCTGGATAAAGGGGTAAAGGATCAGTAAATATGTAATATACAAGCCCCTTCCCTTTTCTTGAATAGACACGAGTAATTGGTAAAGAAAAGAAATGGCCGCACTCCAAGATACATCAAAATTCTGATTAAATGGGCGAACATCCCAAGTGTTACAAACAGTGTACAGGTAGACCCATTTAACACACACTGGAGAAGACAGAGGAAGATTTTTAATAAAGGACTTCTCAAAACCATCTCTTGTCATTATTTACACTACACTGCCTTTTTTGGGAAGAATGGTAACAAGGTGCTTTGCGGTGGGGGGGATGCAGAGCTAACCCTGCCCCAAAGCACCCACCTCCCCATGTTGAGGGCGTGTGGCCTGGTATGGTCCAGGAGGGGGTGGGGCCGCTCGCTCGTTCCCTTTCCTGACCTGCCGGGCTCCATGCTCAGGTAAGGGTCTGGTATGGATTTTGGGGGGGACCCTACAACAGTTTCTTTCCATTTTGGCCTGGAGTTACCCCTCAAGAGCCTCAGAGCGCAAGTTGCACCACAAGTCGAATCATCATGATCCGACTTGGATGTGCCTTCCATTCAAATCAAGGGGCTCCCATAGGTAGCCATTGATTTTCAAATTAAAAAAAAAAAAAATGTATTACGTGGCTTAATGCTGTATAAGCAATGTTTAGCAGCGTCAGATGGTTTCACAGCTGTAACGCTGGTTCTCAGAACACACTGGCCGTGTTTTTTTTTTTTGTTTTGTTTTTTTGCAGCTTGAAAACGCCTTTGCCACTTACAGCTTAAAAATGTCTGTGTGTGCATGAGGCCATAAAATAACATGGAGAGGAGTTTTTAAGCTGCAAATAAAAAAAAAAAACGTCTGACGCCTCTAAAAGTAGCTGCAAAAATGCCCTGGGTGCATGAGGCCTTAGATGTGGTGGCTGCATTTGTTTTCTTTTTTAGGCTTTCTTCTATTTTTATCTGGAGCAAGCGCTCTTGCAGTTTATATTCATATACATATACACACACGTAATGGAAATTTTCTTAGTAAAACTTCTTTTCATACTGACTAGCAGTAAAAATAAATACTTTGTGCATGTCAACAAAGTCATCTGCACACTGAGACAGTGCTATTTTCCTGCAGGTTGACTGCAGGATAACGATCCCTTGGAAATCCACATTCATTTTCTGTGTCCCCAAAAATATAAAAAAAAAAAAAAAAACACAGAGGAAATGCAATTTAAATGACAAAAGAAACTAGTTCTTTTTTATACCGAGGTAATTATCTAGCGCTTGCATATTTTAAACGAAATGCGATTATTAAATTGTGCGTTACCATGGTACTGGCTTCAAAATGTTTCCTATAAGGCAGAGGGCAGAAACATGAAATAAATAATAAAAAAATGAAATTAAGTGAAATTAAACGCAAGAGAGTCCATTAATCAGAGGCTTCAGGCAGAGAGAGAGGGGAAAAAAGAAAGATGGGAGCTTCTCTGATGTTTAACAATCCCAGATCTTAAGAACTAAACTACAAAGTAAGGAAAATATTCTATAATATCGATGATACACTGCTCTTCACTGCCACTAACAGATAGCAGTTCTTAAAATACTATGTATTATGTATGCCATGCACACATCAAAACATCCCTGGTGAAATAAACGGATATGTACAGAGAACCTCAACTCCAAGCATTGCATAAACATATACATGCAGTATATATCTACTATCATAAAGCAGAGACCTGGTCCACTGGCAGTAAAACCTGCATGGAATCTTTGGCCATTTTGGTCACAGACACTCCCAGTGGTGACACGTTAGCGCTAGTTTACACTTGCTTCAAAACAAGACATGCTTTGTTAAAGCTCTCTGAACGCCAGTGAAATGCCCTGTCACAAAATAAAATGGTTAGCTTAAAGTCCTGTTTACACCTTGCTTTTCCTTTGCTTCAAAAGTTATACCCTTATGTTGCTTTAGTGGTGCTTCAAAGCCTCCATAGAAGTCTATGACAAAGCTTGCATGAAGCAACAAAAACACATAAAAAAAAGCATGTTGAAGGGGTAGGCGCTGTATTGTGTGTGTTGAAACCGAAACAAGTGTAAATAAGCCCTTACTGTTTACCTATTTTTAAGTGCCCAGGTGCTGCATTAGGCTACATTCACACCTGAGCGTAGCGTTTTTCGCGCGTTTTTTTACCGCGATTTTACCGCGATTTTTGCGGCGTTTTTTACCGCGATTTTACCGCGATTTTTGTGCAGGCGTTTTTAGATTGAATAGAGATCAATGGAAAACGCCTGTAATCTGCCCAAAAAGAAGCTCATGTACTTTTTTGAGCGTTGGGCGTTTTGTATACAGCGTCAAAACACTCAGATGTGAACAGGGGCCATTGAAATGAATAGGATTTGTCTTGTTGGGCGTTTTGAGAGCTGATCCTAGAGCAGAAAAACGCCCCAAAAACGCCCCAAAACGCCTAGATGTGAACGGAGCCTTAGAGTTAAAGTAATATTAAGCCCTGTTTTTTTTTTTTTTTTTCAGAGAGACCAGGAGCCAGCAGCACTGAACTGCAAGTGAAAAACATTTGTCTATAGAATGTTTATTTTTTGTGCTCATGTGTTGTAATCAAACACCACTAAGGGTTTAATAAAAGTGACCAGAATTCTAGCTATCCAATCTAGAGAAAGCTACTGGTAGCAGGCACTAAAGTGAAGACACTAAAAGCAGGTTGGATTTAAGCCGATATGGCCTTCATATTGGAGAAAGTCACATACTTTAAAACAGAGCTCCACCCAAAAGGGGAAGCTCCGCTTATTTGCTTCCTCCCCCCTCCACTGCCACATTTGGCACCTTTCAGGGGGGGGGGGGAGCAGATACCTGTCAAAACCAAGTACCTGCTCCCATGTAAACACAGCGATCTACAAAATGTTCTGGTCCCTCATCCTTTCCCTCCGCTGCCTTCTGGGAGACACACAGGTACCAGAAGACAGCGGGATCATTCAGAAAGTGAAGCAGAAGAAGCCGCAAGGCTTCACTTCCTTTTACCCTTAGTGAAGATGCCGATGCCTGCACCCAAAGCGGGATGACAAATCAGCTAGGGGTTCTGACATTGCAGGATACCTGGACAGGTAAGTGCCCTTATATTAAAAGTCAGCAGCTCTAGTATTTGTAGCTGTTTGACTTTTTTACAGGCTGGAACTTCGCTTTAAGCTGCACTCAATGAAAATATCTACACAGTTGAAATACATGTATGAAATCTGGTTTACCTGCTAAAAATTGTTCTGTCAAAAAAGCAGAAAAAGGTTGGTGGTGACCTGATTTTTCTCTTCTGCAGTTGAAGAATCAGTTCACTTTCAAAAAAATTTAATTTATAACCTTTGTCCAGACCTAAACTATCTCACCCTCCTCCTTCAAAGATGTATACTTAGAGAACTATGGCAGTGGCCTCTTGTTTGTTAAACATTTCTGTGCTAGTCATGCCTGTGCAGTACAGCCCCATAGACTTCTATACAGCTTACCTACTGCCGTCCGTAAGCCTAAGGGCGGTTTCTTAAGTCTGAGTTCAAAAGATGGTTTCTAAAGCGCAGAGAGAAGTTACAGGGCAAAAAATGGAGAGGTTACTGGAAGGATAGGTTTACAAGAGAAACCCCCTGTACTAAGGTCTAAATCAAAGAGGGAGGCCAGCAGTCTCTTAAATGAAAGAAGAAAGGGGAGAAACATGACATTTGAAAGTACTGAGAGCCAAATACTGGTCTAAACCCAGCTACAGGAAGGATAGTATTTCATCCCATGGAGAAATTCCAAGGGTGGAGTTCCCCAGACTGACACCCAATCTAGTATGCCTTGCATGTCCAAAGATTAATTAGTATTCATTGCAAGTATTTTTACCCATTACAAAACGTTATGCAGTGCTTTACATACTGTACATTTAATACAAGTACCTGCCCTCAGGGGTCTTACAATCGGTCCATATCACACAAGCATACAGACATTTAACTAAGGCAAATTTATACAGGATCCAGTTAATCTACTTTAGAATGATAGACCTTGTAGAAATAACTTTCCTAGCTTTTAACATAGGAGGAATCATAGGTTCAGAAAGCTCTTTGTTTCACAAAAAATCTGGGCCTCAGCCATACAATGAATGTCAGTGACTGTAAATGAGGATTGACATATAGTCCTTAAGACAAAAAGCCAGATGAGATCACCAGAATGCCCTCTATTGCAAACCTGCGTGACAAGGAGTTTTAAGGGGCAAAGGGCATAGATCAGAGTGTACTGATCCCACTGAACAACCAGAGCATCCACTGCTTCCGCTAGAGGTCTGGAGTCAGAAGGACATTGTCCCTCAAAGGCTGTGTGAAACAGACGCTTCTTGGGTGAACTTTTATCAGTACAGCACCAAAGTCCTCCACATGTGTACGGACAGGAAACCTATACAGGTGATGACGTGGGAACCCTTCAGTGGCCTATCACAACTGTGCAGAATGTAAAAAATAAAAACACACACACACACACCCCCATAAGTCCCTCGCCAGGCTCCAACCTAGGAAGCTCTCTGCTCTATCCCTGCAGAGCTCCAGGCTTTGGAGGCGACTGGAGTGGCTGCCTCAGGATTTCAGAAGTACATTAAAAGGATGAGCCAGCTGCCAGTCAGAAATCTGGGTGGATCCTGACATTACTGTCAGGATACATCCAGAGATTTTAGAGGCTTTGTGACTTTAGCCGATGAGATAGAGATGAGACAGAGGCTTTTAGAGGGGACTGCAGGCTAGCCTCTTGCATACTGACTATAGGCCCTGGCTTTTAAGTGAACACTATTTTACTCTGGATTCAAGTCCATGTCTCCCCAAGACACACAGACTCCGGGACTCTAGGCCCGGGGTCCCTGTTAGGACCAAGCTGCCCATTACCAATAAGGACTGCTCCCCAGAGTCAGACTCCTAGCAGATGCTAATATCTGCTCAACCACCTGTCTTCCACACATTGTTAATTGTGTAATTGTTAAGAGCGCTCAACAGTACCCTCGCAGATTGAGAACTATAACCTGTCTTTCGCAATGGAAGACAGTAGCTGCAGAACTATCTGAATGAACGATGTTGCTGTGTGGGTGGAAATACACATGCCTGTGCGATTTTCAAATAGTGACTGCGAGTGGATCCCCCACTCGCTATCAGAATGGGGGGGGGGGGGAATGATGGTGTGCTGGGAGGTTGCTGAATATGTTATATGTTACACCCTAAATACAGGTAACATGTTCAGAAAGGTAACTTATTCTTTAATATCTCTTTATAGACAGGCGCATCCTCTACCGGTATGTTGGTCACTTTGTCAAGTCGAAACACTGCTGGATCCCCAGTGGGGACAAACTACATTTTTACAAAGTCCTCTTCAAATGGCTAATGAACATGGCTAATAATCACCTGAAGGGAAGCAAACAGTTTGCCAAGGTGTAATTAAAATAGTCTCCCATGACAATGCTTTGTGATCACAACAAAGTAAACAAATAACTGGGTGATTTGGTACATAAAGTCTTTCAAGACTGTAGTAAAAATTTCAGCCGGGAGAGCACAGGAACTAGCCAACCCCCAACAGAGCTAAAAAATACTGTAACGACAGAATAGACTCAAGGTCCAGATGCGACATGCTGAAGGCCAAGCTGAGGACAACAGCGCCAGAAAGCTGCAATTACACTAGCTCTGGTAGCAATGTGAAGAGGACTCGATTGAAGTGAATTCTTGAGAATTTAAAAAAAAAAAAAAAAGATAAAAAAAAGATAGTAAACTTAAGCTAGTCTTTCGTAAAGACACCCACTCTTCTAGAAAAAAAAACTGAGGCATTCTGGTAGTTTGAGGGGTCATCCTGGTTTGGTCTACAGTTGCTTTTGTTTGCCAGGATCCAATCCTGTAAGTGGCAGTAAAACTTGTAGGTGAAAGACTTCCTGCAGCAGTAAATGGATGAGAAAGAAAATTAAGTCTCCTCCCCTGCTATACAGAGCTGTACTGTGTGGTAGACCTCAGGACTGGCTGGACAGAAATACAAGTCCTGTGGCAAGTAGAACAGCTCACTTATATGTATTGCATCGGTGTATTGAGCCATATGCCTTTAGTTAAGATTTAACAGACACTGATTCACTCAGAGGGCTTAATGTTGGCATGAGAGAGTAAGGGATTTATGGGTGTAAAAACTTGGGGTATTAGAAAAGAGTGTATACCTTTGTGGAAACCTCCAGCAACAGAGATGTGCTGACAGCCTATGTTGCCAGCTACCTGCTTTATAATTTTCTTTAATTCACAGATTTGCATTAAAAACCAGTGCAGTTCCGTTACAAACTGTCAAGTACTGCAAATAGTTAAACAATACAATATAGCACACTAATACAAACATGCATAATTTTATTGCTACTTTAATCTATTGTTTGGACTTCTACGTGTGTAAGTCCATGAGTGTGCGTGCATTTCCTCCAGAAAACTTACCTTTGACCAGTTAGGCCGTTTCAGCTGCACATCTAGTTTATAGTCCTTTTTGGGTGCTAATCCAAATGGTAAGGTAGGAACAGCAGGCACGCCCCAGCCTGCAAAACTTGGCGGAGGAGGAGGGCCACCCAGCATGCCAGGAGGTGGGGGTGGTGGAACTCCGGGACCACCAGGGAAAGGAGGTGGTGGTGGTGGTGGCAGTCCAGGACCTCCAGGCAAAGGAGGAGGTGGTGGGGGTGGAACCCCACCAGCACCAGGCATTGGTGGGGGTGGAGGTATGACACCTGGCAAGGGTGGTGGAGGAGGAACAGACCCACCAGGTAAAGGAGGGGGAGGAGGAATACCAATTTGGCCAGGAAGTGGAGGTGGGGGTGGAGGACCACCAATACCCATGAAGGGAGGTGGGGGAGGAGGTGGGGGAGGAGGTGCTCCCCCTGGTACTAAATTTCCTGGAAGAGGTGGGGGAGGAGGAGGTGGTGGAGCTAGTCCTGAACCAGTGCCTGGAGTAGGAACCGGAATTAAAACAGATGATGCTGACATAGTGGCCATTTTTTCTTTCGTATCTTCAAGTTCCTTTGAGACTTTTTCAATCTACAAAGATACAAACAGGAAGAATATAAGTAAAATACAAACATAGAAAATGATCAAATTAAAATAAAATATTTGCTTAATGGTTTCACTGCCACATATGTATATATGTGGGAAACAGTAGGGGGGGGGGGGGGGTTGCACTAACTTCCTGCTGTCAAACCCTTTTTTGGTCTCCTGTGTGATTAACCACTTTACCACCGGAGGATTTTCCTGCTAAAAGACCAGAGGGTTTTTTTTGCGATTTTTTACTGCGTGACTTTAACGGACAATTGCGCGGTCGTGCGACGCTGTACCTAAACTAATTTCACGTCCTTTTTTTCCCACAAACAGAGCTTTCTTTTGGTGGTATTTGATCACCTGTGCGATTTTTTGATCACGCGCTATAAACAAAAAAAGAGCGTAATTTTTGCAAAAACAACAATATTTTTCACTTTTTTTTATATGAAATTCCCCCCAAAAAAAATTTAAAAATCTAAATTTTTTAACATTTTCGGCCAATTTGTTTTAAGCTACCTATGTTTGGTAAAAAAAAAATCGCAAAAAGCGTATTTTGATTGGTTTGCGCAAAAGTTATCGCGTTTACTAACAAAGGGAAAGATTTTTGTAATTTTTGGTGTTTTTTTTTTAACGAGTAATGGCGGCGATCTGCGATTTTTTTTGCGCTACTGCAACATTGCGGCGGACAGATCGGACCCTTGACTGACATTTTTGACACTTTTGGGGGTACCAGTGACATTACTGCAGTAATCAGTGCTATATATATGCACTGTTACTGCAAAAATGACACTGGCAGGGAAGGGGTTAACAGTATTGGACAGGGAGGGGGTAAGTGTGTCCTAGGGGCGTGATTCTAACTGTGCAGGGACAGGTCTACTAGTGTAAAAACGAAGATCAACAGTTCTACATAGTAGAACTGTCTGATCTTCACTTTTACACAGGGAGAACTGACAGGCGGCTTGTTTACATAAGCCGCTCTGTCTTTCTCCCGCTGTACCGGCGATCGTAGTGTGACCGGCAGACATCGGGTCCGCTAGTCACACTCCCGCACTCCTCCGTGAACGAGCCGAGGCGGGCGCGCGCCTCAGCGGGCGCGCGCCCGCCCGCTATTGGCTCTAGAAGGAGTGACAGGCGAGCGACGTAGACCTACGTCACTCTGCCTGGCCGGGGCCGACTGCCGCAGTAAATATACTGTGCGCAGTCGGCAACCGGTTAAAAAAAAAGTTTGTTTAAACAAAGAGAACGTTTATAAAAATAAAAGCGTGTGTTACCCTTTAAAAAAAAAAACCTCTCTTTAAAGCAAGAACAGCAGCACAGTCATTTGGCCCATTTTATTGCCTAAAATACCTGGCTGATTCTGCCCTCCCCTATGAGAACTGTCTACGGTTTATCCTGGCTGCTGAGCCCTGACACCGTGGTCAGTTTACGTGCCTCCCGTCATCTGCTCTCTCCACTGTCCTCCTCCCCCCCCCTCCCTCCCTGCCTGTCAGCTAGTGTTAGTGCCCGTCCCTCCCCCCCCGCTGCTAAAAAAATCTTTTAAATTTCCATACAATCCTCTGTTTAATAATGACAGGTGCCCGTGTGTGTTTGCTTTATAAATAAATTGACTCTGTATACCTGATTTCAGAGCGCACCTCAGCGCTCACGTGACCAGCCACCTCTCTCCTCCTCCCCTCACAACTGACGTGAGCGGGAGATTCCCAGTCCCGCTCACTGTAGCTGTCAGATAGAGAGAGGGCAGAGGCAGGCAGTCACGGGAGCGCTCTGAAATAGGGTATACACGGGCATTTTTTTTTTTTAAAGCACACACAACGGGGGACCGGTCATTATTAAACAGAGAGCATTGTGTGGAGATAACAGAGTGGCTTAACAACCACTTTAAGTAACACCCAACCACGGTCAACAGACCCCCTTTCTTCCTTAACTATGCTTCCCCCCCCCCCCCCTCTGTTTTCACCTGGTGATCTATCCAGTAACACTTCTCTTCAATTAGAGTGCCCCCACTCTGGATGAAGGAGCATGGGTGCACCTTTGGACAGGAAAATTGTTAGTCTCGGGAGAGAGGAGTGTTCAATGTACTAGCAGATTTAGATACACTAACAAATTTAGGCCAAACTCTAGCTCACATTGCAGTTACACACAAGTTTTTCTTTCCCCCTTTTGGGATAAAAGTTTTATATGAATAAAAGCTGATCATTGTAAGCACCCCTGTTGGTGGTAAATGGTCTCAACACACTAAACAGCTACATTTTCAAGACAGCTTGGTCTATTGGAAAACAACAGACATACTGACTGATGAAAAAGCAAAGAAAGCCTTAAGGAAAAAAAAAAAAAGAAAACAAATGCAACCACATCTAAAATTTGGTAAGCTGCAATATAATAAATTATTGCTTTTGGGTTTAATACCGCTCTAAAGCTTGCCATGCTGGGTATTTACTTACTCAGCACAACCTCATTTAATACATTTTACCCAAAAAGTAAGTAACATAACACATTTGAGTGTTCTAAAACCAGTTGTATATTTTTACTGAAATTCTGTGCTCAATAAACCGTTGTGCAAATATAACTATTTAGGACGGGTTTTTTACGTAATCTTCAGGCCTAAAATGATTTTTTTTGTTAAATGTGTGTGCAAAAAAAAAAAAAAAAAAACTGTCAGCAACAGCGTTAAATGAAGGGTTTTTTTTTAAATCATTTTTTTGTTGAACTGCTGTTAAAATTAACTTTCCATTCCGAATTTGGTCTTCATTAGCTAAGGGCTTCCAATATCCTGACAGACAGTACTCTTACATTCTGCACTTTTAAAACTATGAATAGTATTATAGGAAATGACAGCTGCATACACGCTGCAATATAGCCAACTATAATCTTTTGACTCTAATGTTGGATACAACTTTTGGTGTTCAAAGTCTTTTAGATTTACCTTCAACTACGTAGTACAAGGGCCTGCCTGATTGCATACAAATTGAAAGTGTTTAGGTTTGACCTCATATTATATGGTTTTGATAAATCTAAAAGGAAAAAAATCCAAGAGAGAACTGTATAGTGTGTATCCAGCTTTAGAGGAGTTATATACCAAGAAGCCCACCATTCTTCCAGCTGTTTTACGTGTTACTTATATTCTGTATACGTAAAGGTACTGATATATTACACAATCTATTTCACATCGCTCATAGATCTTTTCACATTGATGTAACATCATGCTTTTTCATAAAATTCAGCCTGCAAAAATGCAGAGACATCATTTCTTTGGGAATATGCAGGTGTCATCACAATTAGGCCCCTTGTACACTGACATCATAATTTACTGATGTTTACTCAGGAACTTGTGCCGCCCAAAAGCAAGAGGCCGAAAACTGTGTGTAAAGATGTGAGTAATGTGAGTATAGGTGAGTAAAGGTGTGCAAGTGTGTAGATTGATAAATTTCATACACGCAAGTAAATTACAGCAGTCAAATGTAAAAATTTTCTATTTTTGTTTTCCTGCTCTGTACTCAACATTGTTACTAATCTTTGCACAGCTGTGTGCAATGTCCCATAGGAAACAGTGCATCTCATTTCAGGTCAGTAAAAAACTCAGCTTTTTTTAAGCATCAGTTTAAAATGAGGACTGCAGTAATACTGTTAACTTTAAAGAAAAACTATCACAAGAGAAATATGGGGAACGCCTTTGCTGACCCCCCCCCCCCCCCCCGACAGCAAGGCCGACACCATCAACCCCAGGGACCGCATGCAGGTCCTGGGTGATGAGGATTCGTTGTCCCTGAGGGACCTGACCTTGTTCTGTACAGTCTGGAGCTTGTCCTCCGGCAGAAAGACTTTTGCTTGGGCGGAATCCAGGACCATCCCCAAGTAAGGGAGGCGAACAGAAGGAGACAAAGTCGACTTCTGAACATTGATGGTCCACCCGAACTCCTGGAGCGTCTGAACCGTGGTTGACAGATCGCGTAACAGACACTAGCTGGCATTCGATCTTAACAGGAGATCGTCCAGATATCTCAAGATCGCAATTCCCTGCGCCCGTAACAGGGCCAGAACAGGAGCCAACACTTTGGTAAACACCCTTGGAGCCGAAGCGAGACCGAAAGGTAATGCCACAAACTGATAGTGCTCCTCCCCGATTGTGAATCGGAGGTACCTCTGATGACCCTCGAATATGGGGATGTGTAAATACGCATCCTTCAGGTCGATGGACGCCAGGAAATCTCCCGGGCTCAGGGAGGCCACCACCGAGCGGAGGGATTCCATGCGGAATTTTTTAACCCGCCGAAGCGGTTCAGAGCTTTTAAGTCCAGAAGCGGACGTACCTTGCCCTCCTTTCTGGGCACAGTGAACAAATTCGAGTAAAACCCCCGAAATCTGTCCCGATGCGGCACCGGGACGATTACCCCCTAGGCGAGGAGATCCTGAACCGCCCGATGAAGATCTTGTAAACAATATAGGGTCAAATGAAGATTTGAGGGAAAGAATCTGTCCGCTGGACGCGAAAGGAATTCGATCTTGTAACCTGATCTAATAATTTCCTGAACCCACCTGTCAGGAATCCGGGGCTGCCAAGGTTCGAGAAAACCACGCAGACGTCCCCCCACCCCTTGAACGGGTGAGGGCGTCCCTTCAGGTCGAGGCGGACTGGGCCGTCGTGCCAGCGTGGGCGGCTTTTGACTTTTGCCCAAGGCTTCTTCTGGCCACCATGGCCTTTGAAGGACTTGCCCTTGTCCTGTGCCTTGAAGGCACGAAAGGACCCCTGATTTGGTCTAAAGGAAAGGCCCTGCTTGCCGTGGAAAAAATTACCCTTGGGATTCTGGGGCAGCAGAGTGCTCCTGCCCCCAGTGACCCCTTTAACCAGTTCGTCCAGGGAGTCCCCAAAAAGGCAATTCCCCGCATAAGGGATGTCAGACACCGTCTTTCTGGAAGTCTGGTCAGCCGACCAGCTCTTCAGCCATACCAATCGACGGGTTATCACCGCGACAGCAGATAGTCGTGCAGCTAAAGGGGCCTCATCCAAGGCCGCGTCACACAGGAACAGAACAGCCTGAATAATCTGGTCCACCATCTCCAAAGTAGCAGGAGGTGCGGAATCAGCCACAAGGGTGCGTCTGAGCACCTTGGCCCAATCTACCACAGCCTGAGACACCATGACGGAGGCGAAAATAGGTTTAATCAAGGAACCCGCCACCATATAGGAGTGGCGAGCAAGAGATTCCATCCGCCTATCAGTAGGGTCCCTAAACACCCGAGAATCCTCCGTGGGCATAAGAGTGGCCTTGTTCAACCTAGACACCGTGTGATCCACTTTAGGGGCCACAGACCAGCGCAAATCCGTAGGAGACGCAAAGGGGTAAACCGTTTTGGTACCACAAAATTGCGCTTCAAATTGCGCCATTGTTCGTTCACCGTTTCGTGAAACTGAGCCGGACAAGGAAACACTTGCGCCGCCTTCTGGGTTCTACGGGTCCCAAAAGAAGACCGCTTACCCGGCGGGTTGGGCTCATCCTCTAAATGTAGTGTATCTTTTACAGTGGTAATAAGCCGTCCCAGGGCAGGAATCATCCCCCTCCACATCCTCCGACTCCCCTTCCGACTGAGAGGACTGAGACCCTTCAGGGGGTACGCTGTCCATGGCAACCATATTAGACTCTGAATCAGAGGAGTGAGAAAGCCTAGGCCTTTACTAGAAGCCCGCTCAGACATCAATAGATCCACCTTGGACGCTAAAGTCGCAAGTGCAACAGTAATCGCAGATGATTCAGACGTACCTGAATCATCCACCAAAGCTGGGGGGAATTTGCTGTCCTGGGACTCCATAAAAGCTGTTATGGCGCTGGCCCTTTAAATCGTGATAGCGGCGACCCCGCCGCAATGCACCGCAATAGGCACTAGACTGAAATACCCCACAGGTAGGAATAAAACAGATAGCCAGGAGATATCCCCCAAAAAACAGCAATAAAAGACCCCCAGAAGTGTTACCACGCTTGCTGATGATCCGTCTGCATGAGGAAAGGAAGTGATGTCACACCACTAGAGGCTAAATAGGACTCAGGCTAAAGAAAAATGGCTGCCCATAGGAATCAATGGGAGGCCCCGGGAAAATGGCCACCAAACATATGTATAAAGCAAACGTGCCACACACAAGATGACGCCCGAAAAGCGCGATACACTATATAGAAAATGGCTGCTGAAGTGCCCTCAGTGAAGCCAGAGCAGCCGCCCATACCCAAAATGGTGGTCCCGCGGTATTTCACCGCTGCGGTCCCCCCATACATGCCTGTACCCCAGTAAAAAACACAGAAACAGTGCCACAGGGGTTAGGGAGCCCAACAATCCCCCACAGAGCGTCCTGGACGCGATAGTGCCCCCGCAGGGACCAGGAGGAATGCGAGCCCCAGACACACAGACATGAGGAGACATGACACCAGCAGACTGTCATCCCCAGACAGAGGCCCCACACAGAATGTACTCACCGTTCCATGATGGCGTGGGCGCCTCTTTGCGACGGGAAGCCTCCCACCCCAGATGGCGGGGGTGCCGTCAGCCAAACAGGACTCTAGCAATGCACGGAAACCGTGGTTGAGACATCCTAGCGAGGTGGCCACCTCGCTGGCTTTTGTCCCTGAGGACAGGGACAGGTTGTTTGCGAGGCCAGGGCGTACGCATAGCCTGGTAAATGCTCGATGGCGGGCTGGGATTCCATAATGTTCTCTGTCCTGGGACACCAGGACAACCAGTCCGATTCCCAGCTCCACAAATGCTGTAGTCTTCCGAAGATCCGACTAACTAAGCGCAGGAAACAAATAAAAAGCTAGTAGTGTAAAGAAAACACTTGTAATAAAATAAAAATAATAAAACAGAAGAAAGGCTGAGACTGTAGCCCCAGCACAGGGATTGCTGTGGATTGATCTTACTCCTAACTAGGCAGAAGACAAACTGAGTTGGGAATGCTGATAGCAGGGGGGTATTGGACCAGTGGGACAGCCCCCTACAGGGCGGCGACTGTCAGAGGACGTAACAGAAAAGGATTTTAAAGACAAAAACGGAATTTTTGTAAAATCTTACAGTAAAATTCCTTTCTCTGAGTCCTCCGACAGTCGCCGCCCCCTTCCAAGTCCTCACCAATGGGTATTGACCTTTGCTCCGTAGGAGTAGCTAGGCAACAAGAATTGTTAATACAAAAGCTTTTAGAATAGACACACCCCTAGGGGCTGTCCCCTCAGTCAATACCTCCCTGCACCAGCATTCCCAACTCAGTTTGGTAGCATAGCAGTAAGAGTACACAAAAACCCCAAAAGAGGGGCGGGGGGCGGCGACTGTCGGAGGACTCAGAGAAAGGAATTTTACGGTAAGATTTTACAAAAATTCAGTTTTCTCTTACGTCCTCCGACAGTCGCTGCCCCCTTCCAAGTCCTCACCAATGGGACGTCCCAAAGCAGTGTAGACATGAGGGGTGGGAGACACAACCGTAGAAAGGAAACGCAGTACCCACATCAGAGAAAGGAACCTTACCACAGTAAGAGAACCAACCGGGCAACAGGAAAACGTGCTCAACAGGAGCAACAACCCAGGAAAACAAGTAACCCAGGGGTAAAACACCCCAACAACCAAGGGCCCACAAAAACAAGGGTCCCTAGGAAACTGCCGCACTGAGAACTTTACGGCCAAAGGAGGCATCAACCGATGCCTGAACATCCACCTTATAAAATTTCGAGAAGGTGAGAACGGACGACCAGGTCGCCGCCTTACACACCTGGGCCACAGAAGCACAACATCCAAGGAATGTAAGGCAACCTCCTTCGGATGCTTAGGCTTCGCGCAGAGAGAAGGCAAGACAATGTCTTCATTTAGGTGAAATTCCGAGATCCTTTTCGGAAGAAAAGATGGGTTAGGTCGCAGGACCACCTTATCCTAGTGGATCACCAGGTAGGGAGAGTTGCAGGACAAAGCCGCCAGCTCCGACACCCTGCGAGCCGAAGTGATCACCACCAAAAAGGCAACCTTCTTGGACAACAGAGACAACGAGATCTCCCTGATCTTTTCAAAGGGAGCCTGTTGTAACACGGACAGAACTAAAGTTCAAGTCCCATGGAGGCAAAGGTTCCCTCCTAGGAGGGGCCAAATGTCGCACCCCCTGAACAAAGGTGCTAACCAATGAATTAGACGCCACAGGGCGTTGAAAAAGAACGGCCAGCGCAGAAATCTGACCCTTAATCGTGGCCAACGCCAAACGCTGGTCCACACCCGTTTGAAGGAAAGCCAACACTCTCAACACCGAGTATGAGCGAGGGGAATACCCCCTGGACTCACACCAAGCAAAATATGCTTTCCAAGTACGGTAGTAAATTTTCCCCGAAGAGGCTTTTCTAGCCTTGATCAAAGTGGGAATGACCTCAGGGGAGAGACCCCTATCCTTCAGGACCTGGCTTTCAACAGCCAGGCCGTTAAAGCCAGCGACTGTAAAGCAGGATGGAATATCGGCCCTTGAGACAGGAGGTCTTCTCGAAGCGGTAGATGCCACGGAGGGTCGACCGCCAGATTTACGAGGTCTGCGTACCAAGACCGGCGAGGCCAGTCTGGTGCCACCAGAATCACTGTGTGCGGTTCCGAGGCTAACCTGCGAAGAAGCCTGGACAGCAGTTGAATCGGTGGAAAGGCATACATCAGACGATACTGATGCCAGGGCGCCACTAACGCGTCCGAGGCGTCTGCCCGAGGGTCGCGCGTCCTTGCCACGAACCTTTCCACCTTGTTGTTCAGACGAGACGCGAACAGGTCCACATCTGGGGAACCCCACTTCGCGCACAACATCTGGAAGACATCCGGATGAAGGGACCATTCTCCCTGGTCCAGGGTCTGGCGACTCAGATAATCCGCCTGCCAGTTCTCCACCCCCGGAATGTGAACTGCCGTTACCGCCGGGACGTGCGTCTCAGCCCAAGACAGAATGTCGGCTACTTCCCGAGCCGCTCGGGCACTCCTGGTGCCCCCTTGGTGGTTGATGTAGGCCACCGCGGTGGCATTGTCCGTCTGAACCCGAACTGGACGGCCCCGAAGCCGGCCCGTCCATCTCAAAGGCAAAGCTTTATCGCCCTCAATTCCAGAATGTTGATCGGGAGGACTCCTCCCCCGACCAAGTTCCCTGGGCGGACAGAACGCCCAGAACACCACCCCAGCCTGACAGACTGGCAGCCGTGGTGAGCACCGTCCACGACAATGGACGAAAAGACTTGCCCCCCGACACCGCCGGGGACTGGAGCCTCCACAGAAGATCCCTTCTGGTGCTGTGGCTCAACGAGATCCGCAGATCCAGGGATTGCGGCCGCCCGTCCCACTCGGCAAGAATCTCCGCTTGGAGACTCCGCGTGTGAAACTGGGCAAAGGGGATCGCCTCGAAGGCCGAGACCATCAAACCTAGACCATCTCATGCATGTCCGGAGAGACGATTGTCGGTTGTCCCTGAGGGACCTGACCTAGTCCTGAAGAGTCCGAAGCTTGTCTTCCGGTAGGAAAACCTTCGCTTGGACAGAGTCCAGAATCATTCCCAGGTAGGGAAGACGAACCGAAGGACACAGAGTCGACTTCGGAATGTTTATGGTCCAACCGAACTCCTGCAGAGTCCACATTGTGGTGGACAGGTCGGTCACCAGGCTCTGACTGGCGTTTGACCGTATCAGGATATCGTCCAGATACCCCAAGACAGCAATGCCCCGTGCTCTCAACAGGGCCAGAACTGGCGCCAGCACATTGGTAAAAACCCGCGGAGCCGAAGCGAGACCGAAAGGTAACGCCACAAATTGGTAGTGATCCTCCGCGAAGGCGAATCGAAGGTACCTCTGGCGACCCTCGAAAATGGGGATGTGAAGGTACGCATCCTTCAGATCGATGGAGGCCATGAATTCCCCCGGACTCAGGGCAGCCACCACTGATCGCAGAGATTCCATGCGGAACTTGCGCACCCGCACAAAGCGGTTCAGAGCTTTCAGGTCCAGAATCGGACGCACTTTGCCCTCCTTTCTGGGCACAGTGAACAGATTGGAGTAAAACCCCCGAAATCTGTCCCGATGAGGCACCGAACCACCACCCCCTGGGCCCGCAGGTCCAGCACCGCCAGGTGCAGATCCTGCAAGAGCTCCGGAGACAGCTGAAGATTTGAGGGAAAAAATCTGCCCGCCGGCCGAGAGAGAAATTCGATCTTGTAACCAGATCGAACGATTTCCTGAACCCATCTGTCCCGAATGCGGGTCAGCCAAGGATGTAGGAAACCGCGCAGACGTCCCCCCACCCCAGAAATGGGTGAGGGCGCCCCTTCAGGCGGAAGTGGTATTGGAAGTTGAACCGGACTGGCCGGACTTCTGCTTCCCCGCCCACGGCTTCTTCTGAGAGCCCTGGCCTTTGAAGGGCTTGCCCTTGGACTGTGACCGAAAGGCACGAAAGGACCCCTGAGAGGGCCTAGACGAGGAATTCCGTTTACCATGGAAGGGACTGGGGCAGGAGAGTACTCTTGCCCCCCGTAACCCCTTTTATCAGAGTATCCAAAGCCTCGCCAAAAAGGCGAGATCCCGCGTAGGGAAAATCCGCCAGTGTCTTGCGAGAAGATTGGTCGACCGACCAATTCTTCAGCCAAATCAGACGACGGTTCAGTATCGCCACGCTGGACAGGCGCGCAGCCAAGGGAGCTAAATTCAAGTCCGCATCACACAAGTACATGACACCCTGATGGATCTGGTCCACCATAGCCAACGTGGTAGGTGAAGCTGAATCAGCCACCAAGGTGCGCCTAAGCATCTTCGTCCAATCTGCAACAGCCTGTGCCGCCATAATGGAAGCAAAAATAGGCTTCAGCATAGAACCAGCCACCATATAGGCATGACGGGCAAGAGACTCAATTCTCCTGTCCGTAGGGTCCCGGAAAACCGGGGTATCCTCAGAAGGCACCGCAGTAGCCTTGTTCAAAAATGCCACCGCGTGATCCACCTGAGGCGCCACACACCAACGCTCGTCGGTGGAGGGCGCAAACGGATAAAGCAGTTTAAACTTATTTGGCACAGTAAAGGGCTTCTTCAAATTGCGCCACTGTTCATTAACCGTATGGTGAAATTCAGCAGGACAGGGAAAAACCTGCGCTGATTTGCGAGTCCTCTGCGTTCCAAAAGAGGACACCCTAGCAGGAGGAGTAGGTTCATCCTCCAGGTGCAATGTATCTTTTATGGAAGCAATCAGCTCATTCATGAGTGCAAGCTCTTCAGGCGAGCCAGGGGGAGAAACATCAACCCCCTCCACCTCTACCTCCCCCTCGGACCCCAGAAGGTCCAAAGATGAGCGGGACCCCGAGCAGGGTACGCCAGCCACAGCAGCCACATCGCCCTCTGAATCAGAGGAAACGGACACCCTGGCCCTTTTTGCGGATCGTTCAGCCATCAGCATCTGCACCTGAGACACTAAAGAAGCCACTACAGCGGTCAGATCGGCCCCCTCGGGGGGTGCAGCAGCCCCCTGGTCCCCCACCAGGGCGGGGGGGAAACTTGCTATCCTGAGAATCCATGCCCCAGCACAGAAAAGCTATAAAGGTACTGGCCCTTTAATACCACAGCGAGCGTAGCCCACCGCACACTACTGTATGCACCGACCCCGAAGGTAGATAACATTGAGCAAGGAATGATAGGATAAGAAGGTAAAAACCTGGAGAGAGCACAACAGACTGCTGCCACCGATCGCTGTTCCCAGAGAAAGAGGAAGTGATGCAATGCTGGCTGACTGATATAGCCTATGAAGGCTCCGGCAAAATGGCCGCTCGGCTGGGGGGGAAGGCTACAGTAAAATGGCGCCGACATGTGCTCTGACGAGCACCGCCCGCCAAAATGGCGGTGAATGGCGCCAAAACATGGCGCTGCACAGGGACAGGGCCGGTCACAGCATTCAGGCAAAGCAAAAGATGGCGGATCGCCGCAGCGACCGCCGCACACACACATGTCTGCACACAAAACTGCACCCAGAGCATAACTCACAGCAGAGCAGGATGGCCCCCCCTCGCAGCCCACAGGCAGTGCAGCCACACAGGGATCTGACAGGGAGCCCGCAGTTACACAGACATGGGGGGTACTACACAGCCACAGACTGACACCCACACAGAAGGTCCCCACACAGAAGGTGCTTACCGTACCGGATGGCGTGGGGAGCCGTCTCCAGCGGCAAACCGCTATCAAGTCAGACAGGGAGTGCCGCAGCCAGGACGCTTGTGGACCGCAGCCATAGACCGCAGCATGGCGTCCAGTGAGGTAGCCACCTCACAGGCAGCATCCCTGCAGAGAACAGGGATGGGTCGTTCAATGTGCCAGGGCAAACCTAAGCTGAACGCTCGATGGCAGGCTGGGGATCCATCTGGCTCTCAGCCCTGGGATCCAGATCCAGGGCGGTCAGTCCGAGACCCAGCTCCGCATGACGATTCTTCATTTGAAGATCCCTAAACTAAGGCTGACAAAATAACAGCTAGTAAAGAAAAGAGAAAAATACTTGAAATAAAATCAAAGGGTAGAAGGCTGAGACTGAGCCCCAGCACAGAAAAGCCAGCTACTCCTAAGCTAGGCAAGATCAAACTGAGTTGGGAATGCTGGTGCAGGGAGGTATTGACTGAGGGGACAGCCCCTAGGGGTGTGTCTATGCTAAAAGCTTTTGTATTAACAATTCTTGTTGCCTAGCTACTCCTACGGAGCAAAGGTCAATACCCATTGGTGAGGACTTGGAAGGGGGCGGCGACTGTCGGAGGACGTAAGAGAAATCCTGTTTTTCTTTTTACTGAAAAGGGTAGGATCGGTCATTGGTCAGCAAGAAATTTCTCAACATTCCTTGGGGGGGGGGGGGTTACTTTTTACAACTCCACTATTTGGAGCAACTGTTTTTGAAATGGCCATATTCCTTGCCTTCATGACCACTCATTTACAAAACAGTGGTACATACTGAAGCTTCAAATTTTAAGCTTTCAAGCACATCAGCCAAGGCAAAGCTGAAAACTGCACAGTTTCCAGTCAAGCGCCTCTTTTTTCCCTTTAAAAGCCTCAAAAATGTGTTACATCCTACAAAGCTGGGCCCATTAACGTTTCTTACTTTATAGTCAACTTAAATAATTATTACAACATTTCAATGCAGGCAGTGTAATGGTAAATATATTCTGAAGTGCTCCGATATCTTTTCTTTACAGATGTAAAAATATTTGGGAGTGATTTGTACTTTTGAAAGGTGCTTTCAAAGTCTTCATCCAAAGTCATTTCTTTTTGCAATTATATTTCTTCTAACTATTGTATTATTCATTTTACAGCTTAAGTATCAGACCGAGGTGAAAGCTTTTCAGATTTCCATTTTCACATTCTTTTTTTCCTCAGTCGCTGGCAGAACAAAGAGTAATAAAAGCTTCGTGGATAAAGCAGGAAAATCCACCAGGCCTTTCAAAGCGTGGCTCAGCTGCCGTATGTGCTTTTGTTAAGCCTCAGTTTGCCATCAGAAGATGTAGCAGCAGTCAGCATTGAAAAGGTTAATGTGACATTATACAATATTATGACTTTGTTTGGAAGAACAATGTGTCACACTTGGTTACTTTTATGTCTGATAAGAAACACCTCATTCCATGGCATCACTTCACAATCCATTCATAATGCTGTTCCTTTGAGTTAGGCTGATTTTAACACTGATATTTTGTCTTTTTTTACCGATTACAGTGAGCATCCATGATACTTTTTGGCAAAATGGGATGACCCATTAAAGTATGTGTAAACCTGGCAGCACAGTGGCAAAGTAGTTAGCACTTCCAACTAGCAGCACTAGGGCCGTTGGTTTGAATCCCAACCTGGAGTTTGCATGTTCTCCCTGTGCAGGTTTCCTCCAGGTACTCCGGTTTTCTCCCACACTCCAAAGATATACTGGTAGGTTTATTGGCTCTGGTCTAAATTGGCCCTAGTATGTGAATTTATGAATGTGAGTTAGGGACCTTAGATCGTAAACTCCTTGATAGGGACTGACGTGAATGTACAATATATATGTAAAGCGCTGCATTAATTGACAGTGGTATACAAGTACCTGTAATAAATAAAATAAAAAACAAACCCTACCTCTATTTTTCAGCATGATTAGCATTATTTCACTATATACAATATTTTAGATACATTTTTTTGTGATTCTGTTGTAAAATGTCTTACCTGGAAATCCTACCACTTAAGCCTGGTTCACACTAGTGCGATTTATTCACATTATTTTCAATGGTGTCTGTTCACATCAATGCATTTTGATTTTAGAAAATGTACCAGTGCTATTTGATGCTATTGCAACGTGATTTGGGCCCCAGAGACTTCAATGGAAGCACCAAAACTTATGTACAGGCAACTCTGGTGAGGGTCTGTGAGCGAGGGGCTTATCAGAATCTGAAAACCCCCTTTAACAAAATGGGGGCATCCCTGATACGCCCTCTCCCCTCTCTGTGAATGTTTTTTTTTTTTTTTTTTTTTAACTAGAGGTATTTTCTGGAGAACCCCTTTTTGGAAAAGGATGCCCTGACAAAGTACCCCCTCCCCCAAATGTTAAGGGGAAGGGCCTTGTATGGTTCAAGAGAGGGGAGGGACTGGGAAACAAAGGCTGACAGCTGAATAAGAAGGGCAGGGATAAGTCATTAGTTGTTAGGTTGCCGGCTCCTTAACAACCAGCACCTCTGTTGAAACGGTCACATTAGCAGGGCTAGGAATACCACTACTAAGTGAACTGAGTGAAAATAAGTGAAGCAGTATAAATAACATGTCAAAAAGCACCACGGTAGTGCGCATGCGCGCGGGCACGAGCACGGACATGTTCTAGCCGCGCTCCGCACATCACCGGAGACAATCTAGCTAACTACAGCGGCGGGAGACTAGGTGGCGGCTCGGCTCTCTCCCAGGAGGTTCGGGAAGTGGTCATGCAGCGGGGATCGGTCGGATTGCCCAGAAAAAGGCCCTACAAGCGCGGCAATCAGAGGGACGGACTGCGGCCTATCTCCTCTGGGAAAACGCCCTCCCCTAAGATGGCGCCGGGCAAGCAGAACGCTCCGTGCAGTCGGGACGCGGCCCTGGAACAGCCTCAGCCTCCCACTCCAGAATCTCCCAACCTGGCAGCAGATTCCCCTTCGGGGAAGGACATGGGCGACCCCTTCTCCTCACAAGCCTCGGGGGCATCCGGGAGATCTCCGGGCACCGGGGTGAGTTACCAGCTACCCTCCCCCGCCCCCTCTTACAGCAGGCCCGACAGGTCCGGCTCCCCGGGCTCCTCGATGGACCGGAAAATGGCTGAAACGGCGGACTCACTGTTCAGCCAGCCTAGCCCCACGGGTGATAATGTGGCGCCCCCCCAGGCCCCCTATTCGGGTGATGCAGTGTTATTAGCCAGATTTTCCACAATGCTCCAGCAGGAACTGTCCAAAGCATGTTCCATCATCACAACTGATATTAAACAGGATCTCCAGAGCTTTGAGGCAAGACTTGACACTATTGAAAACAAGGTGGATGGATCTCTGCTCAAAGTCAATCAAAATACTAAATTGGTGACTGAACAATTAGAGGAGGCTTATTCCAAAATTGAGGATCTGGAAAACCGATCGCGCCGTTATAATGTGCGCATAAGGGGTCTTCCTGAGACGCATCAAGACCTGGAAACGGCAGTTCAGGACCTTATGAGAGACTTGATTCCGGACATTTCTCCACATCAAATGGAAGTGGACAGGGTGCATAGGGCGCTGACTGCGCCGCTGCCAGATGGTCTTCCCCAGGACATCATTTTAAAGCCGCACTACTATAGAATTAAGGAGAAGATGATGTCAGCGGCCAGGAATCGCCGGGACCTCACTCTGCTTGGTTCCCCAATACAGCTGTTCACGGACCTGGCCCCTTCCACGGTGCAGAAGCGCCGCACTCTTTAGCCTCTGCTTCAATGTTTGTTGAACAATCATATCAAATATCGATGGTCCTTTCCATTTCGGCTGTCATTTACCTTCAACGGCAAGAACCACTCTTTCACCAATTTCCATGCCGGAGAGGATCTACTTCTGAAACTAGGCATCTTGTCCAGAGAACCGCGTTCTCCGCAGCCACCACCAACCGCCCGCTTTCCCCGGTGTGGTCACATCGAGGCACCCCCTCCGCTAGGCAGCAAGGGGGCAGGAAGGGGCGCAAGACCTGAACTGCAGCCAGGATTACTTTTGCTTGCACAAGCTTTTCTATTTTGCCTGACTTATGTTCGTTTTACTGTTGATTCCCTTCCCTGTCAATCCTGGCCGGCACCGCCTTTGCGGCGACGGTTGGGTAAGGGTAGGGAACGGTTCAAATGCTGATGGTTCCCCTATTGCTTGTTTTATTGGTTTCACTCCATTTTGTTTTTCCTTCTCAATTGCCTATTGCAGTTGGGGGACCGGTCGCAGGCCCTGCTTACCAGGGTCTTGATTGCGGAGGCGACCGGGCCTCCTGGTTGGGTCACATGCATTGGGGACTCGGGTGGTCTGGGGGGATGAGCCCCTCCTGACTCCCTGCCTTAATATGTTTCTCGGATTGTTGACCGGGATGTTACCGTGTGCCACTCCTGTGAACTTGCCCCCCTCTCGTGATGGGGGCAACCTCACGACACATGCCCCAGGTTTGGGAACTGGGGGAACACAATTCCCAAGCACTTTCTATTGTGTATCGCATTAGTGCCTTATCGGCAAGGGGGGAAAATCCTCCTGCCCTTTTCTGCTCTCTCAAACTTTCTTTTTCCTTTTTCCTCCTCTTGGACCCAGGCTTTGCGTGCTAACCCCGTGCTGCTGCTCCCAGACTCCCCGGACGGAGGGATGTTGAATTTTGCCAGGCTGGGACGTCATACGCTGCGACCAGGTAAGAGTGCACTGCCAAACCACCATGTCACCCTCGGGTTCCTCTAGATTCACACTGATATCACATAATGTGCAAGGCTTTAATTCTCCACTGAAGAGCACCAAGGCCTTCCTCCAATACAAACGTCAGAAAGCGGACATTTTGCTGTTCCAGGAAACGCATTTTTCCAAAACTTCTGCGCCTATATATCTCTCGGCTCATTATCCCCAATTTTATCTATCCTCGGGTCAGGACAAGAAGCGGGGAGTAGCTATCTGTTTTTCTCGTAGGGTCCAATTTACTCCGGTCACGGTGGTTCGGGATAGAGAGGGTCGGTACCTCATGGTGGTGGGCCTTGTTCATGATCAGCTGGTCTCTTATCTCTTATTATACCCCTAACACAGGTCAGATAGTATTTTTTCAGGATATGCCGAGAACGTTGCTTCCCAAAGCACAGGGCAGGGTGGTCCTAGGGGGGGATAGCAACCTCCCTTTAGAGAACACACTGGACAAGTCCATCCAGGGCGTGCCCAGGTATAGGCACGTACCGAAGAGCGGTTCCAAATTGGCCCGACTTCTTCACGACTGGGATTTGCTGGACCTGTGGCGGGAATATAATCCGACTCAGAGACTACACGCATTTTTCTCATGTCCATGGTACCTACTCTAGCATAGATCACGTGTTTGCCAGCTCCGCCCTTGCCCCGTGTGTGTGCTCAGCGCGGATTCTGGCGACTTACTGGTCCGATCATTCACCGGTATTAGTGCAGTTTTCAGCTTTGTGGTCCTCTCCAGGTCCTTCTCCGTGGCGGCTTAATGCGGCCTTACTGAATGACCCTGGGGTCCTGGGGGAAATTGAACGCGATATTAAACAGTTTTTCCAGGAAAATAGGCCGGGTTATACGTCCTCAACCGTAACATGGGCGGCCCATTAAGCTACTATTCGCAGTAAATTGATTCAGATAGCGGCTAGATTGAAACGTAACCGGGAAAGCAACAATAAAAGAGCAGGAACAAACACTGAGTGCATTGCTCCTTGAGCAGCGGACATGCCCCCACGTAGATATTCAACACAAAATTGATGCGGCTAGGCTGGCGCTGAATTTGACTCTCATGACCCAGGCGGAGAAATACCTTCGATGGTCCCGTCATAGATATTATACTATGGGAGATAGGCCTACCACTCTATTAGCACGGAAGCTGGTCCCTCGCCCCTTCACGGCTGCCCTACCCAGGTTACGATTGCGGACAGGGGTCCTCTCTCGCAATCCTACCCTGCTTACATCTGAATTCACGAGGTTCTATACCAAACTTTACCGGGCTCCAACGACCTACAATCGGGGACTGGCCGACTCCTTTTTTGCCGACCTGAACCTACCCTCGCTGTTACAGTCCCACGTCGACCTCATGAACGAGCGGATCACGGAATCGGAGGTACTACAGGCGATTAAGGGATTACATCCCACCAAGGCCCCTGGGCCTGACGGGTTTTCCGGGGTATATTATCGCAAGTTTCAGGAAGTCCTATCTCCACATCTAAGCGTTTTTTTTAATGCCCTACGCGACAGGGAATCCCTTCCGCCTCAGGAGAACAAGGCATATATATTCACGTCCTGCCCAAGCCGGGCAAGGATCATAGTATATGTGACAACTACCGCCCGATCTCATTGATTAACTCGGATCTGAAAATATTAGCGAAAATTATGGCCACTAGGCTTAGCTCCTTTCTGGCTCGCTATATACATCCCGACCAGGCTGGGTTTGTCCCTGGACATCAGACCTCGGACCAGACCAGACGGGTCGTGGACATAATCACGGCTATTCAATCAGATTGGGACAGGGGGAGCCATCGCAGGGGTATGCTCCTTTCCTTAGATATCCATAAGGCTTTTGACTCCCTGTCGTGGGATTACCTCTTCGACGTGTTGATCCGTTTTGGCTTCGGCACTCCCTTTCTTACTCTGTTACGGGCCCTATATAGTACACCCAGGGCTTTACTTAGGCTGAAGGGTTATTTATCGGACTCTATCCCTATCTGTAGAGGCACTCGCCAGGGCTGCCCCTTGTCCCCTCTCCTTTTTGTTTTAGCGCTAGAACCGTTGGCCATCAAAATTCGCGCTTCACCGGACGTTCCGGGGGTCGTATGCGGGGGCGTCGAGCACAAGTGCGTCCTTTTTGTGGACGATATTTTAGCTGTTGTCTCTTCCCCTATCACGACCTTACCCAACTTATTTGCGTTGCTGGATACATTTGCACATATCTCAGGGTTGCACACTAATCAAACGAAATCCCAGGCATTAAACATTTCCCTAGATGGTCGCACAGTGGAGATGCTGAGGCAATCCTTCAAATTCGAATGGCGTACGGACGCACTACCCTACTTAGGCATTAATTTAACACCTTCCTTGTCTACACTGTACACGAAGAACTTCCCTCCTCTATTTACACGTCTGAAGGGTGACATGGACAGGTGGTCGATTCATCCCCCCTCATGGTTTGGCAGATTGTACTGTCAAGATGAACATCCTTCCGAGGGTGTTATATCTATTCCGCACTCTGCCAGTCGCGCTGAAACGGTCTGACTTGCTCAAATTTCAGGGTCACATCCTCTCATTTATCTGGGGGAACAAGAGACCTAGGGTGAACAAACGAACGCTGTATACCCCTAAAGCCAGGGGTGGTCTAGGGGTGACGGACCTGCTGAACTATTATTATGCGGCACAACTGTCCCAGTTGGTGCGATTTCACTCTGAAGGGTCCCCGACGGCCTGGATGGAGTTGGAAGCTAGCTCTGTCCCTGGCCTGACGGTCTCACATATTATGTGGTTGTCGCCTAGGGATCGCCCTCCCATTCTGTGCCCGGCCTTGTCTCATTCCTTGGCCATTTGGGATCGCTTGTCCAGGTCACGTGGCTTTAGGTCCCTGCACGCCCCCTTGGCCCCCATTCTTACCAACAGTGGGTTCACCCCGGGTCTCTCCCCCAGATTCTTTCAGTGGTGGACAAATAAGGGGCTGCTCCGCATAGCGGACTTTTGTGACCATAGGGGTATCCTCAAACGTCAGCAGTTGATTGATAAATATGCCCTGCCTGTATCTGAATATTATCGGTTTGCACAAATTGATTACCTGCGGTCCCTGTCTCGGCTGTCCGACTTGACCACCATGACTTCCATGGAATATTTGTGCCGTAAATATGACAAACTACAGGGGTATATACAGTGGGTACGGAAAGTATTCAGACCCCCTTACATTTTTCACTCTTTGTTATATTGCAGCCATTTGCTAAAATCATTTAAGTTCATTCTTCTTCCTCATGAATGTACACATTGCACCCCATACTGACAGAAAAACACAGAATTGTTGACATTGTTGCAGATTTATTAAAAAAGAAAAACTGAAATATCACATGGTCCTAAGTATTCAGACCCTTTGCTCAGTATTTAGTAGAAGCCCCCTTTTGATCTAATACAGCCAGGAGTCTTTTGGGGAAAGATGCAACAAGTCTTTCACACCTGGATTTTGGGATCCTCTGCCATTCCTCCTTGCAGATCCTCTCCAGTTCTGTCAGGTTGGATGGTAAACGTTGGTGGACAGCCATTTTTAGGTCTCTCCAGAGATGCTCAATTGGGTTTAAGTCAGGGCTCTGGCTGGGCCATTTAAGAACAGTCACTGAGTTGTTGTGAAGCCACTCCTTCGTTATTTTAGCTGTGTGCTTAGGGTCATTGTCTTGTTGGAAGGTAAACCTTCAGCCCAGTCTGAGGTCCAGAGCACTCTGGAGAAGGTTTTTGTCCAGGATATCCCTGTACTTGGCCGCATTCATCTTTCCCTCGATTGCAACCAGTCGTCCTGTCCCTGCAGCTGAAAAACACCCCCACAGCATGATGCTGCCACCACCATGCTTCACTGTTGGGACTGTATTGGACAGGTGATGAGCAGTGCCTGGTTTTCTCCACACATACCGCTTAGAATTAAGGCCAAAAAGTTCTATTTTGGTCTCATCAGACCAGAGAATCTTATTTCTCACCATCTTGGAGTCCTTCAGGTGTTTTTTAGCAAACTCCATGCGGGCTTTCATGTGTCTTACATTGAGGAAAGGCTTCCGTCGGGTCACTCTGCCATAAAGCCCCGACTGGTGGAGGGCTGCAGTGATGGTTGACTTTCTACAACTTTCTCCCATCTCCTGACTGCATCTCTGGAGCTCAGCCACAGTGATCTTTGGGTTCTTCTTTACCTCTCTCACCAAGGCTCTTCTCCCCCGATAGCTCAGTTTGGCTGGACGGCCAGCTCTAGGAAGGGTTCTGGTTGTCCCAAACGTCTTCCATTTGAGGATTATGGAGGCCACTGTGCTCTTAGGAACCTTAAGTGCAGCAGAAATCTTTTTGTAACCTTGGCCAGATCTGTGCCTTGCCACAATTCTGTCTCTGAGCTCTTCAGGCAGTTCCTTTGACCTCATGATTCTCATTTGCTCTGACATGCATTGTGATCTGGAAGGTCTTATATAGACAGGTGTGTGGCTTTCCTAATCAAGTCCAATCAGTATAATCAAACACAGCTGGACTCCAATGAAGGTGTAGAACCATCTCAAGGATGATCAGAAGAAATGGAAAGCACCTGAGTTAAATATATGAGTGCCACAGCAAAGGGTCTGAATACATAGGAACATGTGATATTTCAGTTTTTCTTTTTTAATAAATCTGCAACAATGTCAACAATTCTGTGTTTTTCTGTCAGTATCGGGTGCTATGTGTACATTCATGAGGAAGAAGAATGAACTTAAATGATTTTAGCAAATGGCTGCAATATAACAAAGAGTGAAAAATTTAAGGGGGTCTGAATACTTTCCATACCCACTGTATCTATGATTTATAATATACTCGCGGACTCGCCTCTGAAGCTTCCTTATATGGAACGGTGGGAGACGGATGTCCAGGAGGTCGTGGAGTTGGCGGACTGGCATGCCATGGAGGCTTCCAGGTCTCTAGTTAATACTTCCATCATAGAGGCGAATTATAAAGTACTCCTGCGTTGGTACATGGTACCAGCCAGGATTGCATCCTTTGTGCCAGGAACATCCCCTCTGTGTTTTCGGGGTTGTGGCCAAGAAGGCACGATGTTTCATGTTTGGTGGCAATGCCCTAAGGTCAGACGCTTTTGGATTAGAGTGTATAATTTCACCTACACTCTTACACAAGTGAATTTGATCAAGTCCCCTCAGCAGGCCATATTGGGCAGGAAGGTGGACGCAGCCACTAGAGTGCAGAGGCGGCTCATTACGTTCATATTTACTGCAGCAAAAATAATGATAGCGAGATCCTGGAAGTCTCCTACTATACCATTTGAGCAGCTTAGGCACAAACTGAACTGGATCATGGTTAACGAGCGCTTAACAGCTCAATTGGAAGACAAAATGCGCGGGTTTGACAAGGTATGGGAATCGTGGATTAACTATCTCACGGGGGGTGCCTGAGAGATTCGGGTGGGTCTGGGGGGGGGGGGGGGCGCGGGGTCGGGTCCGATTCTACTACTTCTTTTCTCTTTTCCTCCTTACTTCTCTAGGCTCTCTTTCCACTTATCTCTCTGTACAGCTTCACACCACTGTTTATATGAGGTTTTCAGTGGTAACGACACACAACAGCTTTGTTACTTCTGTTCCCGGCTTCAGGCTAGGGCAGGAGTCTGCAGGGTCAATAACTTGCCACTAGCCCTAAGATTTGAATCGAGAGGGGCCAAATATTTGGGTTAGCAGGACCTATCTATCCATAGTAATGGTCTCTCATGGTACCTTATGGTTCCCGTTTTCTGTTACTTAGGTTATAGGCCTTTACCATGTTACTGTGTTGACCTCCTAGGGCCGTGTTGGCTGATGTTTGATACTGATGTACCACTGCTCACAGTTATTTTGCACTGATTTTTATGTGTATTTTGCACTGATTTTAGGTGTATTTTGTAAAATTTTCAATAAAAATCATTGAAAACAAAAAGCACCAAGGTCGCTCTTACAAAATTGCACAGAAAGTTGTATCAAGTCACAGCTGCACTAGTGTGAACCAGGCTTTACTGCTGGGTAGGCTGACAACACCAAGGCAGTCCAATGGCAAACTGGTAGAGTACATAGAAGGCTAACATTGTCTGCACAAGGCAAAAAAGCTAAAAAATATTTGCTTAGCCCTTTCACTGCCAGAACAGTTTTTGCGATTTTTGCACATGTGTAAAATAAAATAATTGAAAGCCTGAAGATTACTGAAAATTCCCAAAACTTTACGTTTATTCTGAAAGCAGAAAGCCTGGAGAATCAAAAACGGCGGTATTTCCAATTTTTTTATGTCGCACAATCTTCGTGCATGGTTTTACCAAGCACATAATTTCAGTAAAAAAAAAAAAAAAAAATACACTTAAGCTAATTGAAGCGCACACAAATGCAATAAATTATATAATTTTTGGCAAAATATGAAAGATGACGTTACCCCAAGTAAATTGATACCAAACATGTCAAGCCGCAAAATTGTGTGTGCCTGTAAAATGGATGCCACACTTTAGTACCCCAAATTTTTCATAGGCAATGCTTTAAAAAGCCCCTACATGTCATACGTTTAGAGTTCAAGTAGCTCTAAACTCAAAATAATTTTTTACCCTAATGTATTTTCTTCATTAAAGTGGTTGTAAATCCTTACATATACCTACTGAAGTGGCTAGCCTCAGATGATACACAGAGGTGAAACAAATTCTTCTATTTAAGTTGTACCTGTTTCTCTGCATTTTATCAGCAGCAGAAACAAGGAGCCAAGGATATGACGTCACACACCCTACAAAGCTAGCACACACAGCTGAGTGTAATCTGTATCAATGGACACACAGAATGCTGTTTGCTATGGGGTACACTCGACAGAGGGGAGGAGCCAGGAGCAACAGCAGGGGATCCGAAAAAAGGTGGATCAGGGCTACTCTGTGCACAGAGAAAGTAAGTATAACATTGTTAAAAAGAAAAAAAAAATAGCTTTACAATAGCTTCAGTTTCTTAGGAGTGAGCAATGCAGATAGAACTTCAACATTTGTTTGACCTAAGCTGAATCCTTTGAAGTGTACAACATCCTAATGTCATTTTAGGGAGTTTTTGGATAAGGCTTCAGGTATGTACATGGCCTACACCTGAATCAAGAGTATTATCCAACTTTAGTCCAATCTGCACAATGTTTTTTTATATACAGGTGCCCCTTTTTTATTTTTTTACTAGGTCTCAGCAGAACTGACACTACTACCAGAGCTTGGCTTTAAAAGTGCTGTTTTCATTCCCGGTTTCCTAGGTGTCCATGATGTCACTGGTTTGGACAAAATAAAAATTTTTATTTTTTTATAGCAACTTACCTTTTCAGAAAGTTGTGCAAGTTCAGATTCAAGCTTTTGTTTTTCAGTGAGGACTTCTTGTTTTTCGGAATCTAGGGTTTGCTTCTCTCCATGAAGTTCTGTTAATTTTTGTTCATATTCACTTTCCTTTGCTTTCATTTCCACTTGGAGCTCATGTCTTGTAGTAAGTTCTAAATCCAGCTATAGAAAAACAAAAAAGTCAACCATAGATAATAAGGGACAAAAAATAAACTTTAGGAATTCTAAAATGCCAGAATCTCACTGGAAGTGTTGGGGGGCCTGACTCCACACAACAGAATTAGCAGCTGATGGAAGTGTTTTTTTAATGCAGAGAAAATCTAAATACCTCTAGGTATGGGGATCATGTGACTCACTTGTACCAGCACTGACAATTAGCAATTGGTAGAGCAAAGTCACATTGGAGCAGGAGTTCTCTGCTCAGTTTAAGCTCTAGCAGGGATCAACTCAGAGCTTACACAGAGCGTCTCCTCAATTCCAGACATTAAACAGTGTGGCAGGGGAGTGACGGCAATGTATGTAGCAGGTTTTCCAGGCATTGGGCCTGATGTGGGTCTGCCATGGTCACCGGTAACACCTTCAGCCCATTTAAGCTGAATACCCAAGTGTGAGATTTGAGTCAAAGACCAGTCCGGCATCTTTGGTTTGTTTTGTTCATTTTATATTGGGGATGGGAGAAGGGAATGAGTGGGGTACACCTCTGGCTCAACTAGGTACAAATTGGGACACTTGAAGAAAAATGCCTTTCAGCGCTGTCTTGACGCCGGCTGGGGGCCGACCAACTCTTGCTGGCGCTTCAAAAACACTGACTTGCTGCACTGTACTTGAAACTTGACTTCTGACCCTCTGGTTAGCTCAAAAGTCCTGGACTGTGCTGACAACTGACTTCTGACACTCTGGGTAACTCAAAAGTCCTGAACACTGCTCCCTCCAGTCCTTCCTGACTTAGGTAGCTTCTGTAAACTGCTTCTGCAACTCTCAACACTGTACACACTGCACACTTAACTCTTCAGGGCCCACACACTGGCGCCACCTCTATACTTCAGGGCCCAACCACTGGCATCCCCTTTACTCTTCAGGGTCAACACTGGCACCCCCTTTACTCTTCAGGGTCAACACTGGCACCCCCTTTACTCTTGCTCCTGCACCAGCTAGCTAGCTCCCGGATCCCTCTGACCTTCTCCGGAGTGGTCCCCTCTCAGTAGGCAGACCCCCAGGGGCAGTTTGCAGTACTCACGAACTAGGAATGCTTTCCTGAAACTGGACCTCTCTCAGCTCCGCTGGTCCTATGCAATGGATCCTCTCTGCAGCTCAGCTCAGCCTTCTGTCCCCTCTCACTAGGCAAGCCGCCTGGGACACCCAATTCCTCCGACAGGAGGAGAGACAGCCACACTCTCCCTCCTGGGACTCTGCTTCCCGCCAAAGACGCTGCGTCATGTGCTTCCCTCAAACTTATACCCACTCCCAGAATGCTGTGCGGTAGAATCTGCCTTGCTGGGGTAGATAGAGGCCAGAGTGCACCATTGGCTGGGTTTCCTCCACTGCCCAATGAGAACTCTCTCATTTAGTACAGTGGGGAGACTCCCCAGTCCCAACAGCCACACCTGGGAGACATGACAGCCCAGCTGAAAATCTAGGCCCTGCTGTTAAGCAGACAAGGCCCACTATACTTTACCTAGCACCTACCTGTACATACAATAAGGAGCAGAACTTGAGTTCTGCTCTAAAGTCCCCACATAAGCCTCTACTTACTATATTTTAAGTTTTAGATAGAGAAATGAAAGGTTAGAAGCTCTGCCAGGTTTTACAGCATTTTATGTCCTTACTGGGGAGATTTCACCTTTTCTGCCAAGAAATAATGGAACATCTCTTCCCAATATGCGTGCAACAAACCCAGGTTAAATATAAAATGCAGTATGAACCTGAAATACATATAGTCACATGTATAGTTCCTTTCCGGAGAGATAGAAGCTACAAGAGAAATCACTCTAAACCCTACATCACCATTCAGAGCCTGGAGGTGAGGAATGCTGGCAATTTATTGCTACAACTGTAAATGCTCAGCAAGAAAGCTCTAAGTTTCTAAAGGATATCAAACTCCAAGTACAAAAATGTATTATATTGAGGAAGTCACGAGGTTGTGACGTAACACGTGGGAGGAGCATTGTGACGCTAATACTGAGGAGGAGTTTATGCACGGATGTTTTTATAACTTAAAGGCGATTTTACCTCTTTTTAACTGTAAGTGCAATACTTTAATAAAATGGTGTTACTGATCTTACTACACAATAAGAGTCTAATGTCTCCTTGGGCATTTTAGCAGCGGAGAAGGCAGAGATTGGAGGTCCCTTAAAGAGACCCAGACCGGGTAACAAATTTTTAAGAAGATCCGTATGTGAGGAGAAATTGGAGCATATTCACACCCCAAAGGGGACATGCACATATAAACCTAATAATGAGAGTTATTGGTCCGTGATTAGAGGTGAGCACATTTGAAGAAAGTCGTGGGGCCTACTGCATGTTGATGATTGATATGACCACACAGCACAAAGTGGAGGATGTTATTCCTTGCTTTGAAATTTGTGGAATTATTATCGACAAGGCCGCTACATCGAGGGCCGATATTGACTATTGCCGATATATCTGTATCGGCCCCGGAACTGGCCGATATTCCAAATATTGCTCATGTAAGGGAAAAATGATAGGTTAGTGCTGGTACAGCAGCCAGGTGTACAGTGCAGTAAGCCATCACCGTTGATCAGGACAATGATTGTCTACGGTCCATGCTGCACTTTGTTCTGTCTCATTATTAATAATGAATGACAATGTTCTGGAAATGACTGGCTGCCAGCACTTCCTATGGAGGGTACAGAAACACGCTGCCAGCCACTGTCACAAAGCTGCACCCCCATGCCCGTCCCTTCCTATACACTGCATTCATCTGTGTGCTCCGCTCCCCTACACAGCTCTCTGCCTGTCACGCGTGTCTGTCCACACCTTTAGACTGTCAGTAAAGTTCGATTGATCTCCCAGCCATGCCGGGAGATGTAGTCTCGCGAGGGAGCCTGGGAAATGTAGTCTCAGTGTACAGCGGACGTCTACAGACTGGCAGCGTGTTAGTGTCAGAGAGAAGGCACAGAGTGAGTACAGGGGGGACCAGAGTGAGCGGAGCGGCACAGAAGGGTAATGACCATAGGAGGTGCATTATCTATAGGAGGTTCCTGAGGTGGTAATGGGCGTGACCATGCACGTGACCTCCAAGATCGTATGTGGAATTGCTTATATCTTTAATTTGTACATATGTGAGTGGCATAGCATAATTCATTTTACAAATGTTATTGAATATGTGACATCATTTTACCTTTACATGAGCATCACCACCTAATGGTTGGAGGAGAAGACTAGTCTCCACTGTCTAGCTGTTTGTTGTTGTCTAGCTTTTTTCTAGCAGTTTAATTTGCACTGTCTGCAGTGTTAATAAACAACCCTTAACATGCCCAGTAACAGATTTGTTTCGAAAATTGTGTTTATTTTGCAAAATTTTAAAATCTACAAAATATCGTCCGATACCGATAAGCATTGGCCAAAATATCGGTATCGGCAACGAAAAACAGATATCGGTCGATCACACATATATATGTGTGTGTGTGTGTGTATATATATATATATATATATATATATATATATATATATATATATATATATATATATATATATATATATATGGAGTGTGTTTAGGTTTATTGTGGATTTTGATTGAAGGAAGTTTATTTATTAAATATATTGTTCCAGTGTGACTACATTGTAGAGGAGCGCCATATAAACACATACTATTGCTTTCACTAAACTGTGAGGGAATGCAAAGATATGTGATCAGCACCCTTCATATATAATCCACATATTTTATTTAATTAGGAGCACAGTTGACATATCACGTATATTTAGGATTTTAGGTTTACAATAACAGGGGTAGCGCAGAAGTCAAATTTTATTTTTATTATATTACAGCTTACCAGTCTTAAGATATGATGACTGTAATAGTCTCTTTTCTTTTAGGCTAAAGCGGGCCATAGACAATCCAACTCTTGGAACTGGCCAAGATTTTACCCATGTATGGGCAAGGCTGATTGCACCCAAGTTGATCAATCAACTTTGGTACATCCAGCCTGTTGGATTTTTCAAGTGATTATTGCCAGCAGCCAGGACAGCTCTTCCCACCCTCCCTGATGGGAGAACAAAATATCCCCCCCCCCCCCAAATCGACACTGACTGTGTTGATGGGGGGAATCTAGCAATTTTTTTTTCTTGCAACCTGTGGTTGCAGGAAAGAAAATCATTGTCTATGGCTGACTTAAGTACATTTTCTGCATGTACAGAAAATACGTATTGATCTTGCCAGAAACCTTGTGTCTCTGTAGCTTCATGTCACTGAACTGAAATATGAAACAATCTTCTCAGCCTTACCAGCTATTTTTTGTAAAACAATTCTATGTAATGGAGATGAAAAGAAAGGAGGTGTATGTAGTCCAAATTATGTGAGCTGCCTAAGGTGAGAACACTGCTACTACAAAGACACAGACTAAAGCCTGGTACACACTGAGTTTTTTTTTTTCATTCAAATAGCAATCTCCCCTGGTGAGCTGTTGTGTTCTAGCAGGGGGACGCCCAACTGGACTGACATCTGAAGGTCAGCAGAGAGTGGACTTCAGAAAACAGGTCACAGGAGTGGAGAACTAACTGCACTCCTGTGATCCATAGTTTAATAGCAGAATCATCTAATTGGAGTAAAGCGGAAAAAAAGCCTGATAAATAGAAGCAATGCAGCTACCACATCTAAGTACTAGATCGCTGTAACATATTTTTGTTCTTGGGTTTAGATATATTTTAAATTGGCTCTCATATATTCTTTATATTAGCCAACATCAATTCATTGGCATACATTTTACCTATTCTAAGGCCCCAAAGACAGCACAACATATCTAATTTTTGAGGGCTCCAAGGTCTGTAAGTGGGAAACTATTTGAAAAGTTGACCCAGAGGTTGTGCTCTTTGTACAAATCTGATGTGGATACAGTTATACCATATAACTGTAGTGAACAGAAATGCAAAGCCATAGTCCAATTTTTTCAAAAAATTGTAAATGCAGTTTCATTAATCTCATGAATACTGTTAATTTACTACTTTTTTTTTTTTTTTTGCAATGAAGTATGTAGGTCATTGCACCTGTGATCAGCTCACACTGGGTGTAACGTACAGGCCCTTGCTAACTGTCATCCTACCCTCAGATCTGCACAAATCAAAGACCGAAATCCTGTTAAATTTATATGACTGGACCACTACTTGCTTGCTATACAGTTAAGTTAATAACAAAGTTTTAGTTTCTGTCACAATTTCCAGTACTGAAAGTTAGAGATAAGAAATTGGGGGAGGGTTATAAAATTTTCAAACATCAAAATGCTTGTTTTTAAGAAAGCCTTTCTATAAAAAACAGATGTAGCTAATCCTTGTTTATCTTACTCTGGTCACACCATGCATAATGAAGTACACAAAAGTCTATCACGTCAAAATCTGTGCGCTCAAAGTCCCTGTGTCACATGTGACTCACATATTAACTTTACTATGTAGTTTTCCAAACACTTTAATGCAGGGATGCACATTGGTGAAAAAGCAATTTACAGCATACGCTAAGCGGTTTGCAAACAGAAAGGAATAATTTGTCCTGAAGTCGCAGGACACGAGAAACACCAGAGAGCTTTTCTGACATACAGGTGGCTCCTCTAATTACATCCCAGTCACAACTTCAATTATCCCCTATCAGCCCGGGGCCTGGAGGTCATTCTATCAGCCCCATCGTGCCTGGGAATGAAATTTCCAGGGTGAGGCCACCCGACAGCTCGGCCAGAGCACTATCTCTTCTCACGCTGACAGCTAAATTATTTTTTTAAATTGAAAAAGTAAACATGTGGGCTCCGCTCGGCTGATAAGGGTCAAAAATGCTGAGCTGCCAGACTAATAAACACCGGGCGCTTGTGATCCTCGCCAAGTGTACGGAGCAGAAATAAATAAAAAACTGTATTTCTGGAAAAATTAAATAAATAAAACAGAGGTGGCAAGTTGAAGTGTCCTATGAGGAACTAGGCAAGCTCTGCCAAATAGGGGATGCCAAGCAAAATATGCACTGTACAGATTGTTCCCTGTTAACAACATGTATAGCAACTGTACTGTAAAAATGCATGCTTAAATGTGCATTGTCACAAGGTATGGCAATGCACCTGCTCTATGTGTGATGAGATTCAATGCAATTAACCCTGTATTATACAGTAAAGCCCAATGCAAAACACCTCAAGGCCATTGTAAAAAAAAAATCTGTTGTGGTGCATTGGTAGCCCCTTCCTAAGGGATCTGATGTAAGGGGGTTTTGATAGGGACTATAATCTGGAAGGAGGGCTCTGATAAGGCCTTGATGTAAGGAGGACTCTAATGGAGACCCTATTGCAAAGGGGGCTCTGGTGGGGACCCGGATGTAAGCAAGGTGGCTCTAATGTAAGGGGGAACTTTGCTTTGTTTTCCGCATGTTTTCTCTTTTCTTAATCATATGTCGATTACAAAAAAGATTCATGTAAAAAACGTTACTCATGAATTTTTATTTTATAATCTATCAATTCAATATCTATTCAATTCAATGGGCTGTTTTGGCCCATGAACATTTTGAAAATATACACTGTGGTCCTAGTACTAAAATGTTTTTCCTTAGAGGGTAACTTGTACCAAAGGTTCAGTTGCTGTTAAAACTGGATCTCTTGACAAAACATTTGTGCTTTTTTATTTTTTTTGTAATATGTTAGGCCAGGGTTGGAATCTCTAAACTTTTACTGCTGTCTCTATCCCTGCTTGGAAGATTCACTCCATTTGTCCTGGTAACAAATGAAAAGAGAAAGTCCTACGTTTGTCACCATAACAGGAGGTAAGCTGGAATCTTGGAATCAATGGCAACAGCTGTTGCAATGAGAATTGTTTAAGAGGTGGTAAAAATCTGAATGAACGAAAGCATCTAAAGCCTAGTAAACATGGACCTAATGTCGAGCAACATCCGCTGGTTCAATAAAAGCCACCAACATTTGGCTGGTATGTATGGCAGCAGGTATGACAGAACCATTGGCCAGCTTCTGTCGGACAAGCAGCCTGGAAAACCAGCAGCTGACTGGCTCCCAAACAGTGCTCTCAGCCAATGGCTGAGCGCGCTGACTGGAGTGTTCTGGCCATCCTCCTGTGAGAACACAAAAGAACAGCAGGGGAGATTGCTGTACTAATATCAGAGCTGTCAGATTGTTTTACGTTCAACCCAGGGAATTGAATGAAAAACAACTAATGGTGTGTACTAGGCTTTAGTCAGCCACTAGGTTTAAAAAAATAAAAATAAATAATAAAATAAAAAATAAAATAAAAAATGAATTGCAGCATTGTGCAAAAATATGACTGCTTTTTTCCCTGCGATTTGCGGGTGCCCCATAGACTTAAGGTCATATAGTCGTGTGGTCAATTAAGATCTAGGCGCTACTCCTTATAGTTGGCAGATACAAAGCAGATTTCTGATTACTATGGATTGTGGAGCATAGCTGGCAAAAACAGAATCTAAAATTACCTTTCATAATACCATAAAACCTTCACAATTAGGAACCAGCTGCTTTATTAATAGCTGATGCAGTATTACTGTAAGCTTTTTACTGCAAGTCCACTCTAAACAGTGTAGAAGCAAAGAGGCAAAGAGAGGAACTCCCCCATGGGACTTTGAAAGCAGCAACCAGAGTATAAAAGTCAAAAAAGTTTATTGGGTACAAAACCATAAAGTGGTGAAAACAATCACAATATAGTTAAGAACGATGAGTAGATCATACAGTATATAGTGCTGAATGACATCCATTAAAGTCGGAACCCAACTGGATCTCAAAAAGGGAAACCTACAGGGTAATAGGGTTCATAACAATCCCAACATGTTTCGGAATAAAACATTCCTTCTTCATTGGGAAGTAGGATGAAGACACCATATTAATCTATAAACAATAATAAATGTGTTATTGTACATAATATTAAGGTAACAGATTAGAATCCATAGGTATATTCCTAGGATCTTGAAAAACAATGTACAATAACACATTGTTATTTATATATTATAGTGTCTTCATCCTACTCCCCAGTGAAGGAGGAATGTTTTTATTCCAAAACATGTTGGGATTCTTGTGAACCCTACTACCCTGTAGGTCTCCCCTATCTGAGATCCAGTTGGGTTCTGACGTTAATGCACGTCATCCAGCACTATATACTGTATGATCTACTCATTGTTCTTAACTATACTGTGATGTTTATCACTATTTTATGGTTTTGTACTCAAACTTTCACTTTTATACTCTGGTTGCTGGTTTCTAAGTCCCATGGGGGAGTTCCTCTCTTCTGCTTTTACATTTCTAGGGATGTGGCAGTGAGTCTGACTTTTCTCTACACTAAACTTGGAGCTTTTTTCTCATTTCTAACTCTAAACAGCGTGGTAGTCAAAGGTGCAACCTTCTATGACTAAAACTGGAAGAAAATGTATCGAAATACGGCCAGTTCAGCAGGAACTAAATGACTATCAATTTGTGTGTAGCTTTCTTTCAACAGAAGCCAATCATTAGACCAGCTACTGTCAAATGTGGGGGGGGGGGGGGGGAACAGTACATAAAAAAGGGAACAAATGCTCATCTTATTCCTGGCCCCAGTAGAGTTCCTCCCCCACAGCCTGCTCTGTAAGTTGTGGTTGACTCTGGTCACACTCCTGTCTTCCCAACATACAATAAGGGGTTAATGTACATGTACTCTACATGATGATAGAGACACAGTCCACATTCTGAAGTCTCGGGCAGAGCAGGGTATAATGTAAATTATAGAGCCTGCATTGCGCACCCCTAAACCTAGCAAGCAATTTATCCTTGTAGTGCGGGGGGGGGGGGGCGGACTATTGCAAGGGTGTTTTTTTTTTTTTTTTTTTATTTAATTCCTGGAGGTTGGCATTTTAATCAGTCTAGTAGGATTTACCTTTTTAATCAAATCTCTTGCTTTCGACTCGCTTGTTTCAACCTTCTTCTTATCAATCAAATGATCTGAAATAAAACAAAACTGCAATAAAGGGATATGCTGGACAAACATGCGTAAGGTTCAAACTTTAAACTATTAGGAATTCCATCAGGCCAAGCTTCTTTTTTTGCAAATATAAGCTTACTGAAAGATAAAAATAATACAGCTCCTGATATTCATAATTACTGGGTTATACTGCCCCTATACGAGTAGGACACTAGGCACAAAAGAATTCTGGCTACACCCATGGGCAGTCCCGGGGGTATACACCCTCTCTTTGCTATAGCTTATATATATATATATATAGCTTATATATAGTTTTGTTACAAGCAATGCTAGGAGAACTAGAACTCCACAGATGGGTGGGTGCTCTGTCCGTTAATAAACATCAGAGTAAAGGATTTAAGTGCCGGTTCACACATGTGCGGCTGCGGCGATCGCATGTAATATCGGAGCTCACTGCTCCTTCATTACATGCGATCGGCTGTGCGGTGCGAGTTTAGCCATACACTTTGTATGGCTAAATTCGCACCGCACCCGCAGCAAAGATGCACAGGACCCTTTTTTGCAGCCTCATCAGGATCGGATCGCACAGTGGTTCACACTTATGCGATCCGATCCTGTGCGAACTGCAAGATCGCACTGCGATATGCGATCAAACTGGGGGTGTCGTTAAGATTTCATTGACACCCCCAGCGTATCGCATATGGCAGTGTGAACTGCCAGGGGTGCTTTGCGATGCAGGAACAGGCTGCAAATTCGCAGCCTTCCCGCATCGCATAAGTGTGAACCGAGCCTTAGTCAAAAAAAACATTTTCCATTTCGTTCACTGACGGACACAGCTCCTGATATTCATAACCATTGGGACATCCCAAAGCAGTGTTTAACATCAGGGGTGGGAACAGCAAAAAATTCCCAAGGCTAAACATTAGCCAACCAGGAAACAGGAGCTCAACCAAACAACTGGAGCACACCTGAAAAAAAAAAAAAAAAAAATACACCCTCAAAGAGGACCAAGTCCTCTTAACCACTTGCCGACCGCCGCACGACTATCTACGGCGGCGGTCAGCCCCTCACAGGCAAAGTGACGGTCGCTCGCCTGTGAGGGTTTAGGGAGCGAGCGCGCGCCGCCGGAGGCGCGCTCCCGCTCCCGCGTGGTCACGGACCCCCCCGCGCGTGTGACCGGCGGACCCGATCGCCGCCGGCCACTCTGCGATCGGCGGGGGAGAGGGAGAAAGTCAGGCAGCTTGTGTAAACAAGCTGCCTGTCATTCTCCTCTCTGTATGAGAGATGATCACATGGATCTACTATGTAGATCCATTGATCACTCTGCATACAGTTGAAGCCACAGCCAATCACAGTTAGAATCACGCCCCTAGGGACACACACAGCCCCTCCCTCTCAAATAAAGTTAACCCCTTCACTACCAGTGTATTTTTACTGTAACAGTGCATATATATAGCACTGATTACTGTAGAAATGTCACTGGTAACCCCAAAAGTGTCAAAAATGTCAGTCAAGGGTCCGATCTGTCCGCCGCAATGTCGCAGTACCGCAAAAAAAATCGCAGATCGCCGCCATTACGCGTTAAAAAAAAAACAAAAATGACAAAAATCTTTCCCTTTGTTAGTAAACGCAATAACTTTTGCGCAAACCAATCAAAATACGCTTTTTGCGATTTTTTTTACCAAACATAGGTAGCATAAAACAAATTGGCCGAAAATATTAAAAAATTTTGATTTTTACATTTTTTTGGGGGGGGATTTCATATAAAAAAAAGGGAAAAATATTACTATTTTTGCAAAACTGACGCTCTTTTTTTGTTTATAGCGCGTGATCAAAAAATCGCACAGGTGATCAAATACCGCCAAAAGAAAGCTCTGTTTGTGGGAAAAAAAGGACGCCAAATTCGTTTAGGTACAGCGTCGCACGACCGCGCAATTGTCTGTTAAAGTCACGCAGTGCCGAATCGCAAAATACCCTCTGGTCGTTTAGCAGCCAAATCCTCCGGGGCTTAAGTGGTTAAACAGCAGCCTGCAAAACCTTGTGGCCAAAAGAAGCAACCGCAGATGCGAAGACATCCACTTTATAAAACGTTGTAAAAGTGTGCACCGACAACCAGCCTTGCAAACCTGCATCACAGACGCCTGATGACAAAAGGCCCAGGAGTCACTAAGTGCCCTAATAGTGTGCGCCTTGACAGGGAAAAGAGGAACCTGACCCCTGATGGAACAGGCCTGAACCACGGTCTGTCTGATCCATCTGGAAATGGTTGCAGAGGAAGCAGACAACACTTTTTGAGGTCCATACGTGAGCACAAATAGGAGAGTCTGACTTCCTGAAAGACTCCGTAGCTGCCAGGTAAACCCAAATCGACCGGACCACATCCAAGGAATGCAAGGATTGTTAGGATGTTTAGGCCTGGGACACAATGTCTTCATTCAAATGAAAATCAGAGAGAACCTTTGGAAGGGACGACGGATGGAGTGGGGAGGGGGCTTATTGGGAACCACCTTATCCCTGTGAATCACCAGGTAAGGTGGATGACAGCAGGATAATGCCGCCAGTTCTGACACCCTGCGCGCAGAGGTGATAGCCACTAAAAAGCCAGCATAAGCAGTGAAATCTAAATATTTTCAAATGGAGGCTTCTGTAGAGCTGAAAGCACCAAATTAAGATCCCAAGGCAGCAACGGAGCCCACACTGGAGGAACCAAATTTCGGACATACTGAAGAAAGGTGCGCACCAGGGAGTGTGTAGCCACAGGTCGTTGGAAGAAGACTACCAAAGCAGATACCTGGCCCTTGATGATACTCAAGGCCAATTTATGTTCAACCCCCCGTTGAAGGAAGGTTAAGATCCGAGCCACCGAGAAGGAGCGAGGATGAACCACAAGAGACTCACCCCAAGCAATGTACGTCTTCTACGTACGATGGTAAACCTTCTTAGAAGTAGATTTCCTCGTTTTCAACAGTGTTGGAATCACCGACTCAGATAAACCCCTTTCCTTCAGCACCTGGCATTCAATAGCCAAGCCATCAAAGCAAATGACTGTAAAGCAGGGTGTAAGATCGGTCCTTGGGACAGTAGATCCTCCCTGAGAGGAAGCTGCCAAGGAACATTGGTGACCAGCCGCACCAGATGGGCGTACGAACCCCTGCGAGGACAGTCTGGAGCCACTAAGATTACCAGAATCCCTTCTGCCTCGATCCTGCGTAGAAGTCTGGGTAGAAGCTTTAGAGAAGGGAAGGTGTAAATCAGACGATACTGACCCCAAGGGGCCACCAGCACATCTGTGGCATCCGCCAGAGGATCCCTTGACCAAGCCACAAACCTCTGCATCTTTCTGTTGAGCCGAGGCGCCAACAGATCCACCTCGGAGTGCCCAACCGGAGACACAACTGATGAAACGCCTCCAGGTGAAGGGACCACGCCTGCAGACTGTGGTTATCTGCCTGCCAATTTTCCACCCCGGTAAAGTGTACGGCAGAGGGGGCTGGAATGATCTGTTCTGCCCACCATAGAATGCCTGCTACCTCCAGTGGCGCCAGGACACTTCTTGTGCCCCCTTGGTGATTGACATAAGCCACGGCTGTGGCATTGTCTGATTGAATGCGCACTTGACACCCTGAAGACGATCTGTCCAATGATCCAGACAGTCTGATCGCTCTCGAGTTCCAAGCCATTGATCGGTAGTCTAGACTCTTCCAGCGTCCAGATCCCCTGAGCAGAGTGCTTGCTGAGGATGCCTCCCCGGACAGGCTGGCATCCGTGGTGACCACGGTCCAATACAAGGGGAGGAAGATTTTCCCAGCTGAAGCGCCGGAGAACAAAGCCACCATAACAGGGACTCTTCTTTTACAAACTCAGCCGGATCTGATTGTCCAGAGACTGCGAAGTCTTGTCCCATTTGGTCAGAAACTCCCTTTACAGGGACCTTATATGGAACCATGCAAACGGAACCGCCTTTAAGGTAGACACCATTAGGCCCAGCACCCGCAAGCAAGTCCTGAGGGATGATCATTATTTGGATAGCAGGAGGCGAATATTAGCCTGCAATTTCATATGTTTATCCAGAGTCAGGCCCAAATAGTCTAACTTTGTGGACGGAACCAGGCCAGACTTCTGAAAATTATCAACCAGCTGAACTCCCGCAGAGTTCGTATTGTGATCTCCAGGTTCTCCACCAGAACAAAGGGAGACTCCACTCGCAGGAGATTATCCAAGTAGCCCAGTACCGCGATCCCCCATTGGCGTAGCAAAGCTAGCACTGAGGCTACCACTTTTGTTAAGACCGGAGGAGCAGAAGCGAGACCAAAGGGTAACACCACAAATTGATAATGCTTCTCTCCCACAGGAAAGCGGAGTAAATGCTGGTGACTAGCACACATATTGGAATGTGACGGTAGGCATCCTTGTTATCGATAGAGGTGAGCAAACCCCGTGACACAGGGATGCCATCATCATTCGAATGGACTCCATTCTGAAATTCTGTACCCGCACAAAGCAGTTTAGCTCCCAGGTCCAGGATTAGACGCACTCTGCCTTCCTTCCTGGGAACTGTGAACAGGTTTGAGTAAAAACCCTGAAAACTTTCCGAGGTCGGAAACCGGGACAATCACCCCTTGAAGGAACAGGTTTTGTACCGCCCCAAACACGTCCTGTAAGCGGTCTGGGGACAGGCGCAAGTTGGAAAGAAAAAACCTTGCCAGGGGACAAGAGCGAAACTCGATCTTGTAGCTGGACTGAATTACATTGTGGACCCCACTTGTCTTTCACCAGGGAAGTCCACGGGTCCTCAAACCAGCGAAGACATCCCCCACCCCAGATACAGGTGAGGGAACGCCTTCATGCAGAAGGAGCCTTGGCTACGGGTCTGGAGAAGCCCAATCGTGGCTTGGCAGCCCAGGCTCTTTTGGATCCTCCAGAGGAGGCCCTGAAAGTCTTTGAGCCCTTGTCAGTCAACCCTGAGGGACAAAAAAACATCTTATCAGCTGAGAAGGAAGGCCCACATCTACAACGAGGTTCCTTCCCCTCAGTAGCCTGCAGAAGAAAGGTACTCTTCTTCCCCCCTGTGATACCTTTAATGATGTCATCCAGGGTAGATCCAAACAGACGACCTCCTTGGAAAGGAAAATCAGTCAAGGCCTTTTTTGAAGTCTGATCCGCAGACTAGCACTTGAGCCCAAAGACACGCAGAAGGACCACTGCCAAAACAGAGAAACGAGCCATTAGGGAAGCCGCATCCAAACAGTAAACACAGATAAAACTTTAGGCCCTGGACCAGATGGTCCGCCAGATTGGCAAAGGTAGGGGTGAGCGGTTCCCTCTCCAGGTCATGGCGTAGGAGCTTAGCCCACTTGGTCAGAGTATGCGACACAAGGGCAATGGTGAATACCGGCCTCATTGCTGAACCAGCCAGAGTGTACATAGTGCGGGCCACAGCCTCCGCCTGCCAGTCAGCCGGATCCTTTAAAGGCAGAGACTCAACGGGAATCATGGTTGTCTTGTTTAATCTGGAAACTGGAGGGTCCACCACTGGTGGCACAGTCCACATCTTAAGAAGAGACTTCTCATAGGGGTAAAGCCTAGTAAAGCGCTTAGGGACCCCGGAGGACACTTTAATCGTCCCAAATCTTTTGCGACAATTCTGTCAAAATAGGCAGGAAAAGGAAACACCTTTGCTGCTCTGGGTGGCTTGTGAGTGCCAAATGGCACCTGCGCCTCCGTCCCAGCCTCGACTGCGTCTTCCATCCTTAGGGTCTCATGCACAGATACAATCAGTGCATCCACCAGTGTTTTTTGTGTGCGGTTGCAGACATCATCCTCACTCTCAGAGGATTCCAGACGCGTGGTTGTAGACCCAGCAGTGTGACCCACGTCCGCAGCAGACGATTCAGGATCTAATGAGACAGATGAGGCAGGGGATGCTTTATGCTAGCCCGTCGCCCGCAAGCCACCTTTACCCAGAACACAAGGGACTCCAGAACCACCTTCAGTGCATGGATGAATGGTTGGGACCTGGAGGGCCCCGCGCCTCAGAGGGGATCAGGTGGGGAAATGTGAACCAAAGACTCCATGAGTCACCAGGGGGACCCAACAAAAAGTGTGCTGGCAGGACCAACCGGTCGCCAGGCACAAAGCACCAAGCAATCCTCAGCAGAGAGGGAGAGGACCCCGCCAGACTCGCCACCCACAGAAACAGGCACCTGCAGCCACCAGGAGAATCTGCACTACACGTGCGGCGATCAGGAAGTAAAATGATCCAGGAGTCAGCACCATTGGATGAGGAGGGGTTCCCACCACCAAAATTGCCTCCCAGAGGGCTCCACTGTCATGGGCGCCGCTATTTCGAATGGCAAATCAGAAACAAAATGGCCAACAGACTACACAAACATGGCCGCCGTGTATAGAAACACACAGGCTACAACAAAATGGCGGCCCATTCGGTTTTAGGAGGCTTAGAGGGACCCAGGAGGTTGACCATGCCTCAAGGACAGCTCCAGGCAGGACAGGGGGCCACCACCACGAGGTACAACCAACCCCCCCCCCCCCCACAATCGATCCGGTCGCTGGCTAAGGAATGCAATACAGCGGTCCATGCAGAAGCCAGTGCCCAATAGTAACTTCCTGGCTAGCCCCGCAATGTCCACTCTAGCAGGGTCCAGATGCAGTTTGACCCAAAGGCCTGGCTGAGGAGGAGCACACCAGATAGCGGACGATCAGAAGGGATGCCTGCAGCAGTGGTTTACAGAAGAGTCTTGACTACAGAAAAAGCTAGCAAAAAAACACTTCCATCCTCATAGGGCACTAACCAAAACTAAAAAAAAAAAATAACTGGTAGAAGGAGGAGCTGGTTTACAGGTTTTTTTTTTTTATGCCAGTGTCGAATTCCTCTGTAGGCAGCAGTATAAACCTAAGTCCCTCGACAGGAGAAAAACTGTTTGCTCCAGAAGAGAAGGCTATTTCATTTCATTTACTCCAAGGAATAAAAAGATCCTTAAAAGCCAATGAATAACTTTTTGAATGGTATAAAGCAGGATGGAAATCTTTTATGACCAGCCCACTGTGCATAAAAAAGACAGTTGGGGATGAAAGGATGTCACATTGTTTGATGGAAATGAAAATTATCAACCTCCTGAGGGCTGAATTAAAAGACACCTCGAAAATCCAAGTGGAAAAATGATGGAGCAGGCTAGTTCATTTTGCTGAAATTTCATTGCAGCCACTCAAAATGGTGCACAGTAGTTTGTATGGCCCCCACATGCTTGTATGCGTGCCTGACATCATCGGGGCATGCTCCTAATGGGATGACGATGGTGTCCTGGGGTATTCCCTTCCAGATCTGGACCAGGGCATCACTGAGCTCTTGAACAGACTGAGGTGCAACCTGGCGGCGTTGGGTGGACTGAAAATGTCCCAGAGGTGTTTTATTGGATTTAGGTCAGGCGAGCATGGGGGCCATTCAACTGTATCAATTCTTTCATCCTCCAGGAACTGGCTGCATACTCTCATCACATCTCGTCGGGCATTGTTCTGCACCAGGAGGAACCCGGGACCCACTGCACCAGCGTAGGGTCGGACAATGGTTCCAAGGATTTTATCTGATACCTAATGTCGGGGTGTCATTGTCTAACCAATAGAGGTCTCTGCCTCCCTCTATGGATATGCCTCCCCAGACCATCACTGGCTCACCACAAAAACGGTCATGCTGAACGATATTACAGGCAGCATAATGTTCTCTATGGCTTCCCCAGACCCTTTCACGTCTGTCTTGGCCACCTCATTAAGTCTGTTTCTAATTGTTTGGTCAGAGAAATTCACACCAGTGGCCTGCTGGAGGTCAATTAGGTCAATTTGTAGGGCTCTGGAAGTCTTCATCTTGTTCCTCCTTGCATAAAGGAGCAAATACTAGTCCAGCTGATGGGTTAAGGACCTTCTACTGCCCTGTCCAGTTCTCAGAGTAACTGTCTCCTGGAATCTCCTCCATGCTCTTTAGTCTGTGCTGTGAATCACAGCAATTCTGGCAATGGCACGTACTGATGTGCATTCCTGAAGGAGTTAGACTGCCTCTGCAACCTGTATAGGGGGGCCAGGTATCACCTCATGCTACCAGCAGTGACACTGACCCTAGCCAAATGCAAAACTAGTAAAAAACAGTCAGAAAAGATGAAATTTTAGCAAAATAGATTAGCCTGCTGCATAATTTTTTTCACTTTGTCCTTAAATTCAGCCCACTGAAACGATGCAGCATTCTTTTGTTCCGAACCCATTAAACAGCCCATATCAGTATAGATATCCAGCATGATATTTTTCCCCAGATCTGATGTGTTTTCAAAGTGTTCACATTATTTTTATATATATATATATATATATATATATATATATATATATATATATATATATACACACACACACACATACACATATATATATATATATACACATACACATATATATATATATATATATATACACATACACATATATATATACATACATACATACATACACACACATACATATACACACACACACACAAAATATTCTGAGGGAAAGGAATTTTTTTTTTTTTTTCATATTGGGCTAGAAAGATTAAAAATGAGAAAGTTGAACTATTTTAATTTAGTTAACTATTTATTGGTAATGTATAATGTACCTTGATCTTAGTCTACCTCTCTACTAAAAAGTAAGTCTACAATAAATAACTGATATACTTATGTACTCTGTACAATACACCTCCACCATTTATCCTGACAGCTAGCATTCTCTCTCTAAAAACCCAACAAAATTACTCAGTTCAAAACTCCCTACTTGAATTAATAAACTGATGTCTGCATTCTACATTCCAATGGCAAAAGCCAGGCTTGATTATCATCATTCATCTCAAGATTCAGTCACTATTCTTCCTTGCTCATTTCTATCAAATTCATCTTTATGTAACACAAAGGATCCTCATCTAACCTTCACAGCTTATTGTCTACATTTTTTTATTCCACAACTGTAGGGCAACCAGAGTCTACTCAAAAGGGAACAAGAAATATATGCTTCTAAACCTTTTCAGCAGTTGTGACAGTGATCATACTAGTTTAGCTTCTGATCTGAATGCAGAGCTCTTGGGAGACCTTTCCCAAACAACTTTACCAAGGATGCAGCTGTGCTTTATATGGATTTGTACATACTGTATATTATTGCTTTAGTTTAGATTAGTTAGAGGTTAGTGGATTGATGTGGGTATTTTTGTGAAAACCCCCTTGTAATATCCAGAGGAAAGGGATTCCCAAAACTGCTCAAATACTTCTTCTAAATCTGGTGTTCAACTGGGAAAAAAAATGCAATACCATTGTATTTTATGCTACTCTAAATATATGGATCGCTGTTCGAGAACCTGAGATACATGGGAGATAATTACTACATCAGGGGATCCCAAACAAGCAAGGAAGTTTAAAGCTTTAAACAATCTTTAAGGCTGTATTCACACACTGCAGTGTAAATTAGTTGTTTTCTGCCTGTCCCATTCACTCTGCAATGCAGCCTAGTGCCCGTGGGGGTAGGAGGAGGTGATCAAATTGTCATGGTTAGAAAGTGCTGAAACTGATGGAGGAATCAAGTAACTGTCTTTGTTGCAACCAAGAAAAATTACACCATCTATGTCCTGCCTTAGTTTGGATTAGTGCTTTCTGTAGGTAGGGGTAAATCTAGGAAAACTATTCAAAGGAATAGGGGCTTCAAGGAAAAATGCATACCTAGCAGATCATGTTTATATAGTGAACAGGGGCACAGGACAAATAAGTCTTGCACACAACTTAATTTATTTTCATGTATGTGTGCGCAAGGCCTTAGGCAGGTGGCCTTTAAAATTGATGTTTCTGCAGTCTCAGTCTTCTTTTATAACAGTCTTAAAGAAAAAAAAAAAGGGCATCAAACACTTTTTTTTTTACTTACCAATCAAACCCTCTATATCTATGCTTACGCGTCGACATTTAAAGTCTGGATCAGCTCCATTTTTGTGCAGGATTATCTGAGACACAACCTCATCGATCAGCTTATAGTATTGCGGCCTAAAAAGAAAAAGGGAAAACAAATATTGTAGCAAGTTGTAAACTTTATAGGAATCCCACTTTCTAAGAAAGGAGTGCCAAAACACAAAACATGATATTTCAGGAGAAAGATTTTCATGTAGAAAAACCTAGTGACCAATATTCAAGATAAAAAAAAGGGGGAAAGCAAAGACAAATAATCAACTAAGTAAATCCAGTATCTCTCTCCACACATAAAATCAGCTTTACTGAAGAGAAATCCTTAAAAAAGAAATGCATATTAGGCATTGTGTTCTTTCTCCAGCAAACATTGACACAAAAATAGGATTTTTGTACTCTTGAAAAATAATTTTCTTGGGAGTCCAATGAGGGACACAGGAAGTCTTAAACCTTCGGGTTATATACATGAGGAATAGACACAAAAAATACAGAAGGGCAGCCCAGCCCTTCAACTAACAGCATGCATAGTAACATAGAAAAGTGAGAGCAGAATAAAAAATAAATAAAAAAATCAGATGTTCCATAGAGTCTGTCCCCAACCCCCCTATTTTTTTTTTCGAGAGATATATATATATATATATATATATATATATATATATATATAGAATCCTCGCCAAAAATAATGGCACCCCTGCATTTTGTTGATATAATGCACCACTTTGCCCAGAAAATTGTTACAATTACAAACGTTTAGGCACTCTTACGTATTTATTGTTTGTATTAGTATTACATAAAAAGTGAGAAAAAAAAAAAGCCAAATCATGCACATTCCACTCAAAACTCCAAAAATGGATTTGACAAAATTATTGGCGCCCTCATATTAATGTTTGATTGAACTTTCTTCCAGCTAGCTTGAGGTCATTTCACCTTGCTCTTGATCTTGGCCTAATATTGAAAATACTGCCCTCCGAAACCTTAGTAATCTCTCTGATGTATTTAAAGGTTTCAATCATGTCTCCCCTTTCCTTTCTTTCCTCCAGACTGTTCATATTAGGTTCCTGAAGTCTCGTCTGATAGGTTGTTTTATCCCTCAGATCTTTCACCATTTTTGTTGCCTATATCTGGACTTGTCCTATCTTATCAATATAGTTTTGATAACCTGACAGTGTTGAAACTGAGGTCTCACTAAAGACCTATATAAAGGAGTCAGGACCTCCTTCCTCCTGCTGGTGATCCCTCTAGTGACACATCTTAGAATTGTATTTCCTCTTCTCACTGCCTGGTCACACTGTTTGCTTACTATGCAGTAGTCTAAAATAGGGACCCTCAAATACTTTTTCTTTTCGTGCTGGCCAACACTGTACCCCAAAACTTGTAAACCATCAAGGGATTATTTTTTCCTAGGCGCATTATTTTACAGAACATTCCACTGCTTTAACCAATCTCCCAGCAATATAAAATCATGTTCTATGTTACAGACACATCCAGGAATGCCAACCCTATTACACATCTTTTTGTCATAAGCAAAAAAACCATACCTTGGCCCACTAAACTTTTACTTCTATCACTTGCAAATATAGTCAAATAAATGGAATAGGACCTAGTACAGAGCCTTTCCAAATAAATCCCATTTACAACCACACTTTGGATCTATCCTTTAAGCAGTATTAAAATCAAAAGCAAACATTGATTATATTGCACCTGTGATGGAAGTCACTTTGGTTGAGGGGACCGTGGAACACCGCTTACCTTAGAGAGGTTGGCAAATCCCTCTCTCAGCCACCTGGGCCCCTCTTATATGAAAGTCACCCTGTGTTTTTTAGGGACAGAGGATGACCAAGGAAATGGACAGCTACTTAATGGACACTGAGAATATGGTTTGCATTACTTCAAATGGGACAGCAATATTTATCAACCATAGAGCTCAAGAAATATATGAAGACTATTCCTTTGCCTGTTTGATTTTTAAAATGTTCATTGAAAGAGCTGGTCACATTGGCCTCTGTTCCATATTCTTCAACGTCAGAGATAGACAGTTTGTTACTGGTGGTCTCTTCCTATTGTCGGTGTATTAAGGTGTGATGCGTTTTCTGTTAAGCCTGTCTGTCCCATTGTTAATGGCTAATGACCTCACATGTCTCTGTCCAGATGGCTAATTAGTTCAGGGTAATTATATTTCTGTACACAATTTCATCTGCATACGGTAATTTAATCAGGCACCTGACCTGGTGGGGTAATCTGATCAGGAGGGGGATGTCCATCCTGTATATATTCGGTGTGAGTTGTTCAATAAAGGTTCCAGTTTTCTACAAGCTAAGTTTCGTCTAGTTTTGTATGGGGGGGCGGCTAGAATATCTTATACCTATGTTCAAGACTGGGGGAACCCGTATACTGACAGAAGCCCACAAACACAGTGTGGGTCACGGTTCCGTTACAGCACCTTACCAATACATGGATGTGATGGCTTCGCTACTTTTCTTTTTTAAACCTTTCCTTCTATTTTCATCTGGTGAGCCATTCATTAAGTCTATTGTTTTCTCTTCCAGAGTTATCAGTTTACAAGGATGAGGCAAACCATTTAACACTGGGCAGTGGTGTTTACAATGATCAACTTCTATTTATTCATGTAAAACTTTTCCCAAAAAAGGAAAAAAATTGTTGCTGTAACTGATAAAATGTAAGCTGGAGTTTGGCTTTAATCTGATAGAAAATGTAACACTCCCCTCCCCCTTAAGACTGACAATGTTCTGGTCTGCTGTGCCCCCTATGTGGATATGGATATCCAGACTGAGGAAACGCTATTACAGGAGGTGTGTTACTGGCCAGAACACCAGGTGAAAACAGAAGAGGGGGAGCCTGAAAAAGAAAATGAATGCAGCCACCAAATCAAATGTTTTGTATGCTGCGATATAGTACATTTTTGGTTTTGGGTTTAATACCACTTTTAGCCAAATTCCACTGAACCACCCACGGGTTAAGTCCTAACTTGTAGAAATTTGCTTGTAGAATGCTTTGCTGAAATCAAGATAGACTATTTTGGAAAAGGGGGGAATGTGGGACTTTAAATTAGTTTTTCAACCAGGCATATCTGTTTCCAAATGAGCATCATATAGAGCCCCTACACAAGGAGGGGAACCCATCAAGAGCTGACATAAATGTACAGATTTGAAGAACCATATTTATTAATCACATATATAATTATTACAGAATGGGGATAATGCACTCATTTCATGTACAATAAAATCCATAAAATTAGGTTATATCTGACATCAATTTCTCTATAGATACAGGGTTTGGAAACATGAGATACTTGAAAACGGCTGAGTAAATATAGGCTCTACGCGTTTCGTGGACCTCCGTCCACTCATCAGGAGCTTAAAGAGAAACAGTATCTAAAATACATAAGAAATCTCAATTATACCAAAAATGTTAAGGAAAAAAGAAACATAGGGGAAGGAGAGGAAAAAAGGGGGAATACATTTGTATGGAATGGGCACTACCTGAGATGGTGTCACATATCCAGAAGTATTCCAATTGGGAAAAATGAAAAACGAAGGTTGATCCGAGAAATGCCTGACCCGGGGCTGAGGCACGGACATCATCCAGCACGCGGGGGAGAAAGAGCAGTAACAAAGTAGAGAGCCGGTGGATGGTTGATAATGGATGTATTGGAATCAAAGGAATCTACAAATATATATACTTAATTTGTTATATGTTCCTTCAAAATAAGGAAACTAATTGATCAAAAAACCACCACCAGATCTTATAGAGACATAGTGGAAACCAAAGAATGTGAGAAACATTGCCAGAAAAAGTGAACATACCAGATGAAGAAGGGTGCAGAGAGAGCAGTGAAACCAGACTGCATGTCTCCAAGTGGGAAGAAAAGTGAAAAAGTGGGAGCAGTGAAACCAGACTGCATGTCTCCAAGTGGGAAGAAAAGTGAAAAAGTGGTGGAAAAGTAGCCAAACCACAAGAAGAAAAATAGAAAAGGGAAAGGGTGGGAGGACAAAGAAACAAAAAAGGTTTGGGAGGTTTGACTTCCGCCTATATAGACCAGACGCCATTATGGCGTTGGCATGGACTCATCCTCGCCCATCGGGACATGCAGCTGGGTTATTTCCATTCACATTGCCATCCAATTCCTTTTATCCTCCCATTGTGGAGTCACACTTGTTGGTATGTATCCTTCTGGTTCTGGTCTAACTCACATTATTCTCATTATGCACTTTTCTCGCATTCCCTTCCACCATGGGACAGACATGCACCTTTTTTGTTTCTTTGTCCTCCCACCCTTTCCCTTTTCTATTTTTCTTCTTGTGGTTTGGCTACTTTTCCACCACTTTTTCACTTTTCTTCCCACTTGGAGACATGCAGTCTGGTTTCACTGCTCTCTCTGCACCCTTCTTCATCTGGTATGTTCACTTTTTCTGGCAAGGTTTCTCACATTCTTTGGTTTCCACTATGTCTCTATAAGATCTGGTGGTGGTTTTTTGATCAATTCGTTTCCTTATTTTGAAGGAACATATAACAAATTAAGTATATATATTTGTAGATTCCTTTGATTCCAATACATCCATTATCAACCACCCACCGGCTCTCCACTTTGTTACTGCTCTTTCTCCCACGCGTGCTGGATGATGTCCGTGCCTCAGCCCCGGGTCAGGCATTTCTCGGATCAACCTTAGTTTTTCATTTTTCCCAATTGGAATACTTCTGGATATGTGACACCATCTCAGGTAGTGCCCATTCCATACAAATGTATTCCCCCTTTTTTCCTCTCCTTCCCCTATTTTTCTTTTTTCCTTAACATTTTTGGTATAATTGAGATTTCTTATGTATTTTAGATACTGTTTCTCTTTAAGCTCCTGATGAGTGGACGGAGGTCCACGAAACGCGTAGAGCCTATATTTACTCTAGCCTATATTTATACTAGCCATTTTCAAGTATCTCATGTTTCCAAACCCTGTATCTATAGAGAAATTGATGTCAGATATAACCTAATTTTATGGATTTTATTGTACATGAAATGAGTGCATTATCCCCATTCTGTAATAATTATATATGTGATTAATAAATATGGTTCTTCAAATCTGTACATTTATGTCAGCTCTTGATGGGTTCCCCTCCTTGTGTAGGGGCTCTATATGATGCTCATTTGGAAACAGATATGCCTGGTTGCAAAACTCATTTAAAGTCCCACATTCCCCCCTTTTCCAAAATACACATTTAGGGATGGAGGCAACCAGACATACATTTTGTGACAGATCTCTTCTTTTTTGCAAGATAGACTATGTTCACAGCACCACCCTGGTCAAAAACATTAAGCCAGCCATAGACCGTACAAATCACAGCTAGTTCAGCAGGAACTGGCTGAGATTCGAACCATGTATGGCCAGGCTGAATGTACCCAAGTTATAGCCGCTAGCAACGGCCACTGTGTTCTCCCGGCTGGGACGATTCCCCGTCAACACTGTCAACCAACATTCCCCTTTCAACCCTTGGTTGCAGGAAAGACATTTGCTCCAACTATAGCCAGCCTAGGTAATGTAGTAAAAAAAAACAAACAAGATTCGTCCGACATGATCTACCTTCAGTAAAGCAATGCTGCTTTGGGTTCAGCAAATTGTGTTTTTTTAAGTGATCAATGATCCTTCTTTTAAGAGTTATTCCATTAACTTGGCTACAACAAATGTTAAATGCACTAGCCTTTAACTGGCAGCTACTACCTTGCTATCTTTCTTGTGGATAGGTACAATATTAGCTGTCGGACAGTTAAGGAGAACTTATTCTGTTTGAAGAGATTGATTCAAAAATCTTTTACTGGCCCAACAACTATAACGCAATGTTCTCCTATAACTCTGGAATGAATACACTCAGAGGCCCATTTGCTTTTTTGAGCTGATCTCGGTCTCTAGAAATCCTAAAAATTCACAATAGGTGCCTGCAAATTTAGTGGCCAAAATGTAAAACAAAAAGGTACACTGGTGAAGAGGCCTACAGGATACTGAGCATGACAGATGAGAGCGATTGGGAGTCCTCACTGTCCAAATCGGGCTCAGAATACAAACCTGTAGAGAGCAGCGGCACCCTGACAAATAGCTCAGACAACGCATTAGAGGTCCCTGCTAAGGTCAGGAGTACCAGACCACCTTCCCCGGTTACTGAAATGGTACAATCACATAAGGATTCTTGTATGCTTCAGAGTGCAAATACTAGTGCCACTCTAACTTTTGGTGAACTGGCGAGCACCAGCGGCCTAGTACATCCCGGTCGTAGACATACCAGCACTGCAGTAACTCTTAGTGACATGGCGAGTCGCCAAATGCCTCTTGGAAAGTAGCTTGGGGTGTTCTACTTTCCAAAAAGGGGTCATTTGGGGAGGGGGGTGATATCTTGGCATATCATCGCCTCTGAAACTGTGACCGGTAGTGAGGAAGTGAAATGAGTAATTTACAACTTTGAAATCCTGAGGTGTATTGGATTTCGGTACCCAAAAGCTCTATTCGCGGGGAAAATAAAAAGCACATGAATTTTGTTTGGGCATAGCGTAGCATGACTGCGCAATTACCAGTTAAAGTAGCGTAGTGCCAAAAAGCAAAAAAAAAAAAAAGGCCTGGTCAGGAAGGGCGTAAAACCGTCCGGTGGTAAAGTAGTTAAGACCAAATAGCTTTCCAAACAGGTCAGAGACAAAGTTAATGGGAAATTCTAGACCAGGGCTGGGTTATAAAAAAAAAAAAAAACTAAAAAAAATATATATATCCTAAACTTTGAAAATCCCACGGAGCACCATTACATGCATGATAACAAAAGGGAAAGAATATTGCACCACTGTAAACCTGACAAGAGAATGCCACCCACCAAAACTCACAGACCAGGCAACAAACAAATTATAGACGCAATAAAAACACCAAAGATGACACTGAAGAAGCTACAAAGATCCACAGTGGGGATAGGAGTATCTGTCCATAGGCCAACTTTAGGCAGTACACGCCACTTATCTCAACAAAACAACTTTTGAGTGTAAAAAAAAAAAAGTGTGCTGCATTTGCTTTACGGAGAATACTTTTTTGGAGGCCAACAATCTTTCTGGGTAACTTATTGGAGCCTCAAAAAAAGCAGGTGAATAGATAATTAGTTACAAAAACATAAATACCTGAAACTTCTCTCTAGTTCAACTTTTTTTGTATTAAAGGGGAAAGCAATTATGACCCCAGTAAAGTTTCTATTGCAACTCAAAAAAGAAGGTTACTCCATCTTACAGGCCTATATACATAAGGAGGACCATGTGGAATGACCAGATTGTGTCGGCCTGTTCCCTCCAGACCAGTGTTCCCTTTAAGGTGCGCGCGTGCGCGGTCGCGCAGTGGAAATTACGTCCCGCGCAAGCACCTAGTTAGACGGCGCAGCCGCAGACGGAGCGGCCAGGGAGCAGAGCGTGCACCCCGAGAGCACGCCCATCGTGTGACAATAGCGAATGAAAATTCGCTATTGTCATACGGATCCTCCTCCTGGCCAATCAGGGAGCGGGTCCTCCCGCTTCCTGATTGGCCGAAAGGCCAACTTCATGCCATTGGCCGAGGAGGAGGCGCCGGGACTCGGGAGGATGGAGACGCGGGAAGCTGGAAGCCGGGGACTGAAGACAGAGTGCCGTGACCGTCCGTGAGGTAAGTGCACGGGGTCGCGGGGGGGCATTGCTGTGGCACTCTGCAGTTTATTGGGGGCATTGCTGTGGCACTCTGCATTTTATTGGGGGCATTGCTGTGGCACTCTGCATTTTATTGGGGGCATTGCTGTGGCACTCTGCATTTTATTGGGGGCATTGCTGTGGCACTCTGCATTTTATTGGGGGCATTGCTGTGGCACTCTGCATTTTATTGGGGGCATTGCTGTGGCACTCTGCATTTTATTGGGGGCATTGCTGTGGCACTCTGCATTTTATTGGGGGCATTGCTGTGGCACTCTGCATTTTATTGGGGGCATTGCTGTGGCACTCTGCATTTTATTGGGGGCATTGCTGTGGCACTCTGCATTTTATTGGGGGCATTGCTGTGGCACTCTGCATTTTATTGGGGGCAATGCTGTGGCACTCTGCATTTTATTGGGGGCAATGCTGTGGCACTCTGCATTTTATTGGGGGCAATGCTGTGGCACTCTGCATTTTATTGGGGGCAATGCTGTGGCACTCTGCAGTTTATTGGGGGCAATGCTGTGGCACTCTGCAGTTTATTGGGGGCAATGCTGTGGCACTCTGCAGTTTATTGGGGGCAATGCTGTGGCACTCTGCAGTTTATTGGGGGCAATGCTGTGGCACTCTGCAATTTATTGGGGGCATTGCTGTGGCACTCTGCATTTTATTGGGGGCAATGCTGTGGCACTCTGCATTTTATTGGGGGCAATGCTGTGGCACTCTGCATTTTATTGGGGGCAATGCTGTGGCACTCTGCATTTTATTGGGGGCAATGCTGTGGCACTCTGCATTTTATTGGGGGCAATGCTGTGGCACTCTGCAGTTTATTGGGGGCAATGCTGTGGCACTCTGCAGTTTATTGGGGGCAATGCTGTGGCACTCTGCAGTTTATTGGGGGCAATGCTGTGGCACTCTGCAGTTTATTGGGGGCAATGCTGTGGCACTCTGCAGTTTATTGGGGGCATTGCTGTGGCACTCTGCAATTTATTGGGGGCATTGCTGTGGCACTCTGCAATTTATTGGGGGCAATGCTGTGGCACTCTGCAATTTATTGGGGGCAATGCTGTGGCACTCTGCAATTTATTGGGGGCATTGCTGTGGCACTCTGCATTTTATTGGGGGCATTGCTGTGGCACTCTGCATTTTATTGGGGGCATTGCTGTGGCACTCTGCATTTTATTGGGGGCAATGCTGTGGCACTCTGCAGTTTATTGGGGGCAATGCTGTGGCACTCTGCAGTTTATTGGGGGCAATGCTGTGGCACTCTGCAGTTTATTGGGGGCAATGCTGTGGCACTCTGCAGTTTATTGGGGGCAATGCTGTGGCACTCTGCAGTTTATTGGGGGCAATGCTGTGGCACTCTGCAGTTTATTGGGGGCAATGCTGTGGCACTCTGCAGTTTATTGGGGGCAATGCTGTGGCACTCTGCAGTTTATTGGGGGCAATGCTGTGGCACTCTGCAGTTTATTGGGGGCAATGCTGTGGCACTCTGCAGTTTATTGGGGGCAATGCTGTGGCACTCTGCAGTTTATTGGGGGCATTGCTGTGGCACTCTGCAGTTTATTGGGGGCAATGCTGTGGCACTCTGCAATGTATTGGGGGCATTGCTGTGGCACTCTGCAATGTATTGGGGGCATTGCTGTGGCACTCTGCAATGTATTGGGGGCATTGCTGTGGCACTCTGCAATGTATTGGGGGCATTGCTGTGGCACTCTGCAGTTTATTGGGGGCATTGCTGTGGCACTCTGCAATGTATTGGGGGCATTGCTGTGGCACTCTGCAATGTATTGGGGGCATTGCTGTGACACTCTGCAATGTATTGGGGGCATTGCTGTGACACTCTGCAATGTATTGGGGGCATTGCTGTGACACTCTGCAATTTATTGGGGGCATTGCTGTGGCACTCTGCAGTTTATTGGGGGCATTGCTGTGGCACTCTGCAGTTTATTGGGGGCATTGCTGTGGCACTCTGCAGTTGATTGGGGCAAGCTGGTCACTCTGCATTGACGTCCCCCCCCCCCCCCCCCATTGCTCAATCTAAAGGTTTGCGCTCAGAAATTTTTTTATTTGCTCAGCTCAGTAAAAAATTAGAGGGAACATTGCTCCAGACCCCCTTGTGCTATTTAGTGTCCGTTGACTGAAAAGAACAGAAAAATACCAAAAAGGAGGAGAAACAGAAAATCTCCTCAAAGAAGTCAACTAGTCAACTGAAAAATACAAAACTTGCAAAAGTGACTCACAGCATGGACCACACCTTAGTATAATTATGTGTTTTTTTATACTAAGGTGTGGTCCATGCTGTGAGTCACTTTTGCAAGTTTTGTATTTTTCAATAAAGTATATTCATCTACTTTTCAGTGTCCCTAGTTGACTTCTTTGAGGAGATTTTCTGTTTTTCCTCCTTTTTTGTATTTTTCAGGTTTCTATTGCAGTCTGTTCTCGCTAGGGACATTCATTGTCTTTAGGTCGCCTCCACACATGTACACTTGGGTGTCCCCAAACACACAGGGCCCATACAGAGGTCAAATTTGTAGCAGTGGCTGTATCTGTGCTGCTGCTGCATGTCAACTGACATGAATGGGACTGCCTCTACACCTGTGCATCCTCGCCAGGCAAAACATGGTCCTCAGAAAGGGTGCATGCTTAACTACACCTGTGTGAATTAGGCCTTATTTTTCTTGGTGACCCATTTCAAAATTTTACAGTGGTCTCCAAAACAGAATTAAAAGTAGAATTTAATGGTCACCTGTTCCAGTGACAAGATATTTTCCCTTCACTTTGAAGAGATTTCCTCTTATTTCCTGTTGGGTGCCTAAGACAGGAAGCAGGGGGAAAACATCTGAACAGATCACTGACAGCAAATCTGACAGTTGTTCTAGCCATTCCCTACTCTACACAAAACTAAAAAAATAGTTTAGGCTATATATGCCTATCAAGCACAATAGGGCTGGTTTAAAAAATTGTTGTATTGTCTATAGCACATAATAAGATTCGGATGACCCTAAGGGCAGTCATAAGAAAGTGGAGGGACTTTTGAGGTGCCTACTCATACAAAAAATGATGCTCAGACATCTATAAAAACACTGAAGTTTATTAGTATAAGCCAACTATTCAGCCACACCAAAGCATTGGCTGCTAGTCCATACAAACATACTGTATCAACGAAAAAAGTTAAAATCAACATACAACAAAATACATCAACAAAGTACAATCCCTTAACAACAGTGTAACCCTAATCCACAGTAACGATATGAACTCCTGTTACTTAATACTTTTGGGGGTAGATTATACAACTACCCAGCCAACCATATACCAATCCAAGGGGTCCATGAATCAATGAAATATAAAACTGTTTATTGGAGTGGCCTTTCACACAGTTAAGAAAATTATAAACAATTTGGACAGTTAAAGTGAACCTATTGATAAAAATAAATATATAAAAAAAACATATGAATCAATAGGATACAAGTTGGCAACATTAAAATTGCAGTAAAACAATTTCTTAATTAAAAGTACCCACTGGTTGCTATAAAAGCTACACATGTAACACCCCAGGAAAATACTACCAGATGCACTGTGGTTACCATAAGGGTCTACTGCTTTCAGACCCCAGCAGCAATTGACAATTATCAGCACGAAGCAAAGTCTGCTTATTTAATGTTGAAACATGACTGCCCCAATGCACATACCGATTTACATTACTAACAATAAAACAACAAAGTTTTAAAAGATTTGCACAATGATAAAATGTACTCTAAAATACTTTCTTTTGACATGGAATCTAAAAAGGTAAAAAAGGTCGCATATCCTCTTTAAATAGGTTACATACATCAAAACATCTACACTTTAGACTTAAAAGATGAACAAAGAAGGTAACAAAAAAGAAAAAGGAACAGAGATTCAAAAGATGGACATTTGGAAGGTATACTTTAAGTAAACCCACATGCTCTCTTGCACAGTCAGATATATAACTTCAACACATGGCAATTTTAATTTAATGGAAAGTTTACAAAAAAAATAAAAAACGTTGTAACCTGCTGAAATAAATAAGACTGTTGTGACTGTTTCAACATTCTGACCAGAGGCATCTCAGCATGGTATAAGGTTTCTCATGAAAGATCACTGACCAAGCCTCTTTGATGTTATGTGTTTTGAAAGTTTAACTGGTGAAGAAAGTTTGCTTTAAAAGAAGAGGTTTAGAAGTTATAAATAAAAAAAAAAAAAAAAAAAAAGCATTTTTTTTTTTTAATTCAAGATGTTAATATTTTCCGGAAATTAACACTTTTACTGAAATAAAGCCATTCTTTCATGCTCAAAAGCTCAACTGTGGTGTCTGCTTATTCCAAGTTAAATGGCTTATAGCAGTGTCCACCTAAAAACAGACAAGTATCCGTGGGATTAGCAGCATGATGTCCGGGTCTCCCGAGACCCAACCAAATCACAAAGCAAAATACTTGTGTTTTTAAGTTGGGGGTTTGCCCATATACCCGTTGGAGGACACTTTTCTCTGCCTCTTATGATGGGCAATATGATAAACCCCATAATTTACAGTGGTGAGCTCCTATGCATCCTTTGACGGATATCTGGGAATTTGCGGCGTTTGATGCGATTTTTCTCTGGTCTCCTCCTGACTGGAACACATCTGACTACAATTTTTTCTTCCTGGTTCTTTTTTCCTCCCCTTTTTTCTTTTTGCTTATTTGTGATTTCTGAAGTGTATACGGATAGCAGAAGACCCGAAGAAGCGGAATACATAGGCGTGAAACATGTTCGCACATCCTGCACCTTTTATCCATTATACATTATTGACGTCACTTTATGTATTATGTTTTATGGGCCCCATGTCTGTTCATGGCCCTACATGCTATGAGGTTGTTTATGTAGGATTGTGGATACTAAATAAATGCACTTTTGTATTTTTCGAACAAGTTATTGATATGGTTGTTCTTTCATTTGGGAGTCACCATTTAAAAGACCAATATATGTGGGGTTAAATTAACCTCTTCCCCTCTTCCTTTCTGCTTTTTCATATGTAGCTATAGGGCTGGTTTCTCACAAATCGTTCTGACTCACATCTATTACCATAAGACACAAATTACGAGAATCATTTCTGTGTGGAAGCAGTAGTCTCTCTGTAGAGGTTTAACTCCCCCCCCCCCCACCCTACTGGGTGAAATCTAGAGTTTTCCAACCACAAGATGGCATGAGTTTTGCAGATTGGTCATTGGTCTGACTTAGAGGGGAGCAAATTGGACTTATGCCGATAGTCTACTGCTTCCACAAACAGCGCAGTGGAAGGTGAACTTTTCAGTTGCAAGACTTTGAAACCCTTTTTATTCTAATGCACCTTTGATATATTTAGCGGATTAAAACTGAAGTTTTACTTTAACCACCTCTCACAAACCACCTCTCACCTATGGGTGGCCTATCAGTGCCCATCAGTACTGCATATTAGTGCCTCATCAGTGCAGCCTCATCAGTTCACATCAGTGGAGAGGAGAAAAATTACTTATTTACAAAATTTACTAACAGAACCTTTTTTTTTTTTTTTTTCAAAATTGTTGGTCCTTTTTTTTTTTTTAAGCAAAAAAAATAAAAAAACAGTGGTGATGAAATATCATCAAATGAAAGCTTAACCGGGTACAGCGTTGCATGACTGAACAATTGTCATTCAAAGTGTGACAGCACTAAAAGTTGAAAATTTGCCTGGGAAGGAACGGGGTAAAAGTACCCCATATTGAAGTAATTAAAGTGATACAAAACACACAGTTCAATTTCAATTGTCCATTCTAGTCCTCTGCCACTAGTCACATGTTCAAAAAACTTAAAAAAGAACAGCCTTTGGGATACAGAGAAAAATAAATATCAATAGACTTTTTCAAATCGTCACACACACACACACACACACACACACACACATACATACACATACATACACACACACACTGTGGAGGTCATAGAGGTTGGGTCCTGCATGGGTGTTACATTGCACCAATATTTGGGCTGTGGTCCCTTTAAGGGAAATATGGGATCACAGGAAGAAGGCAAGGGTTAAGCCATCTCCCAGAGAGACCAGCTCTTAAAGACAGGAAGTAGTGGTAGTGGGTGTGGAGAGTAGGAGCTGGACATACACCTGGGAGGCTGAGCTGCTGAAACAAGTGTGTTTGTGTGCTGCATGGTGGCTGGAGACAAGCTGCTGCTTGGGACTGCTTACCTGGGGAAACCCCTGCCAAAAGCAGGTATTGTATTGTAATTACCATTTATGCTGAAGTTAAGCGGACTTTTTTTTTTTTTTTTTTTAAATTAAGCGGACTTTTAAGTTATGCCTGTTTTCTGAACGGTTTGCTGCTGGAAGCCTTATTCCTGTTATGAAAGAAAATAAACCACTTCTTGTTTAAGTTTACCCGGCTTGTGCACGTGATTCCTTGGAGCTATCACCCCAAATATCACAACACACATTCATACATACACACATTCATACATACACACTGTATATATTTGAAACTAAATCTTTATTTTTTGGCAAGAACATGGTATGGAAAGATTTCTGCCAATCACAGGCTGCATTAGTGGGCATGGAGGAGGGAGGGAGTGGGCTGTCATTTACCACTTTGTATACACCCATGCGTAACTCTATAGTCACATGTGCTGTTCAGATGTGATGAAGAAATGTTCAGGGTAGGAAATACACTAAAAACAGAGCATGTGCACTAGTTGCCAACACTGCTCTACAACATCCACAGTGGGGACATAGCAGGAGAGGAGCTAAACAACAGAAGGATCAACCAGGTTTTTTTTTTTTTTTTGCAGAATACAGAAACAAATCAAATAGTGAATGGGTAAGTATGAACAGCATGCAATATAGCATGTTTTGATAGTTTTAAATGATGTGAGTTTAGTGGCACTTTAATGTCCAGGGTTTTTTTTTTTTCTACAGAGAGGAAGAGTTAGAACCTATAAGGTTTTTATTGCAGTATGTGCCCCAATTGGGAGAATTTGCCTTCCCTTTCCGACTCAATACCTGGGTGTTACAAAGACAGTGATGGGATATTTATCTGAAGGGGACAGAGACAGCAAACAAAGCACACATTTGGAGTGGAGGTGAATATCTTTCATGTTTTACTGCTCTGGGTGTCTTCTTTACACCAATGCTATGGTGGAATATTGCTAATATACCTAATGCAGGGTAGCATGGGAGAGGCATAGGTTGCTGCACTGAATACTGCTAGAACCAACAAACGAATTAAGGCACAAACATGTAACATATGTAGTTTTAGTTTATTACTCTGCTGATTTTAATATGTCATGATATTATAACACAACTGCCTGGAGGCAAACTTGCATGCACTCTTGCGCTAAAGTGCTGGGGTCATGGGTTCAATCCCTCATCAAGGACACTAGCTGCATGGAGTGTGTTTTTGAAGTGAATTTCCAATAGATTTCACAATTGCAAACTGGTCATTTAAATAAGTTTCCACCTAAACTGACCCTGCTATATGTGCACATATGTAGTTTTTTTCAGAGACATTAAGTTGTAAGTTCCTTTAAGGACAGTGGCTTATGCTTAATGTTTACTGTAATGCACTATAAAAAACGTCAGTCCTATATAAAGGAATAAAATGCTGCAAATAAAAATAACGGAATTTTTGTAAAATCTTACCTGTAAAATTCCTTTCTCTGAGTCCTCCGACAGTCGCCGCCTCTTCATATTCGTCACATATGGGGTATTAGACTTTGCTCCGAAGGAGTAGCTAGGCAACAGAATATGTTAACAATAAAGCTTTTAACATATCCCACCCTCAAGGGGTGGTCCCCTCAGTCAATACCCTCCTACTTCCTGCAACCATATCTCAGTTTTAGTGGAATAGCAGTAGAGTATACAACCAAACCCCAAAAGAGGGGCGGGGGCGGCGACTGTCGGAGGACTCAGAGAAAGGAATTTTACAGGTAAGATTTTACAAAAATTCCTTTTCTCTTACGTCCTCCGACAGTCGCCGCCTCTTCATATTCGTCACATATGGGGACGTCCCAAAGCAGTGCAAACATGAGGGGTGGGAAACGAATCCGCGCCGAAAAGGCAACGCAGTCTCCGCATCAAAGAAAGGAACCTTACCAAAGGAAGGAAACCAGCTGGGCAACAGTAAAAAACAAGTGCTCAACAGGAGCAACAACCCAGGAAAAGACAAAAAACCAGGGGATACAAAAAACTATCCCAACAGCCAGGAGTCCCCAACAAGGGACCCTATGGAACAGCCGCACTAAGAACCTTGCGGCCAAAGGAAGCATCCGCCGATGCCTGAACATCTACTTTGTAGAATTTTGTGAAAGTGTGCACGGTCGACCAGGTCGCCGCCTTACACACCTGGGCTACAGAAGCCCCATGACGACAGGCCCAAGACGTACTCAAAGATCTAGTAGAGTGCGCCTTCACAGGGACAGGAGGAGCCTTACCCTGCAAAGCATAGGCCTGTTCAATGGTCTGCCTGATCCATTTGGCGATGGTAGAGGCCGAAGCCGCCATGCCCTTCCGAGGACCCTCTGGAAGAACAAACAAGGAGTCCGTCTTACGAAAAGACTCAGTCGATTTAAGGTAAACCCTTATCGCCCGAACAACATCCAGAGAATGCAATCTCACCTCCTTTGGATGTTTAGGCTTCGCGCACAGCGAAGGCAAGACAATATCCTCATCCTTAAGATGGAATTCCGAAACTCGTTTCGGAAGAAAAGAAGGATTAGGTCGCAAGACCACCTTATCCAAATGAATAACCAGGTACGGAGACTTGCAGGACAAAGCCGCCAGCTCCGACACTCTGCGAGCCTAAGTGATCGCCACCAAAAAGGCGACCTTTTTGGACAACATAGACAACGAGATCTCCCTGATCTGTTCAAAAAGAGCACGTTGTAACACAGATAGAACGAGATTCAAGTCCCAAGGGGGCAAAGGATCCCTCCTAGGAGGAACCAGATGCCGCACACCCTGAATAAAAGTGCCAAACAAGGAGTTGGAAGCCACGGGACATTGAAACAGAACGGCCAGCGCAGACACCTGACCCTTTATCGTAGCCAGCGCCAAACGCTGATCAACACCCGTCTGAAGAAAAGACAGCACACGGGAAACCGAGTACGTGCGGGGTGAAAACCCCCTGGACTCACACCAGGCAAAATAGGCCTTCCAAGTACGGTAATAAACCTTCCCCGAGGAAGACTTCCTCGCGTTGATCAAAGTATGAACGACCTCTGGAGAGAGACCCTTCTCCTTCAGGACCTCTGTCTCAACAGCCAGGCCGTCAAAGCCAGCGACTGTAAAGCAGGATGGTAAATCGGTCCCTGAGACAGTAGATCGTCTCGAAGAGGTAGACGCCAAGGGGCGTCGACCGCCAGATTCACGAGGTCTGCGTACCAGGACCGGCGAGGCCAGTCCGGTGCCACAAGAATCACCGTGCTGCGTTCCGAGAGTAACCTGCGAAGGAACCTGGACAGCAACTGAATCGGTGGGAACGCGTACATCAGCCTGTACTGATGCCACGGGGCCACTAACGCGTCCGACGCGTCTGCCCGAGGGTCGCGCGTCCTTGCCACGAACCTTCTCACCTTGTTGTTGAGACGAGACGCGAACAGGTCCACATCTGGAAGACCCCACTTCGCGCACAACATCTGGAAGACAGCCGGGTGAAGAGACCATTCCCCCTAATCCAGGGTCTGGCGACTCAGATAGTCCGCCTGCCAGTTCTCCACCCCCGGAATGTGAACTGCCGTTTCGCCGGGACATGAGTCTCGGCCCAAGACAGAATGTCGGCCACTTCTAGAGCCGCCCGGGCACTCCTGGTGCCCCCTTGGTGGTTGATGTAGGCCACCGCCGTGGCATTGTCCGTCTGCACCCGAACCGGGCAGCCCTGCAGCCGGTCCGTCCAGCGATGAAGACAGAGATTTATCGCACGTAATTCCAGAATGTTGATCGGAAGGGAAGACTCTCCCTCCGACCAAGTCCCCTGGGCAGACATAACGCCCAGAACACCACCCCAGCCCGACAGGCTGGCATCCGTGGTGATCACCGTCCACGAGATAGGACGAAACGACTTGCCCCCGGACACCATCGGGGACTGGAGCCACCACAGAAGGTCTCTTCTGGTGCGATGACTCAACGAGTTCTGAAGATCCAGAGATTGAGGTCGCCCGTCCCACTTGGACAGGATCTCCGCTTGGAGACCCCGCGTGTGAAACTGGGCGAAGGGAATCGCCTCGAAGGCCGAGACCATCAATCCCAGACATCTCATGCACGTCCTTAAAGACAAGTGCGGAACGTCCCTGAGGGACCTGACTTCCTCCTGAAGAGTTCTGAGTTTGTCTTCCGGCAGGAAGACCTTCGCTTGTACCGAGTCCAGAATCATTCCCAGGTAGGGAAGACGAACCGACGGACTCAGCGTCGACTTTGGAAAATTTATCGTCCAACCAAACTCCTGTAGAGTTTGCATCGTGACAGACAGGTCCTCCTCCAGACCCTGGCTGGTCGCAGACCGAACCAGGATGTCGTCTAGATACCCCAGGACAGAAATGCCCTGGGCCCTCAACAATGCCAGAACCGGTGCAAGCACCTTGGTGAAGACCCGCGGAGCCGAGGCGAGACCAAAAGGCAACGCCACGAACTGGTAGTGATCCTCCGCAATGGCGAATCGGAGGTACCTCTGGTGACCTTCGAAAATGGGGATGTGAAGGTACGCATCCTTCAAATCGATGGAGGCCATGAATTCCCCCGGAACCAGGGCAGCCACCACCGACCGCAGGAATTCCATGCGGAACTTGCGAACCCGCACAGAGCGGTTCAGAGCCTTCAAGTCCAGAATTGGACGAACCTTGCCCTCCTTCCTGGGCACGGTGAACAGATTGGAATAAAACCCCCGAAATCTGTCCCGATGAGGCACCGGAACCACCACTCCCTGAGCTCTCAGGTCCCGCACCGCCAGGTGCAGGTCCCGCAAACGCTCTGGAGACAGTTGAGGATTTGAGGGAAAAAATCTGCTCTCCGGCCGAGAAACTCGATCTTGTAACCAGATCGAACGATTTCCTGAACCCATCTGTCCCGCACACGGGCCAACCAGGGCTGAAGAAAACCGAGCAAGCGCCCCCCCCACCCCAAAACTGGGTGAGGGCGCCCCTTCAGGCTGCACTGTTATGGGCTGCAGATCCGGATTGGCCGGACTTCTGTTTACCAGACCAGGGCTTCTTCTGAGAGCCTTGACCTTTGAACGGCTTGCCCTTGTAGTGCGGCCGAAAGGCACGAAAGGACCCCTGAGGGGGCCGAAAATTAGCATGCTTCTTCCCAGAAGCTCCCTTAGCTTTGGGGAAATGGGGCAAGAGAGTGCTCTTACCCCCGGTGATCCCCTTAATCAACACATCCAGGGACTCCCCAAAAAGGCGAGACCCATCATAAGGCAGATTGGCTAAGGTCTTACGTGAAGACTGGTCCACCGACCAACATTTTAACCAAATCAGGCGGCGAGACAACACCGCCACACTGTGCACACGTGCAGCCAACGGAACCAGGTCCAGGTCCGCATCACACAGATACATGACACCCTGGTGGATTTGATCCACCATATCCAGGGTCGCCGGTGAGGCCGAATCGGCCACTAGGACGCGCCTAAGCATCTGCGTCCAACTTGCGATCGCCTGGGCCGCCATGAGAGAAGCAAACAGAGCCTTAAGCATAGAACCCGTAACAGAATAAGTATGACGGGTAAGAGACTCCAGTCTCCTATCCGTGGCGTCACGGAACACAGGGGAATCCTCTGCAGGAATCGCAGTGGCCTTGTTTAAAACCGCAATTGCGTGATCCACTGGGGGTGGCACACACCACCTTTCATCAGTGGAAGGCGAAAAAGGATAACGCAGCTTGAATCTACTTGGTACAGCAAAAGGTTTGCGTAGATTGCGCCATTGTTCCTTAACAGCGCGCTGAAAATCATCATTGCAGGGAAAAACCTGCGGCGTCCTGCGTTTTCTCTGCGTCCCATTAGCCGCCAAGGCGGCGGGGGGACACACCTCATCCTGCAAACGCAGCGTTTGCTTTATGCAAGCAATCAACTCATCCATGATTGCAAGCTCTTCAGGCGAGCCAGGGGGAGAATTATCAACCCCCTCAACTTCAGCCTCCACCTCAGACCCTATTAGATCAAGAGAGGAGCGGGACCCCGATAAGGAGGCCCCCGCCATAACAGCCCTATCACCTTCACCCTCAGAATCAGAGGAAAGAGCAACTCTGGGCCTTTTAGTAGATTGAGCAGCCACCAGCATCTGCACCTGAGCAGCAAGGCCAGCCACAATAGTGGCCAAATCCCCCCCTGGGGGGGAGACAGCGGTCCCCTGGCTTTCCACCAAGGCTGTAGGAAATTTTCCCTCCTGAGAATCCATTGCCCCTGTAATGCCAGACAACAAAGGGTTAACTGCCCCTTTTAAGCAAGCGCGGCAAGCGCAGCCCACCGCACCACACTCAAGCACAATAAGACCCCCACAGGGAATATGCAAACTGAACACAGGCAATGGATAGCAAGAACAGAAGGATAAAACCTGAGGAGACCCTCGCCGCTGCCTCGACCGGTGTTCCTGGAAAGAGGAAGTGATGCTGCCAGGGCGCTCTATGTAAGCCTATGGAGGCTACAAGAAAATGGCCGCCATGCATGTAAAACATGCGGCCGGAGCGGGTGTAGGCAAAATGGCGCCGTTTGGCGCCAAAACCGCCGCTCCACAGTGCAGTAAAAAACACACATTACATTCCAGTATCAGAATACATGTCAGATCGCCGCAGCGATCGCTGTATAGTGCCCAAACATGCCAAAAAACATGCCCCACAGCACACAGCTTCACACACTGATCAGCCTGACACAGACAGTGTCACACATCTCCCCCCCCCCCCCTTGCAGCCCACAGCATGCAGCCAAGAGATAGGGAGACAAGCAGTGTGATTAAAGGCAGGTTACACAGTCCCAGACTGACACCCCCCAGACAGACAGGTCCCCACATAAATACACTTACCTCACATGGCGTGGGGGACCCGCACAGGCGAACAAGCCGCTGCACATGAGGCAGGGAGAGTCGCATTCAAGACGCACAAAATGGGGGTTAAGAAACCGCACAGCGTCCAGTGAGGTAGCCACCTCACCAATCATCCCTGCACCGAACAGGGATGGGTCGTTCACTGTGCCAGGAGCGTTACCTGGCTGAACGCTCGATGGCAGACTGGGAAGCCACTGACCCACGACCTGCGATCAGGGGGATCAGCCCGAGACCCAGTCTGCATGATCCTCTTCATCCGAAGAACTAACTAATGCTGACAAAAATAACAGCTAAGTAAAGGTAGAGAGAAAACTCAAACAAAATTTTAAAAAGAAGAAAGAGTCTGGGGCAGAAAGCCCCAGCACAGAAAAAGCCAGCCACTCCTGACAAGCTAGACATTAAAACTGAGATATGGTTGCAGGAAGTAGGAGGGTATTGACTGAGGGGACCACCCCTTGAGGGTGGGATATGTTAAAAGCTTTATTGTTAACATATTCTGTTGCCTAGCTACTCCTTCGGAGCAAAGTCTAATACCCCATATGTGACGAATATGAAGAGGCGGCGACTGTCGGAGGACGTAAGAGAAATCCATATTGTCCACAATACAAAAGAAACACAATATGGTTATAGAATATGACTGCATTATTACAAGAAGCATCAGGAGTGCTTATCAGAATTATCACCTGGAAAAAGGAGTCACGCATACCCCCCTGGCGGTGGGGTATGGGAATAGAACAGCTTTACTTTAGACCACCTGGTGATGTGAAGATTCAAGTGCCTTATTGCCTTGCCTGCGATTGTAACATCAAAAGGCAAGCTGTGGCTGGAATGCTGACCTGGGTCAAGAAATTTGATGGTGATATAGCAGTGCCCCCTGATGGAGACAACAGCATGCTTCCTGGAAAATTTTCGGAGGAATAACATTCTTCCAGGTGATTAAGATGAAAGGCCTCTTATAGCTTCTTTATGGACAGAGGACTATATGGTCAGGCAGAGGGTGTTTGTGTGGATTGTGTCTGAGTGCGCTTAAAAAAATGAGGGCAGAGGCGCATGCACGGAGGACTCCAAGATGGGGGCTTAGCTTTGGAGCTCCGCACCGCTGCGATCTTCTGATCCCCGCCACAGCCTTCAGAGCACCCATTCCTAATCCGCTCCACCAGTGATCTACCTGGGGACACTCAGAGAATAATCTGATGCATGGAGACTATGCTAGGAGGAACCTATCTGGTCAGCTGGGCCACATCCCGTGGCAGGCTGGTCTATCCAAGATGTCGGCTGATACCACATGAGGCACAGACTGTGATACAGAGGAATCCATAGCTGACCAAGGCGCCTCGAGCCTTGCACTACCTCCTATAGTACATGTCACAGTGAGTAATCAGCCCCATCCTGCACCTTCCCCAGCATCTACTGAATCACAGATTGGGAGGACACGTGAAGACCTTAACCAGACACCCATGAGTGACTTTCTGGCCACCCCAGATGCATGTAAGAAGGGGGCCCACAATCCCCATATCACCCCTACTGATTTCCCTTTCATGATAGCCGCTTTTTGCACAATGCTGTCCAGAGGTCTGGCCCAAACAGCTGCACAGATCATCTCCTCCATCCATGCTGAACTGCAGCATTTGGGATCACGGATGGATGTCACACAGGATATTCAGGAAAAGTTGGAAACTGCATTGTCCAAAATGGAGGACCTTGAAAACTGTTCAAGACGATACAACTTCAGAGTCAGAGGACTCCCTAAATCAGTGAAAGAAGTTAACCATGCAATTCATTCATTCATCAAGTACTTCATCCCAGAACACCTTGTAATCAATGCGATCTGATGGTCTGCCGAGTGACATTATAGTTAAACCCCACTTTTACTCTGTCAGGGAAAAGGTAATGAAATTGTCCAGAAATTCACAGCTTATCATTTTCTGAAGGTGAATACCTGCTCCTACACCTGGGGCCGATTACTAGTGTTGAGCGAACACGGACTGTATTATTCGTGTTCGTACCGAATAATTGGATTTTTGTTACCCGAACACGGACCCGAAAACTTTACTGTATGTTCGGGTAAAAATCCGTGTTCGGTCATTTTATTTCCGGGTTTGTATGTATTGGCGCGCTTTTAATGGCGGGCTTTCAACAGCCAATCAACAAGCGTTTAACTGGTGTGCCTAAAGCCATCCCAGCCATGCCTAAAAAATGTATTAGTAGCTGTGATTGGCCATCTGAAGCATGTGACCAAGTCTTTATAAGTTTGAGACCGAGCGCAGCTGCGTCATTCTGCTGTAGCACAGGGACAGAGCACACATCATAGGTGCTGGCTTCTGATTAGGGACAGACAGGCAAAAATCATATTGTGTCCGAAAAGAATTGAGGGACAGGTCGGAGTGCTGCAGGCAGGGCGAGATATTAGGGCATTTTAGGGAGAGGCTGGAGATAGGCAGGGTCAGTGTTCTACAATCGACTTTGCTGTGTGGGGGGGGTTTGCAGTGCCAGCAGTGACCGATCTTATCGATCCTTTTAGGGAGAGGCTGGAGATAGGCAGGGTCAGTGTTCTACAATCGATTTTGCTGTGTGGGGGGGGTTTGCAGTGCCAGCAGTGACCGATCTTATCGATCCTTTTAGGGAGAGTCTGGAGATAGGCAGGGTCAGTGGTCCACATCGATTTTGCTGTGTGTGGGGTGGTGTGAACACAATCTTTTTGCCCGCTGAGGAGGAGGGAGAAAAAAGTATTTTTTATCAGTCAGTTGTGTGCAGCGTTTTTCCTTCAGTGCTGTTGTGCTGACTGTGATAATACACTGCTGTGTTCACATGTGCTATTATTGAGTGATTTCAAAAGTTATACACTTTTTTCTATTCCACTATTCAATATACACCCTTGGGTTAAAAAAAATTAAATTGTGGCATAGTCTGTACTAATCTAGTTAAAAATTAAAAACTTAAAAGGGGAATTTTCTTTTTTTTTTCCCTCCATAGCCTGCAGCAGAGCTGACTGATATAAGACACTGCTGTTCACATGTGCTATTGATAAATCACCAATTTTATATCATATTTTCTATTCCGCTATTCAATCTACACCCTTGGGGTAAAAACAATTAAATTGCGGGATAGTCTGTATCGGTACGTGTGAGATACACCTTTCCAATTTTTGGGGCGCATCTCATACTGCCGAGGATTTGAGGGTGCTTCAGTGGGCCTCCTGCCTGTTCCGAACTCCTCCAACTCCTCATCCTGCCTTTGGGGGTACAAAAAATAGTAATTTGGGCCTAGTCTGGGTCTCTACGTGTGAGATACATACACCTTTTGATAATATTTTCTATTCCGCTATTTAATCTACACCTTTGGGGTAAAAACAATTAAATTGCGGGATAGTCTGTGTCGGTACGTGTGAGATACATACACCTTTTGATATCATATTTTCTATTCCGCTATTTAATCTACACCTTTGGGGGTAAAAACAATTAAATTGCGGGATAGTCTGTGCCGGTACGTTTGAGATACATACACCTTTTGATATCATATTTTCTATTCCGCTTTTTAATCTACACCTTTGGGGTAAAAACAATTAAATTGCGGGATAGTCTGTATCGGTACGTGTGAGATACACATTTCCAATTTTGGGGGCGCATCTCATACCGCCGAGGATTGCAGGGTGCTTCAGTGTGCCTCCTGCCTGTTCCGAACTCCTCCTACTCATCCTGCCTTTGGGGGTACAAAAAATAGTAATTTGGGCCTAGTCTGGGTCTCTACGTGTGAGATACATACACCTTTTGATATCATATTTTCTATTCCGCTATTCAATCTACACCTTTGGGGTAAAAACAATTAAATTGCGGGATAGTCTGTATCGGTACGTGTGAGATACACATTTCCAATTTTGGGGGCGCATCTCATACCGCCGAGGATTGCAGGGTGCTTCAGTGTGCCTCCTGCCTGTTCCGAACTCCTCCTACTCATCCTGCCTTTGGGGGTACAAAAAATAGTAATTTGGGCCTAGTCTGGGTCTCTACGTGTGAGATACATACACCTTTTGATATCATATTTTCTATTCCGCTATTCAATCTACACCTTTGGGGTAAAAACAATTAAATTGCGGGATAGTCTGTATCGGTACGTGTGAGATACACATTTCCAATTTTGGGGGCGCATCTCATACCGCCGAGGATTGCAGGGTGCTTCAGTGTGCCTCCTGCCTGTTCCGAACTCCTCCTACTCATCCTGCCTTTGGGGGTACAAAAAATAGTAATTTGGGCCTAGTCTGGGTCTCTACGTGTGAGATACATACACCTTTTGATATCATATTTTCTATTCCGCTATTCAATCTACACCTTTGGGGTAAAAACAATTAAATTGCGGGATAGTCTGTATCGGTACGTGTGAGATACACCTTTCCAATTTTTGGGGCGCATCTCATACCGCCGAGGATTGCAGGGTGCTTCAGTGTGCCTCCTGCCTGTTCCGAACTCCTCCTACTCCTCATTCTGCCTTTGGGGGTACAAAAAATAGTAATCGGGGCCTAGTCTGGTTCTGTACGTGTGAGATACACCACCGTTTTGTAAAATTTTTCCTATTCCGCTATTCAATATACACCCTGTTTGAGTGTAAAAAATTAAATTACGGCATAGTCTGTATCGGTACATGTGAGATACACCTTTTTAAGTTTGTTTGGCGCATCTCCTTCCACCGCCAAGGATTGCAGGGCGCTTCAGTTTGCCTCCTGTTCCCAACTCCTCCTACTCCTCTTCCTCATCCTGCCTTTAGGGTACAAAAAATAGTAATCGGGGCCTAGTCTGTGTTTGTACGTGTGAGATACACCGTTTTTTATCCTTTATTATATTCCGCTATTCAATATACACCCTTTTGGGGTAAAAAAAATTAAATTGCGGCATAGTTTGCATATTTGACTGAGATACACCCGTGCGATACTGTTGTTGTTTTGTTCCGCTATTCAATAAACACCTTTCTAGGGCAAGATCATAAATTACAGAAATATGAGGAGACCGTCAAATAGGGGCCGTGGCCTGGGTCATGGTGCTGCTGGTAGAGCTCCTGTTGCAAGGAGAGGACGTGGTCGATCTGTGCCAGCTACACGCACAAGTGAAACACCTTCCTCAAGTGTGAGTAGGCGACAGAACCTGCAGCAGTATTTGGTAGGGCATAATGCGCCTCTAGAAGTGATGAGGCCAGAAGAAGTACAGGCGATAGTAGATTGGGTTGCTGACAGTGCCTCCAGTTCCTTCACATTGTCTCCCACCCAGTCTACTGCAGAAAGGTCAGAGTTGGCACCTGCAGCCAATGTCCAACCGTCTTTCACCTCACCCCCTTGCAAATCAGGCAAGCAGTCTGAGCCCCAAGTCATACAGCAGTCTCTTCTTTTTGAGGACTCTGTCAGCAGGGTTTCCCAGGGCCATCCACCTAGCCCTGCCCCAGAAGTGGAAGAGATTGAGTGCAGCGATGCCCAACCACTTATTTCTCAAGATGAGTACATGGAAGCACCATCGCAGCACGTCTCCGATGATGAAGAAACGCAGGTGCCAACTGCTGCGGCATTCAGAATTGTGGAGACCGACAAGGAGGGCAGGGGTGAAGACTGGGTGGAAGATGATGTGGAGGACGATGAGGTCCTCGACCCCACATGGAATGAAGGTCATGCAGGTGACCTGAGTAGTTTGGAGGAAGAGGCGGTGGTCGCACAGAGCCACCAGCACAGCAGAAGAGGGAGCAGGGTGCAGAAGCGGAAAGGCCGTGCCCTAGACACTACGCCTGCTACTGCCCAACGCAGCAAGGGAACGAGCGCACCAAAGCCAGCTCAAAGGAGTTCTCTAGCGTGGAAGTTCTTTAGAAAATGTGCTGATGACAGGACACGAGTGGTTTGCACCCTGTGCAATCAGAGCCTGAAGCGAGGCATAAACCTTCTCAACCTGAGCACAACCTGCATGATCAGGCATCTAAGTGCAAAGCACGAGCTGCAGTGAAGTAGACACCTTCAAAACCAAGAAAGGTCTCTGGCTCCTCCTGCTTCCTCTTCTGCTGCAGTCTCGGCCTCTCCATCCACATCTGTAGTGATACCGACACCTGCCACCCCGCAAACAGACGATCTGTCAGCAACACCACGACCTGGGTCACCAACCATCTCCACAATGTCCCGTGGAAGCGTTCAGCTTTCCATCTCCCAAACACTTGAGAGGAAGAGGAAGTACACCCCTACCCACCCGCGATCCCTGGCCCTGAATGCCAGCATTTCAAAATTCTTGGCCTTTGAAATGCTGTCATTCCGTCTGGTGGAGACGCACAGTTTTAAAAACCTTATGTCGGTGGCTGTCCCACAGTACGTCGTGCCCAGCCGCCACTACTTTTCCAGGCAAGCCATCCCTTCCCTGCACAACCAAGTGGGGGAAAAAAATCAGGTGTGCACTGCGCAACGCCATCTGTGCCAAGGTCCACCTAACTACCGATACGTGGACCAGTAAGCACGGTCAGGGGCGTTATATCTCCCTAACGGCACACTGGGTAAATGCAGTGGCGGATGGGCCTGAGGCAGGTAGCAATTTGGCGCATGTCCTTCCACCACCGAGGATTGCAGGGCGCTTCAGTTTGCCTCCTGTTCCTAACTCCTCCTACTCCGCTTCCTTATCCTCTACCGCCTCCTCATCCGGTCAGCGTAACACCTTCACCACCAACTTCAGCACGGCCAGGGGTAAACGACAGCAGGCAGTTTTAAAACTTGCCGGTTTGGGAGAAAAAACCACACACTGAGCAGAGTTGTGGAAGAGCATGGAACAGCAGACAAATGAGTGGTTGCTGCCAGCGAACCTCAAGCCCGGCCTGGTGGTGTGCGATAACGGGCAAAATCTCATAGCAGCTCTGGGCCTAGCCGGTTTGACGCACATCCCTTGCCTGGCGCATGTGCTGAATTTGGTGGTGCAGAGGTTCCTTAAAAATTACCCCGATATGTCAGAGCTGCTGCAGAAAGTGTGGGCCATCTGTGCGCACTTTCAGCGTTCTCACCCTGCTGCTGCTCGCCTGTCAGCGCTGCAGCGTAACTTCGGCCTTCCCGCTCACCGCCTCATATGTGACGTGCCCACAAGGTGGAACTCCACCTTGCACATGCTGCAAAGACTGTGCGAGCAGCAGCAGGCCATAGTGGAGTTTCAGCTGCAGCACGCACGCGTGAGTCGCTCTGCAGAACAGCACCACTTCACCACCAATAACTGGGCCTCCATGCAAGACCTGTGTGCCTTGTTGCGCTGTTTTATGTACTCCCCCAACATGGCCAGTGCCGATGACGTCGTTGTCAGCTTAACTATCCCACTTCTATGCCTCCTTCAAAAAACAATTCGAGCGATGATGGAAGAGGATGTGGCACAGGATGAGGAGGAGGAGGATGAAGAGGTAACATTTCCAAGGCTTTCAGGGCAGTCATTCGCAAGGGGCTCCGAGGGTGGGTTCCTGCACACACAAACGCCAGGGACACAATTGTCCAGCAGGGGCACAGTTCTGGAGGATGAGGAGGAGGAGGAGATGGAGGAGGAGATGGAACCATGTTCACAGCAGGGTGGCACCCAGGCCAGCTCATGGCCATCACTGGTGCGTGGCTGGGGGATACAGAGGACACAGACGATACACCTCCCACAGAGGACAGCCTTTCGTTGCCTCTGGGCAGCCTGGCACACATGAGCGATTACATGCTGCAGTGTCTCCACAACGACCGCCGAGTTGCCCACATTCTAACTTGTGCTGATTACTGGGTGGCCACGCTGCTGGATCTCGTTACAAGGACAACGTACCGTCCTTAATTCACTCACTGGAGCGCGATTGCAAGATGCGCGAGTACAAGCGCACGCTGGTAGACGCGATGCTGCTGGCATTCCCACCTGACAGTGGAAGCACAAGGCAGAGATGGAGGAGGAGGAGGAAGAGGTCGCCAACGCAACCAGGGCACCGCCAGCACCTCAGAAGGCAGGGTTAGCATGGCTGAAATGTGGAAAAGCTTTGTCAGCACGCCACAACAAACAGCAGCACCAGCAGCTCATATGGAACGTCTTAGCAGGAGGCAGCATTTCACCAACATGGTGGAGCAGTATGTGTGCACACGCCTAGACGTACTGAATGACGGGTCTGCCCCCTTCAACTTCTGGGTCTCCAAGTTGGGCACATGGCCTGAGCTTGCCCTTTACGCCTTGGAGGCGCTGGCATGCCCTGCAGCCAGTGTATTATCTGAACGTGTATTTAGCACGGCTGGGGGCGTTATCACAGACAAGCGCAGCCGCCTGTCCAGAGACAATGTGGACAAGCTCACGTTCCTTAAAATGAACCAGGCATGGATCCCACAGGACTTTTCCGTACCTTGTGCAGAATAGAGATGGATATCGACCTTACCCAGCCATTGTTCTATTTTTGCTCTCACTCTTTTGGGGTGTACCCTCATTTAAAATTACTGAAAAAAAAGCAGTGTTGGCTACCTCGTCCTCCTCCACCGCCCCTTCCACCTACACCGCCCATAGGTATGCGCAGCCTATTGCATTAGGGTGTGCACCCCAAAGTTTAAATACACATGCATGTGTTTGCCTACATGTACATGGCCCCGATACATTACTCTCCCTGCTGGCAAAGTGAAATAGAAGTGTGTGGCACTTCTCTTATGGCAGAGCAGGTTCGAGGGAGATCTTTCCCATCTCCTCACTGGCAAACAGAGCGATAATGCTAATGTGCCCTAGGTGATTAGGGTGTGCCCAGGCACACCCTGTGCGCACGCCTATGACACCGCCACATCCACCACCACCTCAACCTCCCTCCTACTCCATATGGGCCTCGTCCTTCACAGATGAAGAACATTGTTTTATTTTTCTTTTTTTTTTGTTGTTGTTTTAAGTTATTTCCCTATCCACATTTGTTTGCAGAGCACTCGCCATGCTCTTAACTACGTTTTGCTGCCATTTGCAGCATTCTAGACCTTTCCATTTGTGTTTTAGAGCCATTTTAGTGCCTGAAAGTTCGGGTCCCCATTGACTTCAATGGGGTTCGTTGTCCGGGTAAAGTTCGGAAAAAGTCCGACAAGGACTTTTATTTCAAGTTCGGCCGAACCCACCGAACACGGACATCCAGGTGTCCGCTCAACTCTACTGATTACCCAAGAGATCCCTCCTCCTTCCACCTCCAGGGGTCCCTCATCTGCCAAAAGGCCTTCTCCTCCTAGTCCACTTACTCTGGTTTGGCAGAAACAACCACCAAAGACTTCAAGGGACTCTCAACCTCCCTGAGGAAGTCATTTGGATTAAGGACAACTGGATCCTGTTTTGCACTTTCTGGAACTGATCTTTCAGACTGTAATCAATAAAAGACGCAGCGCCCAGGACACTTGTGTACAAAAAATTGTAAAAAATTTGTTTTTTAAAAAAAAATACATGAACAGAGATGCAGCCGTTAATCCATAGCAGGCTATGTGAAAAGTGAAGAAAATATATTAGGCGCAATATCTGTTAAATGAATTTATTAATTTTATTAATAATAATTAAATATTTTAAATGGTGGATGATTCTTAAAAATTATTATTTATATAGTATTTTAAATAGTGGATATTCAGTGAATAAAAACTAAAATCTCATGTGTAGCATATGAAAAAATTGCTAGTGCAAGTATGTGCTAACATGAAGTGCCTGTGTTCCAATAAGTTAATATATATCTATAAATGAGAAATAATAAATATTAAATATTCATAAAACACCCAACAATTGGGCGTGGCGATAGGAAGCCGAGACCGCACCGCCTGATTGGAAGAAAGCACTGCTACAATGTATCCCTGCTAACAGACGGTTAGAGCAGTGGATATAATATACAAGCACAGATCCCTAGTTTCTGGCAGACACCAAAGTGTTTTGAACTTGAAGATTTTAAATAAAATACCTATAGTCATACAGTTTAACACTATGTGTGGCATTCCTCTTTGTTCGTCCATGTGATTCTACATTTGATTGAGCTGAGCTGTGGAGATCAAGGAGAGAGGTGTCCAGAGTGTAATTTAATGTGAATATCTGGTGAGTTTACCCAGGCGCATTGATTATTGTGGTTAAAGGATCTTCACTGTGAGCACCTTGGAATTGTCTTAATCAGAACTTTTGTCACGGGAGGATTACAACATGGACTATATTTAATTGAACTTTAATTTTGTAATTAAGATTGCATTATTTAACATGGTGAATATTTTCTTCTTTTTATGCATTGCACTTTAATAGGATTTTTTTTTTCTGGTTTTTGCACCTGCACTTTGTGTGCACAAAAAATATTTTGAATTTTTTTGTATATGTATATATATATATATATATATATATATAATATACACATACATTGATTCTGATTTATTTGCTTTACGGCCTCACATTAATTGTTCACTGGCACATATTTGTTGGGGGTTTTATGAATATTTAATATTTATTATTTATCATTTATAGATATATATTAACTTATTGGAACACAGGCACTTCTTTCATATGCTACACATGAGAGATTTTAGTTTTCATTCACTGAGTATCCACTATTTAAAATACTATATAAATAATCATTATTAAGAATCACCCACCATTTAAAATAACATTTAATTATTATTAATAATTCACTAACAATTCATTTAACAGATATTGCGCCTAATATCTGATCTTTCAGACTGCTTTCCTCTCCCCACGATTCGTTTTAGCTTTTAGCATGTTTTCTGGGGGCTCTTTCAAAAAGAGGGGGGGGGGGGTGGTAAGCGGGGCCTGGAATTTCTATTCTCCAATATTTGATGAGTTCAAAGTCTAATTTGTTTTAAAGTTTAAGGTTTTTCTCATACCTTCCCTTAGTTATACTCGGGCATATTTGTTGTTAGGATACAGCTGGAATGTCCTCCAGGGTGGCTCCTAGGGTTCTCCCCTTTGGTGTGGCGAACTCGGAGACCCACTATAGTCACTGGATACATTACTCTATGCAATAATATGATGGACCCTGTGCAGTTACCTCTTTGATGCTCCAGACGGGTAACAAAGACACCTTGTCTGATTGCTTGACAGGGAAAAGGAGCAGCTTGGCGATAATTGTTCAGGCCCTATTCCATCCATTAATACAGGAAAAACAACATTGCGCTATAGTGTACAATTCGAGCAGAAACTCAAAAGCGAGATATACACCTGTAGCACAGCACCCTCCTAGATAGGTGCTAGACAGGTAAAATATACTGTCTGCTTATTCGGGGAGCCTGGTCAGTAGTTAAGCCTGCTCAGTGTGCGATTTGTGTGGGCTGAGGGAGTGTCCATACTGTATCCAACAAGGAGGTTTGTTGGACAGTGGAGGAAACCTGGCCAATGACGAACAGGCTTTTGTAACTGTCCCAGTGGGTTGGCACAGAGAGAGGTGCATCCTGGGATAGGGTATAAAAGCCAAGAGCACATGAGGCAGGGGGTCTTTGGGCGGGAAGCAAAGTTTTAGAAGGAGGGTGACGGCTGTCTCCTCTTCGGAAGCTGTGGAAGGTGGTCACAGGCAGTCAGCCTGGTGTACAAGAAAGTGTGGCTGAACTCTAGTGAAGGCTGACTGGTGGAGTTTGGAGGCAACGGTGACTCTGGAAAAACAGTGTACGTGAGTACAGAGGAACTTGCCCAGGGGTCTGCCAGGAAGGGGACCACTCCAGAGGCTAGAGTCAGCGGACAGGTGTCAGCACACAGGCAGTGAGAGTAAAGAGGGTGCCAGTTTCAGAACCCCGAAGAGAATACACAGGAACATTTAAAGTATCTTCACTTAGTGGCAAGGTGAAGCAGCGGCCTTGCCGCATTGAACAGTTGGCTGTCCTCAAGACTGTGAATAGTTAATAGTTGGAGTATCCCACTCATCCCTTCTCCTATCCAAGTTCCAAATAAACACAAAATGCATCCCCTGCACTGATTATTAAATGAGCCAAGAACTTTCATTGCTGCTTATCTGCTGTCAGTTGCTAAGGGTAACCCAGAGGAATCCAGAAAATTAAATTCTCAGCAGTCCTCTAGGGGCCAGTGCTACACACCAATAAAAAAAAAAATATATATATATATATATATATATATATATATATATATATATATATATATATATATATATATATATATATATATATATATATACACACACAAATAAAATTATAAGTTGCGCTGTATGCAAAAATGTAACATAAAAGTGAAAAGACTAAAAATATTTCTGACATAAAAAATATAATTAGTGACACTATAAAACAAAAAAAGAGATCCATTAGCATGATTAATGTGAACACCTGTGCAAGTCCAACAAAATGTAAAAACGAATATCTCCAACCATGTGATTTACACATGGATGGTGCCCTAGGACGAGGTCATCTGACGAAACGCGCAAAGTTTACCGACGTGCTGACATCACCACGCTCTGAGATCCCGGAAGGACGGGCGATGCTGCTTTAGCCAGCTGGCTTGATTTTTATGCTCTTGATCACTGCGCTGTTCTAAGTGCAATATTTTATACTTTGATAAAAAAAAATCATCTTACGCTTTTACACTATGGTGAATCTTTTAATATGTTTTATGGGGAGTGTCACCCTTCGAAAGGCTGCCAAAATGGGTTAATAGTTGGAGGTATACAGAGGAGAGTCCTTATATTCCTTCGGAGATAAAGGCCTTGGTTGGGTTTTAACCCTAAGCGTTGTGGACCCATTGAGGTCTATATTTCTGATAAGTAGGTCATCATGTCTTGGTGGGGGACATTAAAATTGTAAGAGGAAAATTTTTCACGCAGGAAATCCATGTGTAAATCACATGGTTGGAGATGCACATTTACATTTTGTTGGACTTTCACAGGTGTTCACATTATCCATGCTAATGGATCACTTTTTCTGTTTAATAATGTCACTAATTATGTTTTCATGTCAAAAATATTTTTAGTATATGCTATTTTCACTTTTATGTTCAATTTTTGCATATAGCGCAATTGATAATTTTTTTATCTTATTCCATTCATGTTTCAAGGAACTTCCCTCTGTTTATTTGAAGTTATCTTTGAAGTTATCTATTATATCTCTAGGTGGGTGGACCGAAGGGGATACAATGCGCCTCCATCTGCCGCTGAGGTTTCACTCTCCGTGGCAGATAGAGGTTCTCCACTTTTCGGGGATATCACCTGACCCCCCCCCCCCCCAACCTACAACCTATGAACAATGGTGTTCCAAAATTATGGATCAGAGGGGAGGCATCTCTACTATTTATTCTGCCCTGGCTGACAAGGCAGATAAAGCCATCCTATGCTCAGTCCTGGAAACATCCTATGCTCAGTCCTGGAAATCTGATTTGGATATACAGTGGGACCCGGGTGAGTGGTTCTAGTCACTCCAAATCTCCTACAAAAGGTATCATGAACATATCTGTAATAGAAGTGAATGTTAAAATACACACTAGATCAGGGCTTGACAAATTTGCTTTGAATCTAGGATTTGTTAAAAAAAAAAAAAAAAGTTAGGAGCCAGTATTTTTTTTAACCTTTTGCCTACTGGTTTCTTTCACCTGCTTCCCCCCCCCCCCCCCCAGGCCAATTTTCAGCGCTGTCGTACTTTGAAAGGCAATTGCGCAGTCACGCAATACTGTATCCAAGTTACATAATCTAATTTTTTTAGACCGATATTGCTTTCTTCTGGTGGTTTTTGATCACCACTAGTTTTTTTTTTTTGCTAAATACATGAAAAAAGACCAAAAATTTTGAAAAGAAAAACTCTATTTCTTTTATAAAATTTTGCAAATAAGTAATTTTTCTTCACTAGAGTGTGGGGATGATGCTGCACTTATAAGGCAGCATTGATGGGCACTGATAAGGCTGTACTGATAAGGCAGCATTTATGGGCACTGATATGACACTAACAAAACAGGCTGCACTGATAGGGGCACTGATGAGGCAGCATTAATTGGGCCTGATAAGGCAGCATTGATGGACACCAACATGGGCACTGATGAGGCTGCCCTAATAAGGTAGCATTGATGGGCACTAGATAAGACAGCATTGATGGGCACTGGATAAGGCAGCATTGATGGGCACTAATATGGGCCCTGATGAGACTGCACTGATAAGACAGCATTGATGGGCACTAATAGTTGGCCACACCAGCTGTCCAGGGGGTAGGGGGCTCTTGGGCTTGCCAGACCTGACTCGGAGCTCATCCGGGGGGTAACCAGAGCGCCTGGGGGATCCCTGCAAGGTGGTGTCCAGCTCAGGGCCATTGCTGAGCCTGTTCAGAGACATTGGTTCCTGCTCTAGGGAGTCTCCCTGGACAGCTCAAACTAGACACGCACCCAGCAGTAGGGAGGAGAGAGCCGCACAAGGCAACTTCCTGCCAGAGGCCCCACTTAGCCAGTCAGCTTCGCTTCTTCCCCAACCCACCCTTCCTACTACTATAAAGCCCCATGTCTGCTCTAACTCGACCCTCACAGTCCGGTCCCTCTCCTCTTTTAACCCAGGTTGACAGCCCTTTCCTTCCCCACCCCTGGCATCATAAAACATACGTTCCTGCAGCCCAGGAATGTTGCGTCCGGTTGCTCCCCCCATGCTAGCCACTGGGGCCGACAGCAGCCAGTCTGCATTTTCTAGACGCAATGGTGACCTGGTGCCTGGGGTTGGTCGATCCCTGCTCTGGATGGTGTTATGTCCCCGTTAGATTAGCCAGGATCTACCCAGATGCTTCTCCCCTGTGCTTCAGAGGGTATAATCTAGTTGGCTCCATGTTTCACACATGGTGGCCTTGCCCCCGTATTAGGAGGCTATTGGAACAAATATCTCCACCTAATACAGAAATTTACTGGGGTTGCTGTTCCTCAGGATCACACTATAGCCCTCTTAAACCGCAGAGTAGATAAAACCCCTAAACATACTCAGACCTTAATCTTCTTTATGTTTTTGGGACCTAAAATTACGATAGCCGGAGCTTGGCAGAAGCCCTCGGTCTCAATATCAGCAACAAAGCGGAAAGTCTCCAGGATCATGTCCCAGGAACAACTTGTTGCTAAACTTTAGGATAGAGTGCGAAGGTTTGAAGCAGTCAGGGAACCTTGGACGCTTTTTGTTGGAGTACCCTTGTACCCGGGCATGGCATTCTCCCAAAAAGGACCCTCCTGGCAGACCTATTTCCCCTCCCTCTGCTCTTTGACTTTTCTTTCTCTAAAAGCCTCTTGGCTTCTCCCCTCTTTCATCTCCCTCTTCACTCTTCATCTATTCTTTTTTTCTCCAATTGTGAAATCCTTTTTTTGCTCCTCATGCTACAATCTGGAGTGCTCAGAAAGTTGAACACTTATTTCCAAAATGGAAACTTTTTTTTCCCCTCTCATTTTCTTATATCTTGATAGCCAAACACACGAGACTGGTTCTTTGAATTCTCTTTTCCCTCTCGGTACAATACAAGCGGCCCTGGTTTTGACATTAGCTAGATTGGTGGCTTTAAACGAGGGTCGGGGGAGGGGAAGCCTTCTGGGTCTCCAGATACCCTTGATTCCACATCCACAGTTTGATCGCAATGGGGGTGGAGTGCCTGACTACCACGGGGTTGGAGGAGCCCTGGCGATGCTCCCTTCCTCTAGCCCGGGATCTCCTGTGCCTTTTTCGACAAGAGGCTTAGAGAGTGTTAGAAGCTTTTTCTACGTTTAGTTTGAATTTTACTCAGTCTCCATATAATTACACAAACCACTCTAAAGGGTTTTGATTATTTGTATTGTACTTCATTTACACCTTTGGGCCTAGCAGTCTAATTTATTATCCATATGTCCTTTTTATTATGATATTCAATAAACATATTAAAAAGAAAGAAAAAAAAAAAGTGAGGGCAAATGACGAGGCCCTCTCTTTTCCCATTGAGCCCAGCCGAGAGACACAGAATACGGAGGACGACCCTACATAAAGTATCATCTATGCGCGTTTTATATGCTCTGCAGTAATCTTTTAGTGTTTTTAGGTTAGCATTTCTGCTTTCTTTGTAAATAAATGAGACCTTTGATTATTTGAGCATCGTATTTACTTCTATAGCCAACGTTGTTGTTATATCACCATCAACCTTATCAAAGCTTTGATGGACTAGCTAACTATAGGAATAGACAAGATAATACATATTTATAATAAATAGGGGAAATCCAAAACCACCCCCTATTTATTTCAGGTACAAAGACCTTATACACACACGCTGTATGAAAAAAATAGCCAGTGACACCCCTTTGTTAAGAAATCTGCAAGGATATACTTTCTACATTACTTGAATAGCTGCTAAAAAAACAAACACGAAATCCCTATGGGAACAATGTCTAGGATGACAAAGAGATGAAAGTATAGAAAATTGTTTATCTATATCCAGTTCAAATCTAATCTAATTTTAATTATGCCTTTGCGAGCTAGTGCTCAGCCAGAGAAAGGACCATAGTTAATACAATTAACACTGGACCATTAGCTATCAAACAGCCCCCACCGTCGATAGCGGTCTCATCTAACCTTAAGTGTTATCTGAAAAGTAATGGTCCTTTGACGGTCATGCTATTCTGTAAATAACCAGCTTAAGGTGCTGTTGCACATGAATAAATAACAAAGAAGAATTTAAAAAAGACAAATAATTCATTATGGAGTAAGTACGCCATCTGCTGGTGACTCTGGGAAACTACATGTATTTTGTGCCCACAAGGAGCTGAACTCCTACCAATTTTTATGTTCTAAGCGAGGGGGGATGAAAGCTATCAACCTCTGTAAATTTACCATACTGTTCCCTTATGTTTGTAGAAAATCCTGAAGTGCCAACTGTCTATTCTTTATTTCAATATTAATCAGCATGTATATGCAGGTCAAAACTGATAAACCTCTCAGCAGTCTAAATTCTGCTGAAGTATCAAAATGCCTTATGAGGAGTGATGGGAAACACCTTGTATTCTTACTCAACCTAACCTTCATATTTCTCCTGTGGGGAAAGTATAGAGGTACTTTAAAAACTATTATTTCTGCATTTATGTTTGAGAAAACGTTCCTATTTTTGTCAGCGTTTTGTGTTACGCTGAATTATATCATTTTTTTTCGTAATATATTTGTTGTTATAGTCAAAACATTTTAGTAAATCAGTTGACATTATGAAAAGGCCTGCTTTAGCTTGTTGGTTGGTATCAGTTGTGTAGGGTAATGCACAATTATTTTTCTTTTTTAAACTTTATTGGAATGGTAAAAAACATGTCATTCATAGAAAAAAGCAGAGGGCACCTCTATCCGAGTGTGGAGTATTGGAAACAGCTATTTGGTAGTAATAAATAAATATAGCACTTACATTTGATGGAGGAAATATTGGCTTGTCATCTGTGGAAGTCTTAACTTCTCTAGCAGAGATTGGAAGGCAAGCGGCTGGTGTTGACTTTGGACTTGATAAAACACATTGGACCAACACCAGCAAATGACATGGCTCCTCAAATCATCACGGACTGTGAAAACCTTTGCATTTCATTTAGGAATCAAGATCCCAGAGCCTGGAGGAAGAGTAAAGAGGCACAGAATCCAAGTTGCATGAGTTTCAGTGTGAAGTTTCCACAGTCAGTGATGATTTGGGGAGCCATGTCATCTGCTGGTGTTGGTCCACAGTCTTTGATCAAGTCCAAAATCAGCGCAGTCCTCTACCAGGAAATTCTAGAGCACTTCATGCTTCCCTCTGCTGCCCAGCTTTATGGAGATGCTGATTTCATTTTCCAGCAGGACCTGGCACCTTCCCACACTACCAAAAGTACCAATACCTGGTTTAACTGCTTGCCGACCGCCGCAAGTAGATTTACTGCGGCGGTCAGCCCCTACCAGGCAGAGTGACGTTAATTAACGTCACTAGCCTGGGAGGGTCTGGGGAGCGAGCGCGCGCCCGCGGAGGCGCGGTCACGCACCCCCCCGCGCGTGTGACCAGCGGACCCGATGTCCGCCGGCCACTCGGCGATCGGCGGGGGAGAGGGAGAATGTCAGGCAGCTTGTGTAAACAAGCCACCTGTCATTCTCCTCGCTGTAAAGACACTGATTACTCGGATCTAGTATGTAGATCCGTTGATCAGTGTCCTTACAGCTAGAGCCACAGCCAATCACAGTAAGAATCACGCCCCTAGGGACACACACAGCCCCTCCCTCCCAAATAAAGTTAACCCCTTCACTGCCAGTGTATTTTTACAGTAACAGTGCATATGTATAGCACTGATTACTGTAGAAATGTCACTGGTAACCCCAAAAGTGTCAAAAATGTCAGTCAAGGGTCCGATCTGTCCGCCGCAATGTCGCAGTACCGCAAAAAAAATCGCAGATCGCCGCCATTACGCGTTAAAAAAAAAAACAACAAAAATGACAAAAATCTTTCCCTTTGTTAGTAAATGCGATAACTTTTGCGCAAACCAATCAAAATACGCTTTTTGCGATTTTTTTTACCAAACATAGGTAGGATAAAACAAATTGGCCAAAAATGTTAAAAAATTTTGATTTTTACATTTTTTTTGGGGGGAATTTCATATAAAAAAATGTGAAAAATATTGCTTTTTTTGCAAAATTGTCGCTCTTTTTTTGTTTATAGCGCGTGATCAAAAAATCGCACAGGTGATCAAATACCACCAAAAGAAAGCTCTGTTTGTGGGAAAAAAAGGACGTCAAATTCGTTTAGGTACAGCGTTGCATGACCGCACAATTGTCCGTTAAATTCGCGCAGTGCCGAAACGCAAAATACCCCCTGGTCTTTTAGCAGGAAAATCCTCTGGGGCTTAAGTGGTTAATGATCATGGTATCACTGTGCTTGATTGGCCAGCAAACTCACCTGAACTAAACCCCATAAAGAATCTGTAGGGTATTGTCAAGAGGAAGATGTGAGACACCAGACCTAACAAAGCAGACTAGCTGAAGGCTGCTACCCATAATACCTCAGAAGTGCCACAGACTGATCACCTCCATGCTTACCCTGCATTGATGCAATAATTAATGCAAAAGGAGCCCCAACCAAGTATTGAGTGTATACTATACTGTACACAGACTGACTTTTCAGAAAGCCAACATTTCTGCATTAAATATCCTATTTTTTTTTTTTTTTTTTTTCAATTGGTCTTCTGTAATATTCAAATTTTCTGAGATGCGGAATTTTGGGTCTTCACTAGCTGTAAGCCATAATCATCAAAATTAAAGGAAAGAAATACTTAAAATATATCACTGTGTGTGTGTAACGTATCCATATAAAAAATGAGTTTTACTTTTTGAACTGAATTACTGAAATAAATTAACTTTTTGATGATCTAATTTTAGGAGATGTACCTGTATATGTACCGGTAAGTAGTCTAAGATTTGCACCAACATACTGTACATCATATCTAAAATCCACTAACCAATTGTTCAGCACATTCAAAAATTATTCACAGCGCTCCACTTTTTGCAAATTTTGTTATGTTACAGCCTTATTCCCAAATGGATTAAATTCATTATTTTCCTCAAAATTCTACAAACAATACCCCATAATGACATCATTAAATAAGTTTGCTTGAATACTTTGCAAATTTATTAAAAAAAAAAAAAATCACATGTACATAAAAGTATTCACAGCCTTTGCCATGACACTCAAAATTGAGCTCAGGTGCATCCAGTTTCCACTGATCATCCTTGAGATGTTTCTACAACTTGATTGGAGTCCACCTGTGGTAAATTCAGTTGATTGGGCATAATTTGGAAAGGTACAAACCTGTCTATATAAAAGGTCCCACAGTTAGCAGCGCATGTCAGAGTGCAAACCAAGCCATGAAGTCCAAGGAATTATCTGTAGACCTTCTGTTTCAATATTTTTATTGAAGGTTTTGGCAAAAGTAGAAAAATAATGTAGAAAACTGAATAATACTAAGTTACCACAATCTGAAGTGCTGGTATATTTACAAAAGAAAGGGTTTGCATTATTAGTCAAAGGGGAAAAAGCAGAAGGCATATAGCCCCGAGCCCCACCTTAGCTATACAGTTTTCCCTCAAAAGTGCCACTCCCAGGTATATCCAAGGCATTTCATTGCGAACATATGAGTTTGTACACAAACAATGTCTAACCAACAATGAGGTCTTGCAAAAAGACTGCAAGTACACAGCCAACTCGTTACAGGTAGATAATCATTTATTAGCTAATGTGGGACCATGGAGCTTGGGATCACGGAGCTTGGGATTCACCCCCCCTGTGTTTTGGAGGAGAAAGTGCCCTCTTCCACGGAGACCCCTTATTATCCGTTACTAAAATTGCATATTCAAAACCATACAAGAACACAATTCAGAAAAGAGGGAGAAGAGAAAGGAGAGGAGAAGAGAAAGGAGAGGAGAAGAGAAAGGAGAGGAGAAGAGAAAGGAGAGGAGAAGAGAAAGGAGAGGAGAAGAGAAAGGAGAGGAGAAGAGAAAGGAGAGGAGAAGAGAAAGGAGAGGAGAAGAGAAAGGAGAGGAGAAGAGAAAGGAGAGGAGAAGAGAAAGGAGAGGAGAAGAGAAAGGAGAGGAGAAGAGAAAGGAGAGGAGAAGAGAAAGGAGAGGAGAAGAGAAAGGAGAGGAGAAGAGAAAGGAGAGGAGAAGAGAAAGGAGAGGAGAAGAGAAAGGAGAGGAGAAGAGAAAGGAGAGGAGAAGAGAAAGGAGAGGAGAAGAGAAAGGAGAGGAGAAGAGAAAGGAGAGGAGAAGAGAAAGGAGAGGAGAAGAGAAAGGAGAGGAGAGGAGAGAAGAGAAGAGAAGAGAAGAGAAGAGAAGAGAAGAGAAGAGAAGAAGAGAAGAGAAGAGAAGAGGAGAGGAGAGGAGAGGAGAGGAGAGGAGAGGAGAGGAGAGGAGAGGAGAGGAGAGGAGAGGAGAGGAGAGGAGAGGAGAGGAGAGGAGAGGAGAGGAGAGGAGAGGAGAGGAGAGGAGAGGAGAGGAGAGGAGAGGAGAGGAGAGGAGAGGAGAGGAGAGGAGAAGAGAAGAGAAGAGAAGAGAAGAGAAGAGAAGAGAAGAGAAGAGGAGAGGAGAGGAGAGGAGAGGAGAGGAGAGGAGAGGAGAGGAGAGGAGAGGAGAGGAGAGGAGAGGAGAGGAGAGGAGAGGAGAGGAGAGGAGAAAGGAGAAAGGGGAGGAGAAGAGAAAGGGAGAGGAGAGGAGAAAGGGGAGAGGAGAGGAGAAAGGGGAGAGGAGAGGAGAAAGGGGAGAGGAGAGGAGAGGAGAAAAGGGGAGAGGAGAGGAGAAAGGGGAGAGGAGAGGAGAAAGGGGGAGAGGAGAGGAGAAAGGGGAGAGGAGAGGAGAGGAGAAAGGGGAGAGGAGAGGAGAAAGGGGAGAGGAGAGGGTGAAAGGGGAGAGGAGAGGAGAAAGGGGAGAGGAGAGGAGAGGAGAAAGGGAGAGGAGAGGAGAAAGGGGAGAGGAGAGGAGAAAGGGGAGAGGAGAGGAGAAAGGGGAGAGGAGAGGAGAAAGGGAGAGGAGAGGAGAAAGGGGAGAGGAGAGGAGAAAGGGGAGAGGAGAGGAGAAAGGGGAGAGGAGAGGAGAAAGGGGAGGAGGAGAGGAGAAAGGGGAGAGGAGAGGAGAAAGGGGAGAGGAGAGGAGAAAGGGGAGAGGAGAGGAGAAAGGGGAGAGGAGAGGAGAAAGGGAGAGGAGAGGAGAAAGGGGAGAGGAGAGGAGAAAGGGGAGAGGAGAGGAGAAAGGGGAGAGGAGAGGAGAAAGGGGAGAGGAGAGGAGAAAGGGGAGAGGAGAGGAGAAAGGGGAGAGGAGAGGAGAAAGGGGAGAGGAGAGGAGAAAGGGGAGAGGAGAGGAGAAAGGGGAGAGGAGAGGAGAAAGGGGAGAGGAGAGGAGAAAGGGGAGAGGAGAGGAGAAAGGGGAGAGGAGAAAGGGGAGAGGAGAAAGGGGAGAGGAGAAAGGGGAGAGGAGAAAGGGGAGAGGAGAAAGGGGAGAGGAGAAAGGGGAGAGGAGAAAGGGGAGAGGAGAAAGAGGAGAAAGAGGAGAGGAGAAGAGAAAGCGATAAGGGGAGACCCTACACTCTGGCCTGTGCCACCCAAAGACATATCAGGAATAGTCCGGGGACGCCAGTCAAGTATCTGATCCACAGACCCCCCAGACCTTCTCGAACACCTTCATCTTGTCATTTAAAACTGCCGAGAGCCTTTCATTAACCATGAGCCAGGAAAGCTTATGTTTAAGCTGATCAAATTGAAATTACGGCTGACCCCCAGTTTCTAGCTATGATGATTCTGGTGGAGTCGTCTCTGGTTTTTCAAGGCTTCATCAACCTTGCAACCCAATAGGGCATGTTTGAGTGATTTGGTTAGATTGATTTGAGTAAGAGAAAAAATGAAATTATAAACTCTAATCCAAAATCGCCTCACCTTGGAACATTGCCACCATATATGGTATGTCATTCCATCCTGACTGCAGTCTCGAAAACACTCCGGAGAAGCTCCCAGGACATAAGTAGCCAATCTAGTTGGCACCATGTACCATCTCAAGAGAACCTTATAATTTGCTACTATAATAGTGGTATTGATGAGTGATTTCGATGCGGTCAGAGCACTCAAATGCCACTCCTTAGGTTCAAGGATTTCATGGAAGTTTTGCTCCCATTTGACCATGTAATCCTGCTTGGTTGAGGTACGCATTAGAATCCTGGTATATGTATACAGTATACAGTTCTGGTATACAACTCCGAACCTTATCATTTTTATGACACAGATATTCCATGGATGACATAGTTGCAAGATAACTATTGTGAGATAAAGTGTGTAAATAGTGCTGCAATTAAATGTAACCGAAAGTGTTCTGAATCTGACAGCTGGTATCTATTAGGGTCTGTTTGGTCAACATGCCCCTATTGTCACAGATATCACCAGTCAAAGGGTGGGGGTTGAGGCCCGGGATTGAAGTCTCTATTTTGCAGCCAAGGAGCCAATGGGCAATGAGGAGGCATATGTATGTTACCGAGCCGGTAACCACATGATATGGGAAATCAGCCTGGTTGGACTAGAGTATGATTTCATTTGCATGCACACTGAGTGGGGCTGGTGTGAATGAAATCTGATAAGTTGGGCTAACCGTGCAGCATAGTAAAATTTGAGCACATCAGGGACTCCCAAACTCTTTTTTCATTTTGGAGTATAAAGTGTATGTCTATTTACCCTCGGCCTCTTGTCCCCCCAAATGAACATGAAAAGCTTTCTTTGAAATGCTAACAAATCAGATCGCACCAAATCAATTGGTAAAGTACGGAAAAAGTATAGAATCCTTGGAAGGATGTTCATTTTTATAGAGTGCAGACTGCCAAACAAAGGCGGGGGATGCCATCTGACCAAATCTGCTGTTGGGCGTTTATATAGTGCAAGATAATTTCGGGAGAATCAAGTATTTAAAGAGGGTGTCAGGTGTATGCCTAAGGGAGAGCCTCAGGTTCCCAGGTGAACTTATCTGTAGACCTTTCAGGAAGGATTGTATCAAGGCACAGATTTGGGGAAAGGTCCAGAAAAATTTCTGCCGCATTGAAGGTCTCAATGACTACAGTGGCCTCCATCATCCATAAATGGAAGAAATCTAAAACCACCAGGACTCTTCCTAGAGCATTCTGCCTGGCCAAACTGAGTGACCAGGAAAGAAGGGCATCAGGCAGGGACGTGAACAAGAACCCAATGGTCACTCTGACAGAGATACAGCATTTCTTTGTGGAGAGATGAGAACATTCCAGAACAACAACCATCTCTGCAGCACTCCACCAATAAGGATTGTATGGTAGAGTGGCCAGATGGTCAGTAAAATGCACATGACAGCCCGCCTGGAGTTTGCCAAAAGGCACCTGCAGGACTCTTTGGCCTGAATGGCAAGCATCATGTCCCGAGGAAATGAGGCGCCTCTCATCACCTGGCCAAAACCATCCCTACAGTGAAGCATGGTGCTGGCAGCATCATGCTGTGGGGATGTTTTTCAGCGGAAGGAACTAAGAGACTAGTCAGGATCGAGGGTAAGATGAATGCAGCAATGTCCTTGAGGAAAAGCTGCTCCAGAGTGCTCTGGACCTCAGACTGGGGCAAAAGTTCATCTTCCAAAAGGACAATGACCCTAACACAGCTAAGATAACAAAGAAGTGGCTACGTGACAACTCTGTGAATGTCTACGAGTGGCCCAGCCAGAGCCCAGACTTGAACCCGGTTGAACATCTCTGGAGACATCTGAAAATGGCTGTGCACCACCGCACACCACCCAACCTGATGGAGCTTGAAAGTTCCTGCAAAGAAGAATGGGAGAAACTGCCCAAAAATAGGTGTGCCAAGCTTGTAGCATCATACTCAAAAAGACTTGAGGCTGTAATTGGTGCCAAAGGTGCTTCAACAAAGTATTAAGCAAAGGCTATGAATACCTAATGTACATGCGATTCTTTTTTTTAATTTATTTTAAATTAATTTGCAAAGATTTCAATCAAACTTCTTTCACGTTTTGTTTCCTTTTACATCTTAAAGCGGAATTAGGCCTTCTTATCCTTTACAACCGATGATGCTGCCATCTTAGCCTCTGTTTGATCTGCAATTCCCATGGTACTGCACATGAAATCAGCTATGACAGCAGCCATTTGATGGCTTGACAGTTTGGTTCAGAGCACAAGCAACCGTGACAGTAATTCACTGCATGCCTTCAATGCAACTGTTTTGGAAAACCGTTAAATCAATGGGTTTAATTCCTCATTGATATTCCTGTCTTTTTACATTTGCGTCTGGTACAGCAGGGATGACACTCTGCTATACTACCAGCGCAGCAGATCAAAACCCTGGCTAGAGGTTTGTTGTAACATGAGGACTTCTAATACATCAACATATATGGAAAGGGGTGGGGGGGGGAGACAGGCCTTACAGGGAGAGGCTTTGTAGCACTAGTATTGCAACTGACATACACCTGACCTAGCATCCAAACTCATTTCCTTGATCTACTCCTAACTCAAGAGGCTGTCCCCTCCATACACACATACTTATAATTGCCAGATGAGAGGAGTATTTGAGTGGCTAAAAATTATAAGACGACTGGCAAGAAGCATGGTCCTTTATCCCATCCTGCTCCATTAATGTAACTTCATTGAACTCAGCTTACAAGGTACTTCCCATATGGTAACTTCAAGATTGGCCCATAGGTCCCCCGGACCTTGGAGCCCATGTTTAGGAGGATGCCAGGCTATTGGCGGTATCCTTAATATATGCTGGACCTGCCCAATGATAAACAGTTTCAGCTCTTAAGTATTTATCCTTCTTCATACGTTATTGGGGAGTCACCTTTTTAGAGACCCCTGGCAAGCATTATTGCATTTCATACCTCCTGGTGTTACTAAGACAGTTCAAACCTACTCATTTCATCCTTTTAGCTTCTAAAATGATCATAGCCAGGACATGGAAAAAACAAATCACCCACTTCTCTGAAGCTGAATCCCAAATGGATAGTTTTTGTTATTAAGCATCTTCGCTAAAAACCAAGCCAAATTTTGCAAAGTCTGGGACCCCTGGATCGCAAACCCCCATCCAAATCTAGCGGTCTGATCCGGGCCCTTGTTGATCCAGCAGTCGATAATATACAATACTCCCACAAATGGTGCTGTCCCCCCAGCTTGGGCCTGGTCCCCCCCCCCCTGCTGCCCCCCTTACCTTTTTCCCTCTCACATCTCCTTACATATCCTTGCTTTTTCATTTCTTCCCTCTCCTTCCCCTCACCATCTTTTCACTCCATTCTATCCACTCTTTTTTTTCCTCCTTTTATGTTCATTTATCCTAGCCATTTCTGGCCCCATCTGCTAGTCACAAATAGGACTCAACTTTGACCAGTCCTCCCTGTTGAGCACCAGATAGATACCTTTCTCTGATTCTATGTTTGAGAATGTTTTAAATAATGACAGAACACTGTTAATGATGGATAGTCCATCATTTACTGTACTCAGGCGCAATGTACTGACACATCTGTCTAATGTATGATCCTTAAACCTTGAAAAAAAAAAAAAATCAATGAACACATTGAAACAAAATGTCACATGAAATTCCATAAAAGTTCCCAAGTACCAGTCCTGCCTGTCGAGGTGAAACACAGCAGAGGTAGCTTTACAGTGTACAGCTCGACTTTATGGAGATTCAGGTAGAAAAACTCAGCAGTTCCTATATCTCTTCTATGTGCTCACTTGTCACTCCCAGTATTCAACTGATACTCCAAGTCAGATAAAAATCCTATGTGTGTCAGTTTTATTCAACTTCTACATTGGATAAATAAAGCTGGCAGACAAATTTCCTGCCATTTCCAGCGTCAATGTGATTACTTCCTACCTTGCATCATAGTCATTTCGGATAAGTAGGAGATGCTGCATGATAGAGAGGAACAGCTGTTCAGCGGTGGAGTCTTTCACTGTGTTTAGAAGAATCTGGAAGACTTCTTGAATATCAGTAAAACCAATGTTAAGGAAAAAAGCAAGCTAAGTAATAGATTCTATTTGTTATCTCAGCATTCACCAAAAAAAAAAAAAAAAAAAAACTGTCTGGAGGGAAACCGAGGATGCCATTTTTGAATTCGCTTTCTAAAAATGCTAGTTGTCTAGCTAGGATACTCCTCTTCTTGCTTCAATACTTTGTGTCACTAGCCCCTAACAAGAACTGTATGCAGATGGTGCCTTTTGACTTTCCTAATATACAGGCTTGTTCCAGGTGAGCGACTCAAGTACCGATGCCAGAGAAAGGGTTCAGCCACAGCTGGCTCAACATTTTTCTTCAAAAACTTTAATTTTAAGAACAAAACTAAAACCATCAACCCAAAAGGGTTTCTAATGTGTCAGAGTGCTAGTTTCCAATTTGCTCCCAGCTAGTAGCCTCTGCTCTGGCATTGAACAGATGAGGCCACCGGCAGCTGTGCTTGAAAATGGCTGAACTGGGCACCACTTTTGTCTACTGACACATTTACTCAAGTAATGGAATTGTTACCATTAATTTTGCAATGTGAACTTGAAAAGTAACAGCTGGATTGCTTGTTGGGGATAGACACATTAAACACTCAACATATCAGGCCAGTCTGCATGCAGACTGTTCATTTAACTGAACCTACCCACTGATAAATGAGAAAGAATGCAAGCACGAATATGTGACTGATAAAAGTTTTGTGTTGATTGATCATTTAATAAACGAATATTGGGAAATATGGACCAAGTTCTTTTCACACCAAAATCGTAGACTGACATTGTACTAACCTGAATACCCAGTGATCAACTCATCAGGATATTGTTTACATAATAGAGAAAGGTAAGCCAGTGGTCAGAAAGGAAGTCAAAAGATTAATATACTACGCAACAGCACTCCGTGGTAAACTTCTTAAAGGATAGGTTCATCTTTTAAATTAAGATGTACCGGCCCCTGCAGACGTCCCCCCCCCCAACCTCTGTTTTGACAGCGAGCGAGTCACAATGTAAGAAAATATCACATCATTCATTCACAGTGATTGTGTTGCTAAACCTGGAGAGTGCAAAATATGGCGCAGCCGTGTATGGTAGCCAGACAGCTTCAAACATCAGCTTGTTGAATGAAGTTTTAACTAAAAAAAAAAAATCCTCATATCTGATCGGTTTTTATGCAGAGTTACACTAGATTTTGCACTCTCCATTTTTAGTCAATCAACCCCAGAGTGTTCTGTGAATGTGAAAACTACAATTGTCGGCTTGTAGTTCTCAATGAATTACCAGGGCACTGTTGAGTTCTCTAGTAGTTCATTGCGCCTTCCTGTCCAAATGTAACTACTTGCATGTATAGGAGGTACAGGCAGACCGCTACACAGACAGTCCGTAGGACTGTGGCATTACACCCATGATCTGCTGATTGTGGGTGCAATGCTTTTCAGGCACCTAACAAAAAAATAAATAAATGCACATTTTTTATACCTGCAAGCACCTTATGTTTTTATTTTTGTAAAGGTGAACTTAACCTTTAAAGAAGAAAACAAAAATCAAAGTCTCTATTTAACATTCCAAAAAGACCCCTGTCCCTGACGGAGATATCATCTCCCCCCCCTATTGTTTACTGGAGGATTGTAGAACTGTTCACTTTAGTTTTTAAAACCACATCTTAATCTTTTGAATGCATGGCAAAAGGATATTCCATCTCCACTCTAATGTCATCTAAACGCCCACGCAAGTCATCAGCATCATATTCAGAGTGCTCCATGAATACATTAAGCTGTACCTTCAGTTCATCATTCTCTATAGTTTGCAGATCCTTAACAAAATAAAAATTAAAAATGTGTGATTAGTAGTCAGATAAAGCTTTCACACATCTTGCATTTTCACAAGAAATATAGCATTTACAAATATTTGTGATATTTTACAGTCAATGACATTCAGGACAATACAAAGCCAAAAAGGGCATCATGCTCAATAGCTTCTATTAGTTCATGAGCACAGCAAGAACGGCAACAGTAGAGCCCCACTCACACTGGTGGCTGTTCGCAATTAGATATGGGAGACCCAAGCAGGGGTTCCCGGTGATAAGCTGTGGAAGGAAGCCCCACTGAAAGCAATGGGAAGCTGACAGCTGTATTGGATTATATTGGAAATTATCTAAATATAAACTTAGATTATATTTGCACTGCACAAGACAGCAATCTGGGTTCTTCTACAAAACTTGCACCTGTTGCCAGCAAAACGTAAACCTCTCAGAAACCCAAACTAACCCAAACTAATTCAAACCTGGCAAACACTATTAGTTTTGAATAAAGAAACAGGTTAAAAACCCTATCTGAATATTTTTTTATATACTTCTGGTCTTGGAGATGCAACATGAAGTACAAGGAAACCTCCTCAAAATGAGGGGAACTCCCATCTTAGACATCAGCGCACTAGTCCACATATGCAGGAGGGACTCACACTTGGCAGAGGATCCAACCCTTTCTGACTTTATTCAAAACTAAAAATAATAATGTTTGCCTTTACATACAGTACACTAAAGTAAAGTAAAACCCCACATCAAAGTTATCAGTAGATCCAGAGATATAGGCAGCTAAAACTATATGCAAATCCTACATTTTCCTATATTGTAAAGGTCAAGCTCAATACAGCCCACCCCTCCCCCCTAATGGTTAGTGAGGCCAGTAATCACAGGAGGTCAGGGTCAACAATTGCTGGAAATGTGTGAAACTTGAGCTGCCTTTACCTCCACACCACCTGACAATTTTGATATGTGGGTGTCACTGAGGGTATTTCTTCTTCAGCCACTTCATCGGTTTGAGTTGTCCAAGCTTATGTCAGGATTAGATTATGATTGACTTCAGCTGTGCAGAGGATTGTGTGGAGAACAAGGATAGATTTCCCAGTTATACTAGCTGCATTTTTAAACATTCAATATACATTACTGAACTAAATTATGTATTTTCATATTTGCCCGCAGTGTCACTTGAACTGCGGCTTCTCTGGACAGAAGCGTGAATCAGAATTATAAAGCAGGAACTAAGACACGAAAAGTACCGAAGTTTGCCTAAGGAAGCAAGGTGGTTAGTAGACCTGACTGTGTTCAATATGCAGAAGACACACTTAAACATTACTCTGTAAAAAATTTACTGTGAAAGCATTCTCATACCTTTAACAAGTTACCGAGTCCTGAACGCATCAATTCACTGCGTATGTGGACACGAAAATCCAGTTCATCACCTTGGATGATCATGGCGTTGATTAGCAGCATACAGCTCACCTAGGGAATAAAAAAAATTGACATGTGATGGATGGATGTTTTACATACATTTTTAGGACGTAAGGTTAAGATAAGATATGAGATTTTAATTGCACAACATGCAGACAAAACAACTAATAAAAACCAGAGGTAAGGGGGAAAAGGCCCTTGAATTTTTACTTTTAACCGTTATTTAATTTATCAATGGGGAAATAACAAGGAAGATAGTACATTTACAAAATAAAAAAAAACAATCCTAATACTATGTATAAAGGGTAAATAAAAAATAATAATATTTGAGCAAAATAAAGCCCGTTTCCAGTCCTCATTTACGCTCAAGCCTTTTTTCTGCTCATTTCCCTACACCTGACTACACCCAACAGGCAGAATCCCATTCTTTTAAATTGTCTCCTTTTACATTTGTACATTCAGTAGCGTTCTGTTCTACACCCTATGCTCAAAAAGTACATGAGCTTTTTTTGAGAATATTCAGATGTTTTGGGCCCCATAGACTTGTAAACGTGTGCTTTATACCCAAAGAACTCCTAAAGAATCCTAAAGAATCCTAAAAAAACTGCTCTCCTTCCCTCGCCCCCAGCCCAGGAAAAAAAACCTGAAGCTTGAAAGATAAAAATGCCTTTAATAACCCTGTAAAGTGCCTGTGTAACTGCAGGCTTAGATGGGGGGAGTGGGGCTTCTCATGTTTTAATGATCACTGGCTGAAAATAGGGAATGTTACTCATAGCAATCCCGGTCTTTTAAATTTGAGACAATTATTAAACAAATATAAGCAGCAAAATTAGACTTTCAATAGACATACATATTAAAAGGTCTGCACTGCATATCTAGCATTTTAACCTAAAAAATTGATACAGCCAGAGGAGGTAAGTGACACAGGTAGCTGCTCATTTTCGGGGGTTGAATGACAGCAAGCGCTTTCAACCCCATTTTCTAAACCTAGGGTGGCATGGGCACCTATTCTGGAGGTGCGATATCAATGCAGCCTGGGTTCATTCTACTATTGCATTAAACAGTGCTCACATGTCATTATTTGATTGTCCTTCAGTGCATCAGTAATGACCACCTACCACCACCACATGAGAAGCGAAAGAACCTAGTGACAGTCAGGAGACGCTGGGGACCACTGACTATCTTACGTTTAAAATAAATGCACAGACAATTAGTATATGGTATTCAAACCCAGCTCTAAAGAAGATCATAGCCATGCTTTACCCCCACACACGACTGTCACACAAGTCATTGTACCGAAGTGCTGCAGTCTTCTGGGGGATGGCAGGGGAGAGAACCAGCACTTTTTAATGTCTGTGCTTGTCTATAAATCATGGTTTGTAAAACTTTATTTCAGGAACTGAAATGCTTTAGAAAAACTTTTTTCCAAACATCTTGTTCTGATCCTGCACTTCTATTTTATTAATATAAAAACTATTAAACATTTTCTCCACTTACAGAACCACAGGCAAGATTTCTATTTTCAAGTGTGGTATTAAGCAATGAAGATAAAACCAAAAAGGAAGAGGCAATATTACCTTGAGTGCTACAGGTGTTTCGCTTTTTAGCCCCTCCAGAAGAGGTTTAAATCGTTCCGTCTCATCTGTCTCTGCTCTTTCTGTGAGTGCTTCAAGGACACGTTCATGCCTAAAAGCAGAGAAAGCAATCATTATCAGAAAAATAAAATAAAAACAGTCGACAAGAGCCACAGTATTAAAAGTTCAAAGGGAAATGATACATGAAGCAAAAAGAAGAGCAGCTAGTATATTATTTTAAAGTACTACTAAACAAACAACATCCTTTTTTGAAAATTACTTTACATAACCTGGTTTAAAAACGTGCATTGGTCAATTAGTAAAGCTTTCAGGAGATGATCAGAAAAAAAAAAAAAAAATAGAAAAAAAAAAGTGGAGTCAGACAGGGGACTTCCTTTCCAGTATCCTTGTCATTACATTGCCTTATATTGAGATAATATAATATATATCTCTATCACACACACACACAGACACATACATGCACTATATTACCTAAAGTATTGGGACGCCTGCCTTCCTGCCTTTACACGCACATGAACTTTAATCGCATCCTAGTCTTAGTTTGTAGGGTTAGGCACGGAGGTGGACAGAAGGCCTAGCTTGCAGTCTTCGCTCTAATTCATCCCACAGCTGTTCTATCCGGTTGAGGTCAGGAATCTGTGTAGGCCAGTCAAGCTCCTGCACCCCAGAACTAGCTCATCCATGTCTTCATGGACCTTGCTTTGTGCACTTGTGCGCAGTCATGTTGGAACAGGAAGGGGCCATCCACAAACTATTCCCGTAAAGTTGGGAGAATGAAATTGTCCAAAATGTGTTTGTATGCCGACGCCTTAAGAGTTCCCTTCACTGGAACTAAGGTGCCAAGCCCAACCCCTGAAAAATCTGATTTTTTTTTACTTCGGTAAAATCCATTTCTCTGAGTTTGACGGACACCGCTTTCCATTACTCAGAACCACAGGGTTATATTGCCCCCTACAGGAGTAGGACACTAAGCAGAAAAAAGACTTGGCTATGCCTATGGGTAGTCCTAGGTGGTATACATCCCCCTCTCTGCTATATGTCTTCATTTTAGTAACAAGCAGTGTCAGAAGTATTAAAACTCCAACTCCGGGACACAGGGAATGCAACACATTGTCTTCATTCAAATGGAATTTAGAGACTAACTTGGTAAGGAACGACAGACATGGGCGAAAAACCACCTTATCTTTGTGGACCACCAAGTAGGGGATACAACAAGATAACGCCGCCAGCTCAGACACCCTGCGAGCAGAGGTGATAGCCACCAAAAAGGCCACCTTCTGAGACAGTGTAGGCAGGGGAATCTCCTGAATATTTTCAAAGGGAGGCTTCTGGAGAACTGAAAGAACCAAGTTCAGATCCCACGGCAGTAGAGGAGACCCCACTGGTGGAGTCAGATGTCGAACCCCTTGAATAAAAGCATGTACCATGTCAAACCCCTTGAATAAAAGCACGTACCAGAGTGCGTGGCCAGGGGTAGCTGAAAGAAGACCTCCAAGGCCGACATGATGGTACTCAGGTTCAATTTCTGCTTGACACCTTGTTGAAGGTAGTTACAAAAATGATTGCTCATGTTGTCTGAATCCCAACGGTGCCACATCCCAAAAATGACTACCAAAACCAAAAAGGAAATTCCCCTAGGGGTGGGACTTTTTAGGCACCAATCAAATTGTATAAATAACAAACCAATTTGTATAAAAGTTAAATACTTTATTGAATGATACAGAAGAAATAAAAACAGGAAGGCAAGCTAAAACATATTGCACATAAGACAGTCGAACTCAATACCACATAACCCCCGGGCTGTGACCCGACGCGTTTCGGAGTCTCTTGGGCTCCTTCCTCAGGGGTGCCCTTAGAGGGTGGTCTGTGGGTAATCAATGCATAACCTATTAATTCCAACATTATATATATAGTTGCAATACATTTGAACAAAGAGTTTGAATAACAACTTACATAGTATTATACTACTCGAGGAGAATGAGGATCTCATCGACCGAGTAGACTTGCCCTCCCTTTTGGCGCAGGTGGACGAACAAAAACTCAAACCCAATCAGGGCCTATCTCTAAAGAAAAAATCGGACAAGTTTCCCCAAACCCTTAATCCACACGTTGCCGCCTTTGTCAAACTTGTAACTAAAGAAGTTGAAAAGTTGTATATCAAAAAACCTTCGAATACAAATATTACTTACAAGCAAAGACTTGCAATTAAAAAACTCAAACAAAATCCATCTATTACCATCAAACAAGCTGATAAGGGCGGCAACGTCGTCATCATGAATAATGATGACTACTTTGCAATGTGTTTAACCGCTTCCATACAGAGCAGTTTGACACCCTTCCTGCCCAGACCAATTTTCAGCTTTCAGCACTCTCACACTTTGAATGACAATTGCTCAGTCATGCTACACTATAACCAAACAAAATTTTTATCATTTTTTTCACACAAATAGAGCTTTCTTTTGGTGGTATTTGATCACAACTGGGGTTTTTTTTTTTCGTGATATATGCAAAAAAAGAGCAAAAATTTTGAAAAAAAAACACTTTTTTTTAGTTTCAATTATGAAATTTTGCAAAAAATAAATTTTTCTTCATACATTTGGGCCAAAATGTATACTGCTACATGTCTCTGGTAAAATTAACCCAAATTAGTGTATATTATTTAGTCTGTGTGAAAGTTATTGAGTCTAGAAGCTATGGTACCAATTACTGAAAATTGATCACACCAGATGTACTGACTGCCTATCTCCTTTCTTGAGGCCCTGAAATGTCAGGACAGTACAAATACCGACCAAATGACCCCTTTTTGTAAAGTAGACAGTCCAAGGTATTTAGTAAGAGGCATGGTGAGTTTTTTGAAGTTGTAATTTTTTCCCACAATTCTTGGGAAAATGAAGAAAAAATTTTTTTTTTCTTTTTTTTCCCACAAAGTTGTCAATTTATAAGCTATTTCTAACACATAGCATGTACACAGCAAAAATTACACCCAAAAATACATTCTGCTACTCCTTCCGAGTATGGCGATACCACATGTGTGAGACTTTTACACAGCCTGGCCACAAAAAGAGACTCCACGTCCAAGAAGCACATTCAGGCGTTCTAGGAGCATAAATACACATAAAACTTTCTTACTACCTATCACACTTTTCAAGGCCCTAGAGCACCAATACAATGGAAAAGTCCACAAAATGACCCCATTTTGGAAAGCAAACACTCCAACGTATATTCTATGAGGCATAATGGGTCGTTTGAACATATCATTTTTTTCCACAGGTTTTTGGAAAATGTGGGAAAAAAATGAAAACTTTTTTTTTTTTACACAAAGTTGTCAATTTATAGGATATTCCTAACACATAGCATGTACACAGCAAAAATGACACCCCAAAATACATTCTGCCACTCCTCCTGAGTATGGCAATACCACATGTGTGAGACTTTTTCACAGCCTAGCCATATAGAGGGGCCCAACATCCAAGGAGCATCATCATGCATCCTAGCCACTTGCCTAGGCCTATTTTTGACATTTGGTGTTTACAAGCTAAAATCAGTTGTTTTGCTAGAAAACTGCTTAGAACCCCCAAACATTATATATTTTTTTTTAGCAGAGACCCTAGAGAATAAAATGGAGATTATTGCAATATTTTTTATCACACCGTATTTGCGTAGCGGTCTTCCAAACGCAATTTTTTTGGAAAAAATTCACTTTTTTTAATTAAAAAATAAGAAACCAGTAAAGTTAGCCCAATTTTTTTCCATAATGTGAAAGATAATGTTAAGCCGAGTAAATAGATACCCAACATGTCATGTTTCAAAATTGCGCACGCTCACGGAATGGTGACAAACTTTGGTACTTAAAAATCCCCATAGGCGACAATTTAAAAATTTCTACAGGTTGCCATCTTTGAGTTACAGAGGAGGTCTAGGGCTCAAATTATTCCCCTTGCTCTAACGATCGCGGCGATACCTCACATGTGTGGTTTGAACACCGTTTACATATGTGGGCGGGGTTTCTGTATGCGTTCGCTTCTGCGCGCGAGCTAACGGGGACAGGGCGCTTTAATTTTTTTTTTTTTTTTTTTTTTTACTATTTATTTTATTTATTATTTTTTATTTTTACACTGTTTAAAAAAAAAAAAAAAATTGATCATTTTTATTTCTATTAAAAGAAATGTAAATATTCCTCGTAATAGAAATAGGCACGACAGGACCTCTTTTTTGTGAGATCTGGGGTCAAAAAGTCCTCAGATCTCACAAGTACACTAAAAGATAGAAAAAAAAAAAAAAAAAAAAATAATTATAATATAAAATGAAAAAAAAAAAAAAAAGGACCTTTAAACCGGTTGCTAGGCAACAACATTTTCCGTAGCTCCGGTCCTCCAAGACCATAGAGTCAAGCGAGGGCAAGCTTGCCCTCACTCGACATCCTGTCTGTGAGGATTCGGGACCGGATCGTTTTCCCCTCTGCCGGCGGGTCCGGTAAGCGGGGAAAAGGACCGGAACGCGTCGGGAGGGGGGGGGGGCGCCTCTTCCGCCATCCCCGAAGGGTGATCCCACGGCGAATCCGCCGCTGGGACCACCCTTATCGGAAAGCCAACCGTCCACCGTTTAAAAAAATACCAGGGTTATGGCAGCTATCTGCTGCCATAACACCGGTATTTAGGTTTAAACGGACGACGTATATAAACCTTTTTGGACTTGGACATGGTGGCTGTATGAAGGGTGACAGGTACTCGGGTACTTTGTTGGGCAGGTGACAGGTACTCTGGTACTGATGAGCAGGTGGCAGGTACTCGGGTACTCCGATAGGCAGGTGACAGGTACTCGGGTACTCTGATGGGCAGGTGACAGGCAGGTGATAGGTACTGATGAGTAGTACTCACTGACTGATAGGTGATAGGTGATACTGTACTGATGGGTACTGATGATCAGTACTGATACGTGATAGGTACTGATGAGTACTGATGAGTAGTGATGGGTACTGATGAGCAGGCGGCAAGTACTTGGGTACTTCAGGCGTCAGGTACTCTGATGAGCAGGTGGAAGGTACTCGGGTACTCTGATGGGTAGGTGACAGGTACTCAGGTACTCTGATGACGGGTACTCCGTTGACAGGTACTCAAAGTACCTGAGTACCTGTCATCAGAGTCCCCGAGTACCCGTCATCAGAGTACCCGAGTACCTGTCATCAGAGTACCCGAGTACCTGTCATCAGAGTACCCGAGTACCTGTCATCAGAGTACCGGAGTACCCGTCATCGGAGTACCCGAGTACCTGTCATCAGAGTACCCGAGTACCTGTCATCAGAGTACCCGAGTACCCGTCATCAGAGTACCCGAGTACCCGTCATCAGAGTACCCGAGTACCCGTCAGAGTACCCGAGTACCTGTCATCAGAGTACCAGAGTACCTGTCATCAGAGTACCCGAGTACCTGTCATCAGAGTACCCGAGTACCTGTCATCAGAGTATCCGTCATCAGAGTACCTGAGTACCTGTCATCAGAGTACCCGAATACCTGTCACCAGCCCATCAGAGTACCCGAGTACCTGTCATCTGAGTACCTGATGACAGGTACTCGGGTACTTTGATGGGCTAGTGACAGGTACTCTTTATTGGGGGGGGGGGGCAATCAGTGTGTTTGGGATGCACTGTACTTGGTAACTAGCTGTTACCACACTCTCTTCCTCACACAGGATCAGTGTGTGAGGAGGAGAACACGGTGACAGCTAGTTACCGTGTTCTCTGTTGACATTTGTGACCGGCTGTGATTGGACACAGCCGGTCACGTGGTAAAGAGCCAATTTCATTGGCTCTTTACCTAGATCGGGGATCGACTCTGTCCGAGGGACGAGCCTCGTCCCCGATCGCTGCTCTGCGCGCCCCCGGGGGCGCGCATTGCAGAGAGAACGAGCGGCTCGTGCTGGAGCCGCTCATGTGATCGGCTGTGATTGACACAGCCGATCACGTGGTAAACAGCCAATTTCTATTGGCTGTTTACCTTGATCAGTGATGGGCTATGTCCGAGGGACGAGCCTCATCCCTGATCGCGCCGCTGCGCGCCGCCGGGGGCGCGCAGTAGCAGCTAGAACGGGCCGACGTCATATGACGGCGGCCCGGATCTAGACAACCACTTTGCCGACGTCATTTTACATGACTCGGTATGGAAGTGGTTAAGGATTCTTAGAAACCTCAACTGGTATAGGAAGATTCCGGCTGATATTGTTCACAAATATCAGCTAGAGTTCTACAACCTGGTTGATTCAGCATACCTCAACACAGTGATCCCCAAACATACTTGGGAATATGTCCGCACGGCCTTTCCAGTTACCCCAACGTTCTACGCCCTCCCCAAGATACATAAAGACGCCATGAATCCACCAGGGCGTCCAATTATCTCGGGGATCGGCTCAATCACGGATAATGCAAGTAAATTGGTGGATGCCTTTTTGAAACCTTTTGTAACTGCCCTACCCTCGTTCGTGCGGGACACAATACACTTCCTGCAAAAAATTCAAGATGTAACTGTTCCAGAAAATTGCCTTTTAGTAACAATTGATGTTGAGGCACTATACAGTTCTATCCCGCACGAACGAGGACTTGCGGCAGTTAGACGTATACTAACACGTGGCTCTACTTTTGACGCATATGGGGAGTTCATCTTGTCCGTCCTTCAGTTCATTCTTTTTCATAATGTATTCACATTCAACGGTTCCCACTACCTCCAGGTGCAGGGCGTAGCGATGGGCACTTGTTGTGCCCCATCCTACGCCAATCTGTACCTGGGGGAGTGGGAACACGCTCTTCTTGACTGTGATGAAACCTCGATGTATACGGACCACATCTTTATGTGGGTCCGATGCATCGATGACATTTTTATGTTATGGCATGGTCCACGAGACCTGTTGGACAGATGGATGGACAGGATGAACAAAAACGAGTTTGGCTTAAATTTCACAATGAACTGTGACCTACAACAGGTAACCTTCCTTGATGTGGAAATCTATAGAGGCATGGATGGTGTTCTCCAGAGTGGGCTTTTTCGGAAGCCCACTGCTGGAAACACCATATTACATGCCTCTAGTTTTCACCCCTAGAATTTGGTTCGGTGAATTCCATATAGCCAGTATCTCAGGGCCAGGAGGAACTGTACCGATTTGGTGCAGTTCCAAAAAGCTGCTGACGATCTTCAACAGAGACTCCTCAAGAGAGGATATACGAAATCCACCCTTAAAAAAGCTTATAAGAAGGCTCTGTTGAGTGACAGAGCATTACTGTTAGCACCAAAAACTCTGAAATCCGCTGAGAACAATCTCAGAATTATAACAAAATACTCGGAACAACACCCCGAAATCAAAAAGATCGTAACGAGATACTGGCATATGCTTTCTCTTGACCCCATTCTGGGTAAACATGTCACAGCATACCCTCAGTTCACGTACAGGAAGGTCCCCGCATTAAGGGACCAACTTGTGCAAAGTGAATTTTTGGCCCAAAAAGGAAAAGATCATTGTAAGGTAAAAGGAACCTATATGTGTGGTACATGCAGGTATTGTAGATATATGCATACGATAAAAAACCCCATATTACCCAACGGCCAAATGTTTAGGCCGCAACATTTCGCCAACTGCCGCACCCACGGGGTGGTATACCTACTCCTCTGTGGGTGCGGTTGTTTTTATGTTGGCAAAACAAAGCTCGAGTTTACAAAGCGAGCATGTAGACACATTAAAAGTATACAGACACGCAATCCAGACCTCCCATTGGGGCGCCACGCTGCTCTGATCCACCCTGACAAATTCCCAAAAATCAAATTTCTAATACTCGATAGATTCCATCCTAACCCCAGAGGAGGGGACTGGAATAAGACCCTCCTCCAAATGGAGTTACGTTGGATCTATCGTTTAAAGGCTACTGAGCCACCTGGACTGAATGACCTTGTATCATTCAGACCTTTTCTTGAAGGATTCACGTCTGGAGGCATGGAAAGATAATACAACACCATGCCCCTTACTTTGTTAAAAAACCCATACCTCGAAGGGGTACTTTGAGGATGCCCTGCCGGCAGATGAATGTTATGACAAACGTCCTCTCTTCCTTCTCCCCTTTTCCCTTTCCTTGGTCCCTTCCCTCCCCCCCTTTTTTTTTGTGATACAATGTCTTTATCTATGTCATGTATTTTTTTGTACAGCATTAATTGTTGTATTATTATGTTATGTCAAAATTATCTGTATATGTGTTGTGTTATCTTTATATTTTTTTGCCTTCAAATTCTAGCACTTTTGTACACAAATGGTTCAGCATATGTTTAAGCCATTCCATCAGGAGCTAAGTCCGGTTCCCGTGTTCTTTATATTAGAGAAAGAATAGTGTTCCAATCTACTTACAGAGATCTTGGAACATTCTATATACACTGGGAACTATGAAGGAGTTGTTTTTGTTTTAAACACTCTAATTCTCTGGTTCCTAATTCACAGTGAAGCTCTAAACCTTTTCTAATTATGTTCAGTCTTTTCAATGCTTAAGACAATTATTGCCCTTGTTAGTGCATGTTTGTAGGATCAGCCCGGCACGGAAAGGCGGATGCCACTTTTTGGCGCCCGCAGATATAGGCATTCACGTCTCCATCCCGACCTCTTACAGAGGTCGGCAGTGTCTGTCTAGTACACTAGTTTGCAGCTCACGCAGGCTAGTGATGCTTCCGTGTCGGTGGAACGCATCGGCCGCTCACGCTTCCGCCGGATATCCGGGTTGGGGGCGTGTCCGGCCCGTACGTTCCAGGGAACCTCTGACGGCTATCAGCTGAATGCAGGTAATCCAGCTGATTTACCTCTCAGCTGATTGCCACGCTTTTTAAACCCTGTGTGTCTGGCGTCAGAGCTACTTGCTCTTTTGCCGGACACACAGGTCTTGTGAAGACTCTTATCCTCCGTGAACAACTCATAGCTGTCTTTAAGGTAAGAAAAGGACCACGCTTTCCAGTTATTGTTATCTAAAGACTGCTGATCTATTCGATCAGTGTTATGACTTTTTGATCTATGCACGGTGCCCAATGGGACTCTTTAGCCTTTACCATCTTCTAAAGGGATTTGTACGTCTGGCTATGGTCATAATACCTAGCATGATACATCTATATGGATATTTTGTTTTTTACTGCTCATTTATCTTATTTTTGATCTAATATGGGCTATAACCCCTTTTTTCTTGATTTCATATAAGAGATATGGTGGGCTGAAGACCATTTTTTGGACACCCTGTACATGCTTGGTCTTTTTTGATTGGACCCTGCAATAATTATGCGATTTTTGCCCAGCAGATTTGCTGTCATTTGAGGTTCCAGCTGCCCCTACCCAGTCTCTTATCAAGACTGGTCAGCACTAAAATCTTGAACACCTCAAGAGCTAAGATTCTTGGCTTATACCTAGAACATCGTGTAATACGGCACCCCTGATGGATAACAGTGATATGCTGCCCATTTGTTTTTAATCGCCAGGCAGGCTACCTATGCTCATCATCACAGTGAACTATGTAAGTTGTTATTCAAACTCTTTGTTCAAATGTATTGCAACTATATATATATATATATATATATATATAATGTTGGAATTAATATGTTATGCATTGATTACCCACAGACCACCCTCTAAGGGCACCCCTGAGGAAGGAGCCCAAGAGACTCCGAAACGCGTCGGGTCACAGCCCGGGGGTTATGTGGTATTGAGTTTGACTGTCTTATGTGCAATATGTTTTAGCTTGCCTTCCTGTTTTTATTTCTTCTGTATCATTCAATAAAGTATTTAACTTTTATACAAATTGGTTTGTTATTTATACAATTTGATTGGTGCCTAAAAAGTCCCACCCCCTAGGGGAATTTCCTTTTTGGTTTTGGTAGCCTTGTTGAATGTAGGTCAAAATCGGAGCTATCGAAAAAGAACGAGGGTGAACTCCAAGCGTCTCTTACCACGAAATGTATGATTTCCACGTATGATGGTAGATCTTTCTAGAGGTAGACTTCCTAGCCTTCAGCAGTGTCGGAATCAATGACCCAGGTAAACCCCTATCCTTCAGCACCTGGCTTTCAACAGCAAGGCCATCAAAGATAACAACTGTGAAGCAGGATGGAAGATTGGCCCTTGGGACAGCGGGTCCTTCCTGAGAGGCAGCCACCAAGGGAAGTCGGCGATCAATCACACTAAGTCAGGGTACCAAGACTGGTGAGGCCAGTCCAGGGCCACCAGAATGACCGGAATTCCTTTGGCCCTCAATCCTGCACCACCAGAGTGTCTGTGGCATCTGCCAGAGGATCCCGAGACCTTGTCACAAACCTCAGTACATTTCTGTTGAGCTGGGACGCCAAAAGATTCACCTCGTCGGTAGTGCCCCACTGGAGACATATCTGATGAAACACGTCCGGGTGAAGGAACCACTCACCTTGGTCCAAAGCCTGCCGATTGAGATAGTCCGCCTGCTATTTTCATACTCCTGGAATGTGTACAGCAGAAAAGGCCGGAACGAAGCGTACTGCCCACCAGAGGATGCTGGCTACTTCCAGGGCAGCCAACACACTCTTTGCTCCACCCTGGTGATTGACATAGGCCACCGCCGTGGTATTGTATGACTGGATCCGTACCGGGAGGCCCTGGAGTCGATCTGTCTAGTGATCCAGGCACAGCCTGATCGCCCAATGTTCCATGACCTTGATCAGTAGTCTGTATTCCTCCAGCGTCCAACAACCCTGAGTGGAGCTCAGTCCCAGGATAACTCCCCACCTGGACACCTCCCCACCTGGACAGACTGGCAACCGTGGTGACCACTGTCCATAACAAAGGGAGAAAGGATTTGCCCTGTTGAAGAGCCAGAGAGAAGCCACCAGACCAGGGACCCACTGGTTTCCCGGCTTAGCCGAATGGAAATGTCCAGAGACCTCGGACACTTGTCCCATTTCACCAGGATCTCCCTTTGAAGGGACCTCGTATGGAACTGTGCAAACAGAACCGCTTTGAAGGTAGATACCATCAGGCCCAGCACCCGCATGAAAGTCTGGAGGGAGGACCACCTGCTGGACAGCAGTAGATAAACACAACTTCTGGTTCGTCCAGAGGAAAAAACACTCTGGCTAGAGTTGAATCCAGAGTCAGACCCAGATAATCCAATGTTCTGGATGGAATCAGAGCAGACTTCTGGTTTAGAAGCCAACCAAACTCTTTCAGGGTCTGTATCGTGATCTCTACATCATCCATCCGGGCAGCAGAGGACTCCGCTCGCAAGAGTAGGTCGTCCAGGTAGCCCAGTACCTAAAATACCCCACCGACCGAGCAATGCTAGAACCAGGGCCAACACTTTTGTGAAGACCCAAGAAGCACTGGTGTCGGACACTTATTGGAATGTGCAGGTAAGCATCCTTTAGGTCGATAGTAGCAAGAAAGTCCTTGTAATGAAGGGATGCCACCACTGTGCAAATGGACTCCAGTCTGAACTTATGCATCCGCACAAAGCAGTTCAGGGCCTTGAGGTCCAGAACTGGACGCACCTTGCCCTCCTCCTTTGGAACTGTGAAAAGGTTTGAATAAAAACCCTGAAAACCGTTCCGATACCAGAACCGGGATAATCACACCCTGAAGCAACAGGTCTTGCACAGTCCCAAAGAGAGCTTGCAACCAGTCCGGGAACAGACGCACATTGAAAGGGAAAAATCTTTCCAGTGGGCAAGAACAAAACTATCTTGTTTTTGTTTTTTACAACAGGTTTACTGTACATACATTTTTGTATTTACTGTCTTTTATATTGTCTTTGTATGATTATTGTTACATGTGAATGTCTGCATAATATGTGGGGTTCTCTTAGCCATTTTTTCCATTCTTTCAGGCTTACACGTTCATGCATTTGTGGATGTATATACTTTGCACTGACCACTCAAGGTTTTGTTTTTTTAATACCTGTCTTTCACTATTATTTCTTCATTTATTTTTTGTTTTTTTGTTTTTACCATTTTTCTATATTTATATTCTTTTCTTGTCTGTTTTTCTTCAAATCCTTCCCCGAGATATATATATATATATATATATATATATATATATATATATATATATATATATATATATATATATATATATATATATATATATATATATATATATATAACACACATATACACACATACATACATACACTTTTTGTCTCCTCTTGGCCATCTCTGGTCTTTTGAGTGTTTTTTTACCCCTTTATCCTTCCTGTCCGGCACGGGTGATTGTGTCCCCCTCTTTCCCTTTTCTTCTATTTGGGAGAGAGGTGGTCATCTGCCTTTGTTTTCCGGGGTGGAGTAATCCTCCTTCCCCGGATTCTGGGCAGTCACTCGTCCCGGCGGCCATTGGTCTTCTTCGGCCCCCAGTGTGTTGATCGGTGGATGTCTCTCTTCTGAGACATCAGTTCGGTCCTCCACTTCCGGCTGCCTTGTCCGGGCCGCGTCATTCAATGATGTCACTTCCGGGTTGAGGGGTGTGTCCGGCGCGGCTTCCCGCGCCGGCGCCCTATGTGAGGACATCAAGGTCCGTGATCGGCGCCATTCCTCGAGTCTTACTCTTTGTTTAATATTATTTACTTTTTCACTATCAACATCCTTGTTTGCACCTTTTTTGAATATCCCCAATATCCCTCTTGTCTTTGGAGGTGGGAATGTAAGTATCTTATCATATATGGGACATTACCAGAGCCCCCCCCCCCCTTTTGTATGGCCCCTATATATTTATGCTTAATGGCTCTTAGGATGGGAAAGTTATCTCCCCCTCTTTCCCTCTGTTTTGACTAATTATTATTGTAATTTTTTTACTATTATTTTTTATAAAATATTTGCTACCGATTGTTTGGATACGAGTGTGTACACCCCATATAGATGTGTTTAGGTTTCTGACACGTCCGGGGAAACATATACTTAGAATTCTTATTTGTTTATATAGTGGGCACCGTTTGTTATTTTGGGATCCAAATCACAGATCCCGCGGTCCTACAGGCAGGTTTGGGATCAGTCCGACTGATGATGTCCTTGATATCCTTGGAGATACATGCTTTTTGGTCAAACATCACTATATTGCTTTATTGAGGAAGGATGTTTTTTGTTTTTTTTCTCTCCTTGTTGTCAGTGGCAGTATTGCATCCGCACTTGTTTGCAATGTAATCTCACGTGTCTATATGTAGATATATAAATCATGTAACTTTGTTATTCTCCATTATAGAGATAGGAACAGTCCCTGATGAAGAATAGAACTAGAAATAGAAGTTCATATCACACTTTGAAACGTGTTGGATCTTCCCTTCACTTGGGGTTTATTGTGCTCTACCACTTTTTATCATATGTTTTTTGTGATGTAAAATAAAATTTTGATTGATTTTATATTATTCATTTTTCATTGCCCTTAAAATCCCACCTAGAGGAGAACTTTTTCTACAAATTTTGTGCAATTATGGGATGGTGGCAATCATTACCTCACATGGGTTGAGATATGTATTTATACAAAACTATCTTGTAACCGGACAGTATCACTTCATGGACCCATTTGTCATTTTCCAAGGAGGTCCACGGGCATGGAAACCAGCAAAGACATCCCCCCACTGCAGACACTGGTGAAGACGCACCTTCATGCTGAAGGAGCCTTGTCTGTGGGTCTAGAGAGTCCTACTCTCGGCTTGCCAGACCAGGGCCGCTTGGAGCCTCCCGAGGAGGCCTTGAAAGGTTTTGAACCCTTGTCCCTGACCCTGAGGGACAAAAAAGCTTCTTTCCCCTTCCCAGAATGTGGAAGAAAGGTATTCTTCCCCCCTGTGAGACTCTTAATGATCATCCAGGGTAGCCCCAAACAGGCGATCACCTTGAATGGGTAAATCAGTCAGAGCTTTTTTAGAAGTCTGGTCCGCAGACCAACACAAAGAGGCATCACAGACAGACTGCAGTCCCTGGACCAACTGGTCCACCAACTCAGAAAAGGCAGGGGGAATCTGCTCACCCTCCAGATCACAGCGCAATAGCTTAGCCCACTCAGGTAGTGTCTGCGACACCAGGACAATGGCCAGGACTGGCCCAAGCCCTGAGCCAGCAATAGTGAACATATCTTGAATAGTGAATAGAGCGGGATCTTTAAAAGCCAGAGATTCCTCTACCGGAATCATGGTTTCATTGTTCAACCTGGAGACAGGGGGGTCCACCACTGGAGAAACAGTCCACTTTTTGAGGAATGACTCCATAAAGAGATACCACACAGCAAAGTGTTTACGTACCACAAAGGGCCCTTTGGACGCACCCATTCTTTATAGACAAATTTGTCAAAATAGGAGCGATAAGGAAACACGTTTGCCATGCGAGACAGCTTGTGGGTGCCAAAGGGGACAGGCAGCTCCGCCACAGCCTCAGCTGCATCCTCCATTTTTAAAGTTTACCACACAGATGTAATCAGTGTGTCAATCAGTGCCTTCCCATGCGCAGCTACAGGTGTAGAGGAATCATCCTCACTATCTGTTAAATCAGGAAGCGAGTCAGATTCAGGATCTGACAAGACAAATGAAACGGGAAGGCGAGGGACACTTTTTGCTAGTCCGCCGCACAAAAGCCACCTCCACCCAGGAATCAAAGGACTTCAGTACCTCCGTCAGTGCATCAATGAGGGGCTTGGAACCTGAGGAGCCTGTAGCCTCAGAGAGGGTCAGGTGGAGAAACATGCTCATGAGACTCCATAAGCAAAAAGGGGGGCCCACAACAGAAAATGTCTAGCACCGCTATGGGACACCCTCAATGTGCAGGTAGCACCACTGGGTCACCAGCAAGCAGAGCACCACACAACCTGCAGCAAAGAGAGGGAGGGACCAGAGAGGGAGGCACCCCCCCCCCCCCCAGACTCACCACCCCACCAGAGTAGCACCAGTCTCGAGAGATAGCTCTGCTCCACATGCAGCTTCCAAGGGGAAGGAAAAACCCAGGAGTCAACATCAGGAGAAAAGGAGGCGCTCCCACAGCCAAAATCACTGCCCAGAGGCTGCACTGTCATGACCGCTGCTCTGCAAGCCCGCCGGACCAACCAAACATGGCCGTTGTACTACACAAACATGTTTGCCTGGCCATTAGAAACACATAGGCCCCAAAGAAATGGCGCTGGCTATGGCAAAATTGCTACCCCACGCGGCTCCACAAGGCTTTCAGGGACCCAGGAGGGATCCCTGGAGCCCAAACACCATCCATCATGAAGAGGGGGGATCCAGGCACCTGACTACTAGTAGCAGCATGCACCCCCCCAAGTCGTAAAGCCCAGCCGCCAAAGGAGGGGCTGTCGGCCAGGAGGAACACTGCGACTAAGGCCAAGACCCAGTCGTATACGACCTCGTGAGCCATTTAACTCGCAGGCCAGCCCGTCCAATGGGGCTATACTGTGGCAGACTTAGCATGGAGCTGTGGTCTGCAGACTGGGGGGACCACGGGATCTAGATATCCAGCCTGTGGCCCAGTCCAGCAGTTGATTGTATTTCTCACAGGAAAAAAACAGGAGAAAAAAAAGCCATTGAAAAAGGAAAAAATTGCCAGGACCAGAGATCCCAGCAGGAAATTAGGTCCTAACTAGGTAGAAAAAAAAGCTGAAGGCCTATAGCAGAGAGGGTGATGTATACCACCTCAGACTGCCCATAGGAGTAGCCACTTGGTAAAATCTGTGTTTTTGGTAGAAATTATTGTAAACCTAGTAAATGCGTATAATAAATCTAGTGGTTAGTAAAAAGAAATATTTTCACCCTGGAGGATAAAATAGTGGAAGTTGCAATATTTTGGAGTTGTACTATATTTGCAGTTATTTATCAAATGCATATTTTCAGGAAAAAATATACTAGACTAGATATTAGTGCAAATAAACACAATATTAGACCCAATTTTTGGTAAACTATAAAAGATGGGGTTGAGTCAGGTCGAATACATAGATAACAAACATGTCAAGTATTAAGTGGAATCATAAAATTTTTCCAAAGGCGACACTTTAAAAAGTCAGTTTAGAGGTAATCATGAACAATGGTCCTAGAATTATTGCTCTCATTCCGACATTCATAATGGTACCTTGCATGCTCCATGTGAGGCACAATTGAGGTTTACATGTGCTCGACCTACGCTTTACTTTTAATATGCGATAAGTTCAGGAGTGACAGGGGTGCTTTCATTTTTTTTATTATTATTATTATTCTTTTTATTGAATACATTTTTTTTTTCCTCTACAGTTTTTATTTATTTTTTTTTATCTTTATTGTGATCACAGGGGAGCCAACAAGACACCTTATGTGATAATTTGGGCAGGTGATGGGTCCTCTTCATGAAAATATTGGGGGCCCCTGCCCTCCAATGCAACTATTCAAACACAGATTGTGTGATCAGGCAAGCAGCTGTGATCATGATTTAACCACTTGTCTACAACGATGTCTACAAGCTAAACTCAAGGAAAAGCAAATATCCAAGTAATGGGGTCATGTGTGCTTTTTTGAATCTTGGTGTGCTTTGAGGATTTCTTCAAGATCTGTACAGTCCGCCAGTGTGAAACTATGTCTGTGCAGGAGCTTCCTGTAATAAAGACCTGTCACTGCTGCTCTGTACTTGTGCAGGGTGGCTGGTCTTTCCTCCAGCTATTCCTGTGGGTTTCTGAAGGTAGCCTGATGAGCCCCTCCCAAGGCTCTGTTCCCTGCAAAGACTATGTACAGCACAGTGATGTCACTGCTACTTTTACAAGGTTATATCCAGGTTTGCAAAGACATTTAAGTGCAGGCAAGTGAATTTATATCCTTTGCGGCTGTTAAATATGTTTAACGTTTTTCTTGCCTGAAATTCAGCTTTAACTTCAGATTTCTTCATACTGGATTGCTGCACTTCTAGGGCACCAGAGGACCCCTGCTTACTAGTCATCAGATATGCTCAGTTACTTCAGCCTCTGGTGAACTAGTACCGATTAGCAAGACCAAACTTCAAAATGGTGCAGTAAACAAGAGCTGGTGGGTAGAGTTGGCAACAGCAGACTATTTGTATAGCAGAGTATGACCGTAAGGTCCCATTATGTTCTAGGAATAAACATTCCAACTTGCAAATGCCTGGAGGTGCCTACTAGACAGCTTGAAGCTTGAATTTAGGCTATGAATGGCAGGAACACTACTCTTTGAAACTGACAGATATCTTTAGAGACACTGAGTTGCTGTTTAAAGGGTAGGACTACCATCACACACAGAAGTAGAAAGACGGAGGAGAACATTTTCTAACACAAGGGACTTGCGGCACAGAGGGCTATTATAGTGCCCAAAAGATAGGGTAAGGTCAAAACTTCAAAGCCAATGGCTCAAACTCTAAACACACTTCCCTCTGGTAATATGTAAAGTGCTCTTTAAATTTTCTGCACTTAGATATGCACAGTTTGGTCCACAGGAACAAACAACTCAAAGATTGGGTTATGGCTTGAATATTGCATGGGATAATGGGGGTAACGCTTGATAAGGAACTAATATTACTGGTTTACATGGTAGACGGATGGCATGGAGGTGACAAGCCATTATTGATTCCGATTAGAAAAATGGAGGCTTGGTTCTATAAGATTATGTTATTCACTGCAACATGCAGAAGTATTTTGTATGATATGTATTGGACTGTCATGTTGCTGGTTTTTTGTTTGTCTTTTGTCTTACAATAACCATTTTCGGATTTAAAAAAAAAGTATATAAAAAATATTATATGCACAGTTTAGCCTTAGAAAAACACAGTGTCTAAAAATGGGATATAGGCTCTTACTCTGATAACTTTTCCACACCCAATGTGGCCTACCATCAAGTTTTATAGATTGATCTGGTTCCTGAGTGGAAAAGGTTAAAAATAATTTTGCCTTACACCTTATTGTTTCATATTTTTCTATTATCATTCAAAAGCATTAAATGATTCTGTAGCAAGTAGCAACCCTAACTCAATGCTGTCATTTGGTCTCCACTGAAGCATTAATAAAACTAGGTTTAATTTTGAAGTCAACATTTCTGTTGTACCTATTGCTTCAATCATATTTACCCAAGTGCATGCAATAAGAGCAGCTGACACTGCCTGGAAGACCAAAAGGAAAAGAAAATAAGCTGTCCTTTGGCACCATCTAGCGCTATAAAAGGGAAATACAAAAAATCTGAATCATAAGCTTACATGTCCTCAGGCTGGGGAAGAATGCACAAAGCAGATAGCAGTCTCAAAGCGTCAACCATCATGGCAGGGACTGTGGGGTCCACGGCTCTGGTCAGAAGCAGGATCCCATCCTGTGTCTCCAGCACTGTTTTTATTCCAAACTATAAATGGAGATGAGACAAACTTGTTAAGAAATGCCAAGGGACTATACAGTACAATAAAGCAATGGGTCAATTCACTCCAAACATACAGTTTTCAATAAAAATGTGTGATTTTCTAAATTGTACTATTGTATTTTTTCTATTCTCCAAAGGTTTTACTGTAAGATATATTGACTTTACCATAATCATGTTCTATTACAGTCTTTTTGTGGTATTTTTTACAAAGCACTGTTTGCAAACATCATATGGATTTTGTTCTTGAAAAAATGCTACCTTCTGACTGGCGATCATTGTGGAGTGCGATAAAGTGTGCTCTATTCAGAATTACACAAAAGATATCAGCTCCAAGTGGCCAAAAAAAGGACCTCAAATTAACTAGGGATTAAACAGGCTTTCAATAGTTAAACGGTCATGTAAAAATTAACTGTTGCACATGTAAGAAACATTTTGCTTATAACTGAATTTAAGGGAAAAGAATGATGGGATAAAACAAGCTGAGTTCAATTAGCTCTGTCAGCTTAGTGACTTGAACTCTTACAGCATGTATATACCCCCACACGTTCCCGCATTATGGTTCTGTGTGCACAAACGCATTGGCAATATTAATGTTACAATTCTGGGACAAAACAATTTGACATCTGCTTTTACTAGCTCCATGTATGCTCTGCTGCACTACATTTGTTTAGAAACTAGTTTAGGTGCATTTTAGCAGCCAGTGGTGAGGGGGATTTATAGTTCACTGGTAGCAGAAGAACATGAGGGTTAAATCTCTGCCCTGCTACTCATAAAAATTTAGATTACATAATAACGCTGCATATGATGCATGAATCACTCAGTAACCGCTAACAATCAAATACCTGTTATTTAAAATGCAATTGTCCATAAAATGTTTTATGCTGCTATAATATACAGATATCTGCCTACCGCTTTTAAACAGATTAACATAACAATTCTCAGTTAACAACACACATTCTCAGTTAGGGGCAGAATAAAACATACTGTACAACCATAGAGTCGACATATTTTGCACAGAAATCAGTCAGATTTGTCACTGTCTGAAGTAGTTCGTGCCGGTTCACATTACCGCGGCACGACTTCGGGGGCGACCTGTGAAGTCGTGTGCACCGTGACTTGCACGGACTTCATATAATGAATGTCAATGCAAGTCGCTCCAATGTCGCCCTGAAGTAGTACAGGAACTACTTTCTAAGTCGGAGCGACTTGAGTCGCCCCTATTAGAACGGTTCCCGTAGCACTGCATGGACCGCGACTTGTCAGGCTGACCAGCCCCCTGACAAGTCGCGGTAGTGTGAATGGGCACTTACACCACATTTTGTATAGTTCGTTTGCACTCTTTTGTAGATGTACCTCGGTGTGCAAGTGTACCTAGAAGAATTGATGCTGTTTTGAAGGCAAAGGCCGGCCACACCGAATATTGATTTGATTTGGATTTCTCTTCTGTTTATTTTTATCAATACACAAAATGGAAAGTAAATGAACACTTCTATCTCTGAAAGCATTCTTTTTAACACTTTTGCACAGTACTGTATATGGGGCATATGTGGGGCGTGACCAGGCGGCGTAACCTCACCTTGTGTACAAGGAGCTTGGACACCCGGAAGGCGCGCGGTCCACGGCGTGGAGTCTGGACACGAGTCCCGAAGGGTGCACACCTCCCTATGTTATGATATGCGGATGTTTTACTGGATACATGCGAGTGCAATACTTGTTTTATGTGGTTAATAAAGTGGTGTAAGCATTATCACACTAGTGGAGCATTGTTCTTTCCCCTACATGTTGCTGAGCCCGACTGATCATTTACCGCTGTGCCTACTTTGGACCCCTTAGTGGATGTGTTTTGCATCAGGCTTGTCTGCTCAGTCACGAGAGGAACTGAGCCAGTGGAGTTGGTGAGTTTGCACTGCTTCTCCCCCCTTCGAGCACGGTGGTGGCGGTCATGGTGATCCAGTATACCTGCACATACTATTTAACATCCCAGGAATAACAATTGTGGACTGTCGCTATTATTGCTATTATTCCTGCTGTCTTGGTGGAACTTATATTGACTGTATTCAGATTGTTTATGCACTAGCAGTCATGGTCACAGATTGTTAGATGGTGAGGGGTGTCACCATCTTTGCGCTACTGGAATATTTTATTTTATGTTTTAATTTATATGTATTCCGCCTTTCATATTATCTTTTTTAAGTAGCAGCATTGTATATTATACAGCTAGTAGATACGTGTCCTCACTGAGCGCTTGGGTGCTTACTTTAGGTATCACGGTTTTGTAAGCTCTATATGCAAGTACTGTATACGGCTGTGCTATTGCAATCTGAGTACATAGCTATTCATGTTAATAACAGGCTGTACATTGCACCAAGGTGGAAAAAATATGGCTATAGTTAGGCTGAACAGGCTCAGATGACCCTGTACAAGAGCCCTAAATGCGATTTAGGATTAATTATACTTACATTATTGTTCATAAAAGCCTTTAAACATCTGATGATTTCATGCTCACTTTTAGAATCACGAGACCTATAATAAAAGGATAAAGAAATGAATTCTGATTTTAAGAAGATCCGCAAAACAAAATTTAATGGCTACTTTGTGTTTTGAGTCTACTGTCCTGGCTGCTAAGTAAATTCAAGAGAATTTGGATAGTGTACAACAATTAACAGTTTACATTCAGATACACAGAAGAATAACTGCAGAAAAAAAGGCTAAGTGGTCACTGGTGTGTGTGTGAATATATATATATATAAACCAGTTTTGTATTTATATGGATTTCTTTGTGGGAGAGCATTTATTTACTTCAAGCATAGAGTACCGTAGCTACCCATGGAACTCTCTCTCTATATTATATATATATATATATATATATATATATATATATATATATATATATACACACACACACACACACACATGCATACATACATATACACATGCATACATATACACACATGCACTGAACAAAATTATAAAACGCATCACTTTTGTTTTTGCCCCCATTTTTCATGAGCTGAACTCAAAAATCTAAGACATTTTCTATGTACACAAAAGGCCTATTTCTCTCCAATATTGTTCACAAATCTGTCTAATCAGTGTTAATGAGCACTTCTCCTTTGCCAAGATAATCCATCCACCTTACCGGTGTGGCATATCAAGATGCTGATTAGACAGCATCGCATACTAGCACATTATGAAATATTTATCTTCGAACTAAGCCCTTCCGCGGCACACTGTCACCGCTAAGAGGGCTAACATCTTTCCCTGGTCTTTCTTCTGGGTTAGCGTGCTCCGGCTGTTTGATTGGCTGGAAACGCGACGTCGTCACCCCTGCTCTCGGCTCCGGCACGAAGCTCTGAAGTTCCAGCAAGGTATGCCAAACTATAAGAGTGCATGCGCTGGTTATGTCACTGGCTGCATCTAGGGTGAATATCTCCAAAAAGGTGCGCATTTAGGAGATATTTATTTTACCTACAGGTAAGCCTTATAGGCTTACCTATAGGTAAAAATCCCAGAGCAGGCTTTGCTACCACATTAAACTGGACCTGTCAATATCATACTTCCTTGACTCTGAATACTAGTTGTAAAAAGTGCTTTGTTAGGTTCACACCTTTATATCGGATTGGTTGACAGCACTGATCGGCTCCGTTTCCCAGCATGTTAATTCGACAGAAGGCGGTCATGAGACCACTTTCCTTAGAACAGACAGCTGTACACATGGGCCGAATGTCAGCTGGTTCCTGCTGAACAGGGTGATTTTCAGCCCATGTGTACAAAGCTTAAAGTGTTTCTTACCCCAACACTTCACATTCCTGATATGTGCCTGCCGCATCATGTACTTGTATGAGAAAGTATTATGTTCTCTTTGCTTTGCTTCCTTTATGTGAAATCCCTGGTGTTCCGGCCAGTCCCTCTGCTTTACTAATAAAAACTGACCACACTAAGCAGGAAAGCACACTGTGGTCAGTTCTCTAGTTATGCTGGGAACTCAGCTTGCTCTCTTCCAATGATCAGACTTGTGCTAACAAGACCCCCCCTTCCCCACACAGCCATTCACTGGCGAACTCATGTGCTGTTGCTTCTTCTCCCCCCAGCTCTTATGCAGCTGAGAACACAGATAATGCGATCATTTATAAAGAAGAGAAAAAAAAAAAAGGTATTTATATATATTTTTTTATATCTCTACAAAAATGTTTTGCCTCTCAGTTCTATTTTAAACTGAATGGGTTGTTTTACAAGGTGATCGTTTACAATCGCATTTAAACGTGGGAATGTTCTTAAGGAATCACTTCACAATTAAAATATGAAGACTGCAAATGCTCAAATCCATCTGATATTGCGACTTGCTTGGCTTTCTCTTCCACATTTTTTGAGTCACTGATTCATAAGGAATCAGCAAGTGAAATCAGAGTGGAGGCAGAACATCCATTTTTGAGACAGTGGTTTAGATAATATTGAAGCTAGGGGATGATTCTGGAGAAGTTAGATGCATTAATTGCACAATTACATTTATCAGTCTGGCTGTCTGATAGATAAGATAACATTAAGTCAGGAAATTAAGCCCTACCTTCCCAATAAATCCGATCAGCTAGTTATACTTCACAGTGTCTGAGTCGATTAGTAGTTCGAAAACTGGAACTCATGATATTTAGAATACAATGTAGATCATAAAGCCAACCAAATGCCCATACTTACATTGACTGATCTTCTTGTAGCCTCCTGAGGATCTCTAATAGGCAGGAAAGACCTTCTGCACCAAAATTCTGTACCCAGCTGTAAAAAGAAAATATAAAAAAATAACTGGATAAATCAGAAATATTATGGTAACATTTCACATTATTAGGTAAGAGGCAGGTCTAAATGGTGAGTGTTTTACCAAATGAATATGACAATACTGGAAAGCATATTATACATCTTATTTTAAGGGGGGGGGGGATTTTTTCCTAGCATCTTATCTGCAGAACCTCAAACTGCTTGCATTGTGCTTTAAATTTTTCTGTATTTGTGACATCCTTAAAGAAAAACTTATCTGGCATGTCCCATTCTGCAAATACTGCCTGCCTGGTAGTCATGCTAATACCCTGACCAAGTCATCAAAAAACTGAAACTGGAGAGTGCAAAATGTCTGTACAGAAACTAGCTTCTAGGTTTTTTGTCAAAGCTTAATTGAACAATCTGACATTAGAAGCAGATTGGCTACCATGCAGAGCTGCACCAGATTTTGCACTCTCCAGTTGTAGTAAATCAAGCCCTTTGTGTCATCAAATAAATTCCCATGAACAACACGTGTTCCCAATTCCCAGTTTTAGGGCCTAGTTCCAACCACCAGTAAGCTAAAGATTTTTTTGAAATACTTAACTGTTTAACCTTCCTGGCGGTATGATTCTTTCAGATTTTAGGTGCTGAAAGCGGTACAATTATTTTGCATGTAATTCTTAAGGACGAGCAGCCCAAAACAACTATTTACATATGATTTTTTTTTACTGTGCGTTATTCTTTATAACATCTCAGGTATGATAAACTTTGAAACAAAATCAAAAATTATAATATAATAAATTACTATAAATAAGTTAAAGTGTATATATATGTGTGTGTGTGTGTGTGTGTGAGTAATATATATATATATATATATATATATATATATATATATATATATATATATATATAGAGATCGATAGATACCTATCTCTCTCTCTCTCTCTATATATATATATATATATATATATATATATATATATATATATATATATACACACACACACACATATATATATATATATATATATATACACATATAAAGTACAGTAAAACTGCAGGAAAAGGCACTGGGGGGCAAACCAATATCATTTTATTTTGCAATGAAATCAGTGTGTTTGTGTTTTTTACTTTTCAAATTTGCCGCCGGTTCCACCCCCCTGCGAGCGTCACGTTGCAGGAGACAGAAGCTGGGGCTCACAAGCATCGGGCGGAAGATCCGGCCGCCGTATGCCGAAGGGACACATCGCTGGATCCCGGTGACAAGGTAAGTAACCTCTTCCAGGATCCAGCAAAGCTCCCTGGCGGTACCCCGAGTGTGGCTCAGGGTTACCGCTTATGGCAGTGAAATCCCACCCCGAGCCACACTCGGGAATACCGTCAGGGAGGTTAAGTAAAATAGTTGAAGAGTTAAGCAGCAAATGAGAGGGAGAATCTGCAGAATTGGTAATGCACATGACAAGATCTAATCCTATTAAATACAAAACTTCCTAGAAAATCTGAACTATTAATTTTGTGAGCATGTGGGATCTGCTTTTTGCTGCTTAATTAAACCAACAGTACAGTAACATTTTAGACATGAAAAGTCCTGGCCAAGAGAAGACACCACAACTATTATTGTCATTATTTTATTTTACTTTGTAACTAGGATCTAACTTTACCTAACCTAATTTCTACAGAACAAGGTCAATAAATAGTAGCATGGTAGTTGATACAATTTAGATATAAAATCAGGCTGGTGTGCAGAAGACACTTTATTGGCAAAGTAATGTAACAGCGGGTGTTGCATTATTTTGTGTTATCCTCCCGCATAACTTTTCAAGTTTTAAAGCCCAACACCAACTTTGACATAAAACTCAAAAGTCTGTAGGTCTTAGAATGCATAAACAAAAAAAAAGCAGCTTCCACTGCAATAATCACCTTCTCTCCAGTGCTGCACCCCAAACAAATGTATTGATCTGTCATTCAGCACTGGTACTCTTTGGGTTACATGACACCAATGGATGATTCAGAGAAGGAAAGGGGAGGGGAGCAAGGGTCTAGGAAAACTTGAACTGTGTTTAAAAAAAGGAGGCGTTAATGCTAGCTCTGTTTTTACTCAATAATCTTTTAATATTTTAAGTGGATGTAAACTTTTGACATGAAATGTGAACAAAAGCATATCCCTCTATAGCAGGGATCCTAAAACTACGGCCCTCCAGCTGTTGCGGAACTACACATCCCATGAGGCATTGTAAAACTGAAATGCACAGACATGACTAGGCATGATGGGAATTGTAGTTCCTGAACAACTGGAGGGCCATAATTTGAAGACCCCTGCTCTATGGTGTGTACTGGTCTCAATTACGAGCACTAAATGTCATTTTTGTCTGCTGCTTTGTTCACCTACAATCACTTCTGACAAGTTTCCGGACACCAAGACAAACACGGTGACATGGGAGGGAGTGACTGACAGCCTCAGCTCTGTTCCTGAGTGAAGGGGGGTGTGTTCCTTCCCTCCCAATCAGCTCTTACAGCTCTCCTCACTGAGCTCTGCAGAGTGCAAGTTTAGCTCCCTGCCCCCTTTTTTCTGACAGCTCAGATAAGCTTATAAATACTGCACTTTAAACAGATGTAGAGAAGAGAAGACTGCAGACAAACCGGTGCAACTTATCTAGGAGGATTTGTTTCCTTTCTGCGTATCACCTGAGGCCAGTCACTTCGCTGAGTATATGTAAGGATTTACAACCACTTAAAACACGTAAAAAGTATATTTTTTCTATTGCATGGTTCCCACTTTCCTTCACTGAGCTGAGCTGCGTCACTGTTTCGAGCATTAAGGCTGCATTCACATGTCAGCGTATAATCGGAAGCTCTTGTACTTTTTTGGAGCGTATTGCGTCCTGCGATTTTGTTTGCGCGATGTTGCCGCGATTCGGCGGGCGTAAATCGCGGCAACATCGCTCGGCGTTTGGGGGGCTATTGCAAATCAACGGGCAACGCTAGGCGTCCCGCGATTTGCAATAAATCTCCGAATCGCGGGCGGAACCGCGGCGGTTCTGCCCGCGATCATACGCTGACATGTGAATGCAGCCGAAGCGGTTTATGTAGGCATAGTGAGCATTGCTTTGACTAAGGTTGATAGCAGAAATTCTGGAGACTGTGGGTGTTTGAGTACAATCTGATCTAATATAAACATTTAACTCAAGAGATCCACTCAACTTGATGGCGAATCTTCCTTACATGTGAAGATGAACTGCTGTACAAAATGAACAGCTACCAGTGCAACTTTAATTTGTGAAATCTGATAAATTCAATTCATCCATTCCACCACTGCTTACCTGACAGGATTGTTATTGAGGGACACTCTCAGAGATTCCAAACAAGCCAAAAGATTTGCATCATTAATTCCAGATTTCAACTCCTGGATATACATTTGTGCTGACCTGGTGCTTTCCTTCTTATTCATTCCCTGTGTTATAAGACACAGAAACAAGATGCATTAGTCTGCTTTAGTGCACAGAAAATATTATTTAAGTTCAGACATTCTCTATAGGTTTTACATTTGCAATCCACATAAAGACATTATTCCCAACTACTATATTCTAAAAGCAAGAAAGCCTATATGCTAGCTGGTAAGTGGGAATTTTTCGAGGTTGAGAAATAAAAAGCGCGCTATGATATAGCTGGCAGAGAGGGATTGTCAGTATTTAGGCTATATAAACAAATTAGGGATTCAATATAGATCATCAATGGAGCCCATATTAGCGGATTAGCCTTAATCTACAGTAAAATGTTAGATCTCCATTTTCCAGGAATTTAGACAATGTTATTTGCCTTAATGAATACACTGATATATTTTATAGAAATAATTTTGGAATGTGAGGAATGTTGAAGCAGTATTAAATCCAGCTTCAGAACTTTGCCCTATAATAAAGCTTAGAAAATGTCTAACTTGTAAATACCTTTAAAACCTTTGAAATCTGTGCCATTTAGGTTCTGGTCGATGACCTCACTCACGCATGTGCAGTTCACTGTGCCTTCTGTGCACACTGCTTGTGTCATAATTGCAGAAAGCAGTGTCGGGATGGTGACTCCCTTGCACATGCAGGGGAGTGATGTCATTACCGCCCAGCTATTCAAGTGGCCAAAGAGCACGAACCGGGACGGAAGACCTGGCAGAGGTGAAAGCACCAAGAACGGTGACAGCTTAACACAGGAAGGCTTTGTTTGACAACCAAATCTGTCATAATCTGGTAACGTGTGGTATGCCATAGCACATTATGCCATCAACCACCTGGGCCCATTACAAAAAAACAAAAAGTGGAGTTTAAAGTGATAAAGTTTTTTTTTTTTTGTTTAAAAATAACAAACATTTTATACTAACCTGTTCTGTGCACTGGTTTTGCACAGAGCAGCCAGATTCTCCTCCTCTCAGGTCCCCCCCCGCCACCACTTCTGGCCCCTCTCTCCAGCCGAGTGCCCCCACCACAAGCAGCTTGCTATGGGGGCACCGGAGCCACTGCTCTGTGTGTCCATTCTGCTGCTCAGCCCTCCCCCCTCTCTCCTCATTAGCTCACTGACTGACTGACATCAGCGAGAGCCAATGGCACCCTCTGCTGTCTCAGCCAATGAGGAGGGTGACTTCCTCACAGCCTAGGCTCTCGTGCAATATCGATGGATCAAGATGGGCCTAAGATATTGGGGGGGGGGGGGGGTCGGCCCACAGAAGGTTTTTTATCTTAATGCATAGAATGCATTACGATTTAAAAAAAAAAAAACAAAAAAAAAAAACAAAAAAAAAAACCTACCTTTAGGACCACTTTAATACCACTTTAAAATGGTAAATTTACTAACCAATGAATAGCTTGGTGTCATATCTAGCGAGCATGCCCCGTTTATTGAAGTAACAGAGATACAATCCAAGTCAGTATCTAGCTACCAGAAATCCTAATAACCTATGATTTTTTAGTTCTGTTATGTAAACATCTTCATTTTCAAGCATATCTGGCACACATCTATCCTAGATTGCAGCATAATAGCCACACATTCATGCTTTTTTTACATCTCATGTGGTCTTGCATTTCACTCCATAAAAAGGTAGCCTGTCTTGCACGGTCTTCAATTCCTGTGGTTGAGTCCAGTCACTGCTGCCTGCTTTTCTATGAGAAAGGTAATCAGTTCCCTAACTGCCACTTGTTTTATCAAGACAGTGATGACATTGCTACATCTGCAACCCTCAAAAGTCTGAGATCAGGAGTGCGAGCCGGAGTAGTGTCGTTAGGCAATCTGTCCCTCTCCTCATTTGAAGCTCACTGTATTTGTCTATTTCCTCCAGTTTCGTTGAGAATTGCTGTGATCCATCGGCCTCTTTGATTACTTCTCTGCCTGCTTACCCTACTTTCTCACTTCTAAAAATCCCACAATCATTCTTGGTGACTACTACATCCCTGTTAATCTTAACACTCCTTATACTTTTAAACTTCTGAGCTTAACCTCCTCTTTTGACCTAAAACAATGGACATACGCTTCTACTCACTCTAATGGCAACTGCCTTGACCTCATGTTCTCCTAGCTAGGCACTACTCGCAAATTCTCCAACATTCCATTCCCTCTCTCTGATCACCACCTCATTAGTTTCACTCTTTCCTTGTCCTCCTCCTTGCCTTCCAACTACCCATACAAACCTTCGCCATCTTAACCCTTCACTTCTTTTTTCTGCTACAGATTTTCTCTACAACGCAATTGCATCGCTGTCCTTCCCCAACCTGGCCACTTCTGTCTACAACAGTTCACTCTCATCCACCCTGGATACCTTGGCCCCCCAAACTTCACACAGATTCAGGCTCCGACTGCTACAACCCTGGAAGGCAGACAATACCAGACGCCTGAAAAAACGTAGCCATGCTCTTGAGCATCTGTGGCGTAAGACTGAGTCACAGCAAGATTTAAGTCAATATATATCTGCCCACCAAAAATACAACTCCTGCCTCCACACTGCCAAACAGACCTATTTTATCACTCTCATTAACACCGTCCCCGTCAGCTCTTTTCTACCTTCCAAGCTCTACTTCGTGGTCCATTAACTCCACCCACTAACTTACTCACTGCCCAAGAGATTGCCAAATCACTTCAAAAATAAGATTGATACAATTCGCGACGAGATCTTTACAGAGCTATCCCTCGCCTTACACTCCTTGTCCTCCTGCACAATCAATACTCCCCTTGTTTTACCCAACTACTGTATGGGAACTAAACTTTTTTCTAACGCCCACCTAACTTCCTGCCCCCTGGACCCTGTTCCTTCTCAAATACTAAGGTTACCCTCTGGCTCTATCCTACACTCTTTAACTCATATCTTTACCTCTCCCTCCCCACTGGCATCTTCCCCAAACCTCTAAAACATGCACTAGTCACTCCCATACCAAAGAAAGCCTCACTAGACCCCATCAATCTTAACAACCTAAGACCCATCTCCTTACTCCCTTTTACCTCCAAACTCCTTGCACGTCTAGTCTACAACTGATTGAGCAAGCACCATTGAAAATAACCTTCTTGATCTCCTCCTTTCAGTCTGGATTTCACCGGCAGCACTGCACAGAAACTTCTCTCCTAAAACCCACAAATTACTTACTAACAGCTGAAATCAATGGTCACTACTCCGTACTCTTAGACCTCTGCTGCCTTTGATATAGTTGACCACCCCCTCTTCCTCAAAAAAACGGAATTTTTGTAAAATCTTACCGTAAAAAATTCCTTTCTCTGAGTCCTCCGACAGTCGCCGCCACTTCATAATCTTCACTAATGGGGTAATTGACCTTTGCTCCGCAGGAGTAGCTAGGCAACAAGATTTGTTAATATCAAAGCTTCTAGCATATCACACCCCTAGGGGGTGGTCCCCTCAGTCAATACCTCCCTGCTTCCTGCATTCTCAACTCAGTTTCAGTAGCATAGCAGTAGAGTACATAAACAAACCCCAAAAGAGGGGCGGGGGCGGCGACTGTCGGAGGACTTAGAGAAAGGAATTTTACGGTAAGATTTTACAAAAATTCCGTTTTCTCTTACGTCCTCCGACAGTCGCCGCCACTTCATAATCTTCACTAATGGGGACGTCCCAGAGCAGTGTAGACATGAGGGGTGGGAAAAACGCAGCCGCGCCTAAAGCAACGCAGTACCCACATCAGTAAAAAGAACCTTACCAAAGTAAGAGAACCAACTGGGCAACAGGAAAAACGTGCTCAACAGGAGCAACAACCCAGGAAGAACAAGTAACCTAGGGGTAAAAACACCCCAACAGCCAAGGACCCAAACAAGGGACCCTAAGGCACTGCCGCACTAAGAACTTTATGGCCAAAGGAAGCATCTGCCGATGCCTGAACATCCACCTTGTAAAATTTTGAGAAGGTGTGAATGGACGACCAAGTCGCCGCCTTACACATCTGGGCCACAGAAGCCTGATGACGATAGGCCCAAGACGTACTCAGAGACCTGGTAGAGTGCGCCTTCACAGGGAAAGGAGGAACCTTCCCCTTCAAAGCATAGGCTTGCACAATGGTCTGTCTGATCCATTTGGCGATGGTCGCAGCCGACGCCGCCATGCCCTTCCGAGGACCCTCTGGAAGGACAAATAGAGAATCCGACTTGCGAAAGGATTTCGTCGATGACAGGTAAACTCTGATCGCCCGGACAACATCCAAGGCATGCAAAGCCACCTCCTTTGGATGCTTAGGCTTCACGCAAAGCGAAGGTAAGACAATGTCCTCATTGAGGTGAAATTCCGAGATCCTCTTCGGAAGAAAAGAAGGGTTAGGTCGTAAGACCACCTTATCCAAGTGAATCACCAAGTAGGGAGAGCTGCAGGACAAGGCCGCCAGCTCCGATACCCTGCGAGCCGAAGTGATCGCCACCAAAAAGGCAACCTTCTTGGACAACAGAGACGAGATCTCCCTGATCTTCTCAAAGGGAGCATGCTGCAACACGGACAGAACAAGGTTCAAGTCCCATGGAGGTAAAGGGTCCCTCCAAGGAGGGGCCAAGTGTCGCACCCCTTGAACAAAGGTGCTAACCAAAGAATTAGACGCCACAGGGCATTGAAAGAACGGCCAGCGCAGAAATCTGACCCTTAATCGTGGCCAACGCCAAACGCTGGTCCACGCCCGTTTGAAGGAAAGCCAACACCCTCGATACCGAGTACGAGCGAGGGGAATACCCCCTGGACTCACACCAGGCAAAATACGCCTTCCAAGTACGGTAGTAAATCTTCCCCGAAGAGGTTTTTCTAGCCTTGATCAAAGTGGGAATGACCTCAGGGGAAAGACCCCTATCATTCAGGACCTGGCTTTCAACAGCCAGGCAGTTAAAGCCAGCGACGGTAAAGCAGGATGGAATATCGGTCCTTGAGACAGGAGATCTTCTCGAAGAGGCAGACGCCACGGAGCGTCGACCGCCAGATTCACGAGGTCTGCGTACCAAGACCGGCGAGGCCAGTCTGGCGCCACCAGAATCACTGTGTGCGGTTCCGAGTCCAACCTGCGAAGGATCCTGGACAGCAGCTGAATCGGTGGAAAGGCATACATCAGACGATACTGATGCCAGGGCGCCACTAACGCGTCTGAGGCGTCTGTTTGAGGATCGCGCGTCCTTGCCACGAACCTTTCCACCTTGTTGTTCAGACGAGACGCGAACAGGTCCACATCTGGGGAACCCCACTTCGCACACAACAACTGAAAGACATCTGGGTGAAGGGACCATTCCCCCTGGTCCAGGGTCTGGTGACTCAGATAATCCGCCTGCCAGTTCTCCACCCCCGGAATGTGAACTGCAGAGATCGCTGGGACGTGCGTCTCGGCCCAAGACAGAATGTCAGCTACTTCCCGAGCTGCTCGGGCACTCCTGGTGCCCCCTTGGTGGTTGATGTAGGCAACCGCTGTGGCATTGTCCGTCTGCACCCGAACCGGACGGCCCTGAAGCCTGTCCGTCCAACGCAGAAGGCAGAGATTTATCGCTCGCAATTCCAGAATGTTGATCGGAAGGGAGGATTCCTCCTCCGACCAAGTTCCCTGGGCGGACAGAACGCCCAGAACACCACCCCAGCCCGACATCCGTGGTGATCACCGTCCACGACAAAGGACGAAAGGACTTGCCCCCCTACACCGCCGGGGACTGGAGCCACCACAAAAGACCCCTTCGGGTGAGGCGGCTCAACGAAATCCGCAGATCCAGAGATTGCGGACGCCCATCCCACTTGGCCAGGATCTCCGCCTGAAGATCCCGCGTGTGAAACCGAGGCGAAGGGAATCGCCTCGAAAGCCGAGACCATCAATCCCAGACACCTCATACACGTCCGGAGGGACGAGCACTGATTGTCCCTGAGGGACCTGACTTCGTCCTGAAGTGTCCGGAGCTTGTCTTCCGGCAGGAAGACCTTCGCTTGAACAGAGTCCAGGATCATCCCCAGGTAGGGAAGACGAACCGACGGACACAGCGTTGACTTTGGAAAATTTATCGTCCAACCGAACTCCTGCAGAGTCTGCATCGTGATGGACAGGTCGTTCACCGGGCCCTGACTGGTCGCAGACCGAAGAAAGATATCGTCCAGATACCCCAAGACAGAGATGCCCTGGGCTCTCAATAAAGCCAGGACCGGCGCAAGCACCTTGGTGAAAACCCGCGGAGCCGAAGCGAGACCAAAGGGTAACACCATGAATTGGTAATGATCCTCCGCAATGGCGAATCGAAGGTACCTCTGGTGACCCTCGAAAATGGGGATGTGAAGGTACGCATCCTTCAAGTCGATGGAGGCCATGAATTCCCCCGGAACCAGGGCAGCCACCACCGAGCGCAAGGATTCCACGCGGAACTTTCGAACCCGCACAAAGCGGTTCAGAGCTTTTAAGTCCAAAATCGGACGTACCTTGCCCTCCTTTCTGGGCACAGTGAACAGATTGGAATAGAACCCCCGAAATCTGTCCCGATGAGGCACCGGAACCACCACTCCCTGGGCCCGCAGGTCCCGCGTACCGCCAGGTGCAGATCCTGCAAGCGCTCCGGAGACAGCTGAAGATTTGAGGGAAAAAATCTGCTCGCCGGCCGAGAGAGAAATTTGATCTTGTATCCAGATCGAACGATTTCCTGAACCCACCTGTCCCGAATGCGGGCCAGCCAGGGTTGAAGAAAACCGAGCAAACGCCCCCCCACCCCCGAACCGGGTGAGGGCGCCCCTTCAGGCCGAATTGGTATGGGCAGCGGACCCGGACTGGCCGGACTTCTGCTTACCTGCCCACGGCTTCTTCTGGGAGCATTGGCCCTTGAAGGGCTTGCCCTTATATTGCGACCAAAAGGCACGAAAGGACCCCTGAGAGGGCCTAAACGAGGTATTCGTCTTACCGCGAACAAACTTATTCTTGTGAGTTTGGGGTAAGAGAGTGCTCTTACCCCCGAAAATTCCCTTTATCAGAGTATCCAAAGACTCGCCAAAAAGGAGAGATCCTGCGTAGGGCAAATTAGCTAAAGTCTTGCGAGATGATTGGTCAACCGACCAACATTTCAGCCATATCAGGCGACAGTCCAATACCGCCACACTTGAGAGGCGTGCAGCCAAAAGGGACTAAATCCAAGTCCGCCTCACACAAATACATGACACCCTGATGAATTTGATCCACCATAGCCAATGTTGTCGGTGGAGCAGAGGCAGCCACCAGGGTGCGCCTGAGCACCTGCGCCCAATCCGCAATAGCCTGGGCTGCCAAAATGGAAGCAAAAATAGGCTTCAGCATAGAACCAGCAACCGTATAAGCATGACGGGCAAGAGACTCCAATCTCCTGTCCGTAGGGTCCCGGAACACCGGGGTATCCTCAGCAGGGATCGCAGTAGATTTATTCAAAACCGCCACCGCGTGATCCACCTAAGGCGGCACACACCAACGCTCATCAGTGGTGGGCGCAGCTTGAACTTACTTGGCACAGTAAAGGGCTTCTTTAAATTGCGCCATTGCTCATCAACAGCGCGCTGAAATTCCGCAGGGCAGGGAAAAACCTGCACTGTTTTGCGTTTCCTTTGCGTCCCATAAGAAGACATCAAAGCAGGAGGACATGGTTCATCCTGCAAACGCAGTGTTTCCTTGATAGAAGCAACCAACTCATCCATGAGTGCAAGCTCTTCAGGCGAGCCAGGGGGAGAATTATCAACCCCTTCTACCTCAGCCTCCCCCTCAGACCCCCCAAGGTCCAGAGATGAGCGAGACCCTGAGAAGGGCACTCCAGCCATAGCAGCCCCATCGCCCTCTGAATCAGAGGAAATAGACAATCTGGGCCGTTTTGCGGATCGATCAGCCATTAGCATCTGCACCTGAGAAGCCAAGTTCGCCACAATAGCAGCCAGATCAGCCCCCTCAGGGGATGCAGCAGCCCCTTGGCCCCCCACCAAGGTGGGAGGAAACTTGCAATCCTGAGAATCCATGCCGCAGCAATAATTGAAAAAGGAGGACTGCCCCTTTAAGACCGCGGCGAGCGTAGCCCACCGCACACTACTGTATGTACCGACCCCCACAGGGATAAGGACACTGAGCAAGGAAATACAGGAAAAGGAAAGGTAAAAACCTGGAGACCACACAGGCTGCTGCCACCGATCGCTGTTCCAGAGCAAAAGGAAGTGATGCAATGACTGACCGCCCTACAAAGCCTATGCAGGCTACACAAACATGGCCGCTGGGCCGAGGCATTTCAGGCAATGAGAAAATGGCGCCGACATGTGGCTGTATGATCGATCGCCGCCAAAATGGCGGCGTTTGGCGCCAAAACACCGCGCCGTACCACACAGGGCCGGTCACCATAATTTGCCGCAAAAAAATGGCGGGCCACAGTAGCGGCCGCCGCACAGCATGTCCAAGCCCAGTCTGCCCCATACTCTCACATAGCAGAGCGGGAGAGCCCCCCCCCCGCAGCCCACAGAAAGGCAGCTATTCCACACAGGAATCTGACAGGGAGCTCAGCTCCTACACAGACATGCAGGGTCACACAGTCACAGACTGACACCCAAAACAGACAGGTCCCCACATAGAATTGCACTTACCAGTCCGGATGGCGTGGGGAGCCTTCTCCAGCGACCAAACCGCTGCACTGAGGACAGGGAGTGTCGCAGCCAGGACGCAGTGGAACTGCGGTGCGAAACCGCAAATGGCGTCCGGTGAGGTAGCCACCTCAAAGGCAGCATCCCTGCAGCGAACAGGGATGGGTCGTTCAATATGCCAGGGAAACCTGAGCTGAACGCTCAATGGCAGGCTGGGAAGCCCCTGGCCCTGAACCCTGGGATCCAGGGTGGCCAGTCCGAGACCCAGCTCCGCATGATCATCTTCATCCGAAGAAACTAAACTAATGCTGAGAAAAAGAACAGCTAAGTAAAAGAAAGAGAAAAATACTCAAAATAAAATCAAAGAGAGGATAGAAGGCTGAGACTGAAAGCCCCAGCACAGGATCAGCCAGCTACTCCTAAGCTAGGCATTAGAAACTGGGTTGAGAATGCAGGAAGCAGGGAGGTATTGACTGAGGGGACCACCCCCTAGGGGTGTGATATGCTAAAAGCTTTGATATTAACAAATCTTGTTGCCTAGCTACTCCTGCGGAGCAAAGGTCAATTACCCCATTAGTGAAGATTATGAAGTGACGGCGACTGTCGGAGGACGTAAGAGAAAACTAAATTTGCTTGGTCACCATGACTGCGATCTCCATTGGTTCGAATCTTACCTATACCACCGTACCTTCAGTGTCACTTACAATTCCACTTACCCCTCTGCAACTCCTCTTACTGTTTGGGTCCCCCAAGGTTCTGTCCTTGGACCGCTACTATTCTCGATCTACACCTCCTCCCTGGGTCAGCTAATAGCCTCCCATGGCTGCCACTACCATTTCTATGCTGATGACACCCAAATCTACCTCTCTACCCATCAGCTCACCCCATCACTAATTTACTAACAGACATATCAGCCTGGATATCACACCACTTCCTCAAACTCAATCTATCTAAAACCAAGCTCATAATATTTCCTCCTCCACATGCCCCTTCCCCTGAATTCTCTGTCAAAATCAATGGAACAACTATCAGTCCTTCCACACATGCCAGGGTGCTGGGGGTAACCCTGGACTCTGCACTGGCCTTTCAGCCCCACATCTAATCTCTGTCCAAATCAAGCCGCCTTTACCTCCGCAACATCTCTAGAATACACCCCTTTTTAACCGAGGACACCACCAAACTTCTAATTAACTCCCTGGTTATCGCTCGCCTCGACTACTGCAACTCCCTCCTCAATGGGATTACCTTTACATAGGACTATCCCCCCTTCAGTCCATAATGAATGCTGCTGCAAGACTCATCCACCTTACCAACAGTCAGGGCCGCCATCAGGAGGGTACAGCCCATACACATGTATGGGGCCTGACCAACCTGAGGGGCCCGCCGCCCACTCAGCTGTTTTTTCCTTTCAGTAAAGAGGGGAGAACGTAGCCCAATGGGCAGACTGCTCCTCTCACCTACAGCTTCCTACGCTTTGCCAGCAGGTGGGTGGGGTGCCGCTGGGTCATCACGTGACCAGGGGTAGAGAGCGCGGTACACTCAAACTGAGGCCGGAAGAGAGACAGAGGAGAGCAGAGCATCAGCGCGCAGGGCCGTCTTATCTAGCAGGCACAGCCCAGGGGCCCCCATCAGTGCCGGTCGAATCTAGAGGTAAGCTGCTGGCAGTGCTGGGGTGGCATGGTACACTGCACACTAACAGTAGTTTTATTAGCAGCGGTGTGCACCTGCTGCCTGCAGTATTTAGGGTCTCCTCCTGGTCAATTACTTGTCTGGGCAGCTACCTGTCTCGGGAGTTTGTTACTGTGCACTGTCTCTATGCTGTACCGATCTTTTTACTCAATGTCTCATTTGCACAAAACCTGCGAGTGAGACAGGAATAGGAGTGCACAGCACAGTGTGATCAACATGCCAGTCCAGTGACTCTGCTCCTCCTCTGATGATCCATCCTACCCGTGCTGTGCCTGCCACAGTGGCCCCACCCATATTCCAACCCTTTCTCACACAAACGCACACACTGTGAAGGGGCTTGCTGTGTGTATGCAGGACGGATGCCAAACTAGAGTACACCGCCACTACAGCAGGGCCAACACAGTGATAGATCCTGGATGGATATTTGGTGAGTGTCTCTAACTCTGCCCCCCCGCCTCCCCCGTTGACAATTGCAGATGCACCCCCCCCCTCCTCTGCGTCTCTGATTAAGAGCTGTGGGTCAGTGGGTATATGTGGCCGCCGGCTCTGTTCACTATAGCGATTGCTGCTGGATGCACTTTTCTGCGGGTAATCATTAGCTGTGCAGAGAGCCACAAATAGGTGCAGCTGCCAGCGACCTGTCATAGTGAACAGGGCCAGTGGCCACACTTACCTGCTGACAGCTGCTGAGAGCTGCTGCAATTAACACTGGCGCTAATGACTGGTGTGAATGTAGCCTAATTTACACTATATACAGTGACACATGTTTTGCTGCATTGTAACATCTGTCACATGAGGGACACTCAGGAAATTGATTGATTCCTAGGTGTCCCATTCACACTGCAACGCAGCCTATGGCTGTGCTTCAGCATGCTGTAATAAAATGCAGACATGCTATGCCGAATCGCACAACAATGCAGCGCATCTTACTCCGGTAAATTGCTGTGAATGAAGTGTACAATTTATACACCTAAAATAAAGTTCATTAAAAAAAAGGGGAGCCATGTGATGCACTGCTTTTACCACAGCTGACAAAGCAGAGCTGCTGATGCTGTGAATCGTTCCAGTAGCTCTGCATTATATGTGAATACAGCTTGAAAAGGGATGCCACTCCTCTGAGAAAAAATCCACACATGGATTCCTTTTTAGAGGCATGTATCAGGCAGTGAAGAAGTGATGTCACCTCCTCACAACTTGTTTTAACTCCCAAAATATTGCATCACCCCACCACAAGCATTGCACACAGTTGCAGGGAAGTTGCAGCACGGACCTATCAAATCTAATAAACTTATAATCTATACTGTGAATTGAGCTGAGGTGACATTTCTGCAGAATAGGATTATAAGGATACTGAGGGGCTACATGTGTGGATGTGGGCTTGTGCTGCCAGCCTGCCTGTGACTGTCTCTTTGTTGGATGGGGATATCTCTTTGCTATATTGGGCCATCAGCAGTGTTGCACTTTGAATGACAATTGCGCAATCATGCAACGCTAAACCCAAACTTTTATCATTTTTTTTTTTTTCACACAAATCGAGCTTTCTTCTGGTGGTACTTAATCACCACTGGGCCTACAGCTGTGTAAGAGGCCCCAAAATTTCTGATGGCTGCCCTGCCAACAGTTTAGTGTCCTCCACCCCTCTCTGCCAATCCCTTCACTGGCTTCCACTCTCTGCTACATTACTAACCTGATCTCAAAATATCAACCAAGCCGCTCTCTTCGGTCCTCCCAAGACCTCCTGCTCTCTAGCTCCCTTGTCACCTCCTCCCATGCTTGCCTCCATGATTTCTCCAGAGCTTCTCCCATCCTTTGGAACTCTCCAACCAATCTGTGTGACTGCCCCCCCAATCTATTCATCTTTAGACGATCCCTGAAAATCCTTCTCTTTAAAGAAGCCTATCCGGCTTTTAACTAATACACTGTTTCACTTCCTCCATCAGCTCATCCCCCCACAGCTATTACCTTTTGTATCAATTGAACCTCCCTTTTAAATTTTAAGCTCTAACAAGCAGGGCCCTCTGATTCCTTATTTACCAAATTGTATTGTAACTGAAATGTCTGTCTTCATTTTGTTAAGCCCTGTGCAAACTGTTAGCGCTATATAAATCCTGTTTAATAATATTCTCTGCCCAGCACTAACCTGCTCTGCATAACTGCCCCACAATTGCCACTCTGTTAAATAACTCCTTGCCCATAGAGTCTTCCTCCTAGATCCAACAGCTGTTTTGAGCCTCTGTAATGACTAAAAGGGGCCAGGAATACCAACGCAATGCTAGATCAAGAGGACACAATGCAGGGGAAGAGGTAGGTTTGGGGTCTATTTTCGCAGCTGTCTGAATTGGGTTTGAAGATAAAGGACAACTTACAGCTTTGGATGTATGTAGATACTGGGAGACCATCTCTCTTTTTATCAGCATATCCTTTGCTCGTAAAGGCTGTTGTTTTTCCTCATTGAGATTCATGTCGGTCTAGAATTTATAACAAAGAAAACAATATAACAATTTGTAACAAAGAAATCATGAAAAAAAATATGAAGACTGTAAAGTAGTATTTTTTCTGCTCTCTGGTAATAATTTGTCATTGGCATGATGCGTAGAATGCAATTGATTATTGGTGCTATCCTGTTAACCAGGCTATTTTGTTATACAGAAAGAGAAAAGCTAGCTACAACCAGTCTTAATGGGCAAATTGGGACATTTACAATGCATTACAGACATGCTTTTTAAAGTATATATACAGTAAAAAAAACCTTTATTTTACAAGTGGGGAAAGGTTAGAATCTGTTAGTTTTGACTGTGCTCTACAGTCCTGTCATGGAGAATTTCCTTTACTTCCTTTCCTGGTGAAAATATGCCACCAAGACAGAAAGGATAAGAAACTTTCCAAGTGGGACACAGATGCACAAATGGCAATTAAAATACTTTTGTATTTTTTTTTCTTTTTAGAAAAATAGGGGTGCACTAGAATTCCCATGAGGTAGTAATGCTTACCACCCTCTGAAAAGTGTTCTTCAGCCAATTGCTTTTCAGAGGACAGAATAGCAGTGACTGGCAGGCGTTCAGAAGGTACTTTTGTCACCCCATGATTTTTTTCTTTTCTTTTTTTACTTAATTGCCTAACGGGAATTTTATACATTGCAAGACAATGCCACAACTGCAGAGCCAATTGTTTGATGTCAAATGCAGGCCACGTTAAAATTGGCACCACCACAAAGCTAAGCCTTGTCAGGCTACCCATGTGAAAGAGCCCAATGTTGTAGCTTTTTTTCTCACTTTTGGTCTGAGTGACAATGTTGTTACCAGGGCAGATCTCTCATTTGAGTCTTCATACAGAAATAAACTACGAAAGGTGCATACGATTTCCTACTTTACTCAAAAACTGTCTGGAGTTAAGAGTGGTGTCAAACAAGCATTTCAGAACATTACATTTTTTCTCCTTGCTACTTGCCAATTAGCCTATACAGTTTATATCTGGTAGCAGCACCATAAAGTCTGTGAGGAAAACATTTGCTTAAATACAAGGTTATGGAAAGTGTTTTATGCAAGGAGTGTTACAACTAAAACAAAGCATGTTCTCTAAAAAAAAAATCATGAACTACCTACCAACCAATCCTATTTCTTGGTTTGTATGAAACCTGATTAGTTGCCCACTTTTGTGGAGAATTTCCTTCATATACAAGTCCTAAAGATGCTAAACATAAAAGGTGGCCCAATATTCATGCTGAAGATCACAGCTATACAATACTGGGCCAGCTGTCCAATAATGCTGACAGTTTTTAACAACCACCAGGTTTCTTGAAAAGCTCCCACAGTACACTTTTACATCGGTACCTCTTATTATCAGATCATCATGGCTTCACAGTTGTATACCTTGCATAAAAACATGCATAAGACCCCTGTACTAAAATGTTTTTCTCCTTCAATCAGGGTTATATTAATTATATAAGGAAAATGTTTAAAAGCCTTAGGACTTGACAAAAACTTAAAGTGTTTCTAACTCTAAAAAAAAAAAAAAAAAAATATCCTGTTCCTTTAAAGCATGAATAACAGCACAGTTCTTGTGCTGTGTAATTTGGCCCTTTGTATAATCTAAAATACCTGGCTGATCCTGCCTGGTGCTTCCCCTCACCTCTGTAAACTGACAACATTCATCATGGCTGCTGAGCCCTGATACCATGGTCAGTTTACGTGCCTCAGTCAGCCCGCTGTCTCTCCTCCTCTCCCTCCCTGCCTGTCTGTCAGCTAGTGTCAGTGGCGCCCCTCCACTCCTGCTGCCATCATAACTTTGTTATATTCATAAAATCTCCAGTGTTTGATAACATTATGTGCCCCAGTGTATGTGCTTTATAAAAAATATGCCGATTTGTACCTTATTTCAGAGCGACTCTAGGCGCTCATGTGACCGTCCGCCACTCTCCTCCCCACCTACCGGCTAACATTAGCGGGGGGTTCTAGGCCCCTTCCACTGTAGTGGTTAGATCAGGAGAGAAGAATGGCAGGCAGTCACATGAGCGCCAAAAGGCGCTCTGAAATAATGGATTTTACAGTAAGTCAAAAATCCCATTTCTCTGATGTTCATTGACAGACACAGCTCCTGATTCTTCTTAACCATTGGATTATACTGCCCCCTACATGAGTAGGACACTAGGCAGGAAAAAGCTAGACTACGCCTATGTGCAGTCTCAGGGGGTATACACCCACACTCAGCTATAGGCACTCAGTTTTGTTACAAGCAGTGTCAAAAGAAAGCCAACTCCACAGAGAGGTGAGTGCTGTGTCCGTCAATGAACATTAGAGAAACGGATTTTACGGTAAGTCAAAAATCCCATTTTCTCTTTTGCTCATTGACGGACACAGCTCCTGATTCTTCTTAACCAATGGGATGTCCCAAAGCAGTGTTAAACATGAGGGGTGAGAAAAAACCTGAAAAAAATTCCCAAGGCTAACCATAGCCAACCAGGTAACACGGAGCTCAACCAAAACAACTGTAGCTCACCTGAAAAAAACAATACATCCTCAGAGGACTAGGTCCTCTAAACAGCAGCCTGCAAAACTTTGCAGCCAAAAGAAGCATCCGCAGATGCTAACACATCCACTTTATAAAACTTTGTAAAAAAGTTTGCACAGACGACCAGATGGCCGCCTTGCAAACCTGAATCACTGATGCCTGATGACGGAAGGCCAGGAGGCACTAAGCGCCGAGTAGAGTGTACCTTAACAGGGAAAGGAGGAACCTGACCCCTAATTGAATAGGCCTGAATCACTGTCTGTCTGATCTATCTGGAAACGGTCACAGCAGACATTCCTAACCCTTTTTTAGGTCCAACCGTGAGTACAAATAGTGAGTCTGACTTCCTAAAAGACTCCTTAGCTGCCAGGTACACCCTTATTGCCATAACCACATTGAGGGAATGCAGAGCAATTTCCTTAGGATATTTTGGCCTGGGACATAGGAAAGGCCAAGCAATGTCTTCATTCAAATGGAAATCAGAGATGAACTTTGGAAGGAACAATGGACAGGGACGAAGAACTACCTTAGCTCTGTAAACCAACAGGTAAAGTAAATGATAAGACAACGCCTCCAGCTCCGACACCCCACGCGCAGAAGTAACAGAAACCAAAAAGGCCACCTTCTGGGACAACATATGCAGGGGAACCTCCCTATATTTCCAAAGGGAGGTTCCTGGATAACTGACACCACCAATTTGAGGACCCACCGTGGTAACTGAGACCGCACTGGAGAAAGCAAGTGTAGAGCTCCCTGGATAAAAGGTGCGCACCAAGGAAAGTGTGGCCAATGGACGTTGAAAGAAAACAGCCAAGGCCGAAACCTGCCCCTTGATGGTACTTAAGGCCAGGCACTGCTCAACCCCCCGTTGGAGGAAAGCCAAGATCCAAGCCACCGAAAAGGAGCAAGGGAGAACCCCAAAACACTCACACTATACAACGCCCGTCTCCCAAATCCGATGGTAGGTCTTCCCAGAGGTAGATTTTCTAACCTTTAACAGAGTAGGAATCACCGATTCAGACAAACCTCTATCCTTCAGCACCTGTCTTTCAACAGCCAAGCCGTTAAAACCAGCGACTGTGAAGCAAGATGAAAGATTGGTCATTGAGACAGCAGATCTTCCCTGGAAGGAAGTCTCCAAGGAGCATCAGCGACCAGCCATACCAGATCGGCGTACGAAGACCGGTGAGGCCAGTCAGAAGCCACCAGAAAGACCAGAATCCCTTGCTGCCTCGAACCTGGACAGGAGTCTTGGCTGAAGTCTGAGAGGAGGAAAGGCATAAATCAGACGATACTGATGCAAAGGAGCTACTAATGCATCTGTGGCATCAGCCAGAGGAATTCGGAGACCATGCCACAAACCTCTGGAATGTGTACAGCACAGAGGGCTGGAACGATCATTCTGCCCACCTTAGAATGCCGGCTACTTCCCAATCCACTAGGACACTTCTTATGCCTCATAGTGATTGACACAGGCCAGGCCGTGGTATTGTCCAATTGAATTGGTACTGGACACCCCTAAAGATGAATTGTCCAATGATCCAGACAAAGTCTGATCGCTGGGAGTACATTGATCGGCAGTCTGGAGAGACTGTGGATTCTTCTCCCATTTCACCAGAATCTCTTTTTGCAGAGATCCTGTGTGGAACTGTGCAAACAGAGCCACCACAAAAAAGGTATATACCATCAGACCCAGCATCCACATGCAAGCCCGTAGGGATGACCGTCTGCTGGAAAACAGAAGCTGATATGCCTCCTGCAATTTCTGGAGTTTTTCCAGAGGAAGCAACACTGTGGCTGAGGCCGAATCCACCCAGATAGTCCAATTTTGTGGACGGAAGCAGAACAGACTTCTGAGGGTTCAGAATCCAACCAAACTCCCTAAGAGATAACAGAGTAATCTCCAAGGTGCCCATCAGAGCAGTCGAAAACTCTGCTCACAGAAGATACCCCAGTACCGCAATCCCCCGCTGACGCAACAATGCTAGTACCGGGGCCAACACTTTGTGAAGACCTGAGGAGCAGAGGCGAGACCAAAGGTAAAGGCCCCAAACTGATAATGCTCCCCGCCAATGGCAAAGTGGAGGAATCGCTGGTGACCTGCACATATTGGAAAGTGAAGGTTAGCGTCCTTCATGTCGATAGAAGAGAGAAAATGCCCCATATGTAGGGAGACCACTAAAGCGTTAATGTACTCCATTTGGAACTTCTGTACCCACACAAAGCAGTTTAGCGCCTTGAAGTCCAGAATTGGATGTGCCTTGCCTTCCTTTCAGGGAAATGTAAACAAGTTTGAGAAAAACCCCTGAAAACATTCCGAAGCCAGGACAAGCACCCCATGAAGTAACAAGTCTTGCACTGCCCCAAAGTGACCCTGTAAGCGATCTGGGGACAAGAGCAGGTTGGAAGCTAAGAAGCTTTCTGGAGGAAGAGACCGAAACTCGATCTTGTAGCTGGACCAAATGACTTTGTGGACCCACTTGACCTGTACCAGAGAGGTCCACGGATCCGGAAATCAGCAACGACGTCCCCCCACCCGATACAGGTGAGGGCGCCCCTTCATGCAGAGGAAGCCTTGTCCGCAGTTCTGGAAGAGCCCCTCGTGGCTTGCCAGACTAGATCCTCTTAGAACCTCCGGGGGGGGGGGAGGCCCTATAGGAATTTTATCCATTGAGGGACGAAAAAAAGGCCTCTTATGAGCCGAGAAGAATGGCCCACATCTATGACGGGGCTCCTTCCCCTTGGTGGCCTCCAAACCGGAGGTCCCCCACAAAGAGGAGATCAGATAAGGCCTGCTTAGAAGTCTGGTCCGCAGACCAGCACTGTCAGCCAGATAAGAAGCAGAAGGACCACTGCTGATACAGACAGCCTAAAATCAAAGGAGCCACATCCAAAGAGGCATCACAGATAAACTGTAGCCCCTGGATCAACCGATCCACCAGCTCCGCAAAGGCAGGGGGAAGAAGTTTCCCCTCCAGGTCCAAGCGTAAAAGTTTAGCCAACTCGTCAAGAGTTTGCGACACCAGAGCAATAGTAAATACCGGTCTAAGCCGAACCCGCCATAGTGAAACATACGGCTGGCCAGAGACTCCACTCCTATCAACCAGATATTTAAAGGCCAAGGACTCCTCAACCAGAATTAAAGTAGCTTTATTTAACCTGGAAACCGGCGAGTACACTACAGCTGGGACTGTCCACTTTTTAAGCAGGGAATCCTTAGAAGGATATTGCATAGCAAAACGCTTATGGACCACAAAAGTGCAATTTGGACAACCCCACTGTTATGTGAAAATGTTGCCAAAGTAAGTGGAAAACGGGAACACCCCCACTGCAGTGGAGGACCTGTGGTGCCAAAAAGGAACGGCGCCTCCGACGCAGCATCTGCGCCATGTTTAAAATTTCACGCTCTGACACACTCAGTGCATCCACCAGCGCCTTTTCATGCATGGCTAGAGGAGCAGAGGAAACATCCTCACTGTCTGAGCACTTGGGGTGCGTGAACGAAGACCCAGTAAGGTGACTCGTGTCCACAACAGACTTAGGATCTGATAGACAGATGAGGCAGGGGAGGGGGTGGTGGACGCTATATTCAAAGGTCACCCAGAAAAACAAACAATCAGGGGAGGGCCGCCGACTGAGATCCCGCAAGGGAGGCGCCAACTCAGGGTCCATGAATGGACCACCTAACTGGACCCTGCAAAAAACAAGGGGGTCACCCTCTGAGCCCCTCCACAGAGGTCCGCACAGAAGGAAATAGCCCCCTAAAAGGGAGCCACCCGCTACGATGCGGACGCGCAGGCAGGGAACCCTGATGGACCCGCAGCGCTAAAAGGGGTAGGTGCCCTCCACAATAATGGTGGCATGGTTGTCATCAAAAATTAAACCACCCCCACATTGCCACCCCTTCCAAGGGAGGTGCCAAGCTGGCCGCATGGCCTAGTAGGCCACAAGCCGCGGCCTAAATTTATGTGGATGCCCAGCCGCCTGGGCGCAAGCCTCAGCGGAGCCGACCATGCAGGGGCATCGGATGGGAGGGTCGATGCCCAAATGGAGGGTAGTGGCTTCAGCCACCCTCACTGGGGCCGCTCCTAAACAGTAGGCCGCAAAGCCGCAGCCTAAATTCGGGGCCGGATCTGACAGCGTGAGGCGAGGACCCGTAGATGCCAAACCATCCGCTCCTCCACAACTGCAGCAGGGAGCCCAAAGGACATCATTGCCCTAGTCACAGACCCCAAGGGTAGTAGGGGAACCCACCTCAACTTGTGCACCAGGTAAAACCCGGTCAGCAGCAACTCCAACAAGCCCCCCTTCAGAGCATGCAGCAAAAGCCAGCTCACAACCTCACCCAGGGAGAACAGGCAGGGTGGGGGGGGGGCTAAGGTGGCCTGCGAACCAACAGTGACAACCAAATTTTAAGAGGGCGGGGGGGGGAACTCGGGGATCCCACCATCCCAGGGAGGGGACACTTCCACCCCAAAAATGCTCATGGGGTAGAGGGGGGACAGCTACTTACCATACTAGGAAAAGGGTGGGCACCGCTCCGGACAGACCACCGCTCCATCAGGATGTGGGTGGCTGTCGGCCAGGTGGAGTGCTGCAACTTAGGTCGAGGCCAAGTCGTAGGCCAACCCCCTGTCTAGTGGGGCTATGTCAAGGCAGACCTTGCGCGGAGCTGAGGCCTGCGCACACTCACTGGCCGGACTGGGGGAACCCTCAATCTAGATTATCCTGTCCATTGTCCAGTCCAGCAGTTGATAGTACATAGGAAAAAATCCAATTAAAAAGGAAAAAAAAAATTGCCAGGACCAGAGATCCCAGCAAGGAACTAGGTCCTTACTTCTGACTAGGCAGAAAAAAACTGAGAGCCTATAGCTGAGTGTGGGTCCCCCTGGGACTGCCCATAGGCGTAGTCAAGCTTTTTATTGCCTAGTGTCCTACTCCTGTAGTGGGCAGTATAACCCAAGAAGAATCAGGAGATGTGTCCGTCAATAAATGTAGAAAAATATCAGCGCTAAGACCTAAAACCTAACTAGAAGCGGCTAAACACTCAAGGTTCAGAAACAAAACCCATAAATGACATAAATGGAAAAAACAGTGTAGCGCTAAAAATAAAAAACTCTTGTGTAAATTACATGAAATAGTCCATAAAAAGTTCATAGATCAGGTAAAATCCCAACAGGTAAAGTCCAAACAGACAGCCCTCAGATGCGCAATGAAATCCTGATATAATAGATCAAAATGGAGCCAAGTGCAGATAGAAGGAAATACTTCACACAGCCCTCCACCTTCGATCAATATATACAGATATATATAGATCAATATATACAGGCAATAAAGTAATCACATTCCTCGGACAGAAGGCAAACCTCTGGGACCAGGACTCATAAGCTTAAAACACTTCCAGGGTTAAATCTCCTGCGTATTGATGGAAAGCATAAGAGACAAAATAGCCCATGTTGTCCTGCTGTGGATAAGCTGCTGTTGGAGGAGGCTTTGTTAGACAGCCCCCAGTCTATCAGGTTTACACTATTGGGCTATTTTGTCTCTTATGCTTTCCATCAATACGGAGGAGATTTAACCCTGGAAGTGTTTTAAGCTTATGAGTCCTGGTCCCAGAGGTTTGCCTTCTGTCCGGGGAATGTGATTACTTTATTGCCTGTATATATTGATCTAAGGTGAGAGGCCACTTTGGAAGGTGGAGGGCTGTGTGAAGTATTTCCTTCTATCTGCACTTGGCTCCATTTTGATCTATTATATCAGGATTTCATTGCACATCTGAGGGCTGTCTGTTTGGACTTTACCTGTTTGGATTTTACCTGATCTATGATGTGTCCGTCAATGAACGAAAGAGAAAAGGTACAAATCGGCAAATTTTGTTAAAGCACATACACTGGGGCACATAACTTTAACACTGGGGATTGTATGACCATAAAGTGGCTTTAAAACCACTTTAGGCAGGCCATAGATGGATCAAAATTTGGCTGATTCAGCAGGAATTCCATCTATGAGGCAAGCTTGTTGTGACAATCTTCCAATTGACTTCAGTACAACCAGCCTATTGGAAGACTTTTGCTTGATCAGCACTGCCCGCTATAGCCAGCAGTGCTGAAGAGAAGCATTGGCCTCCCCACCATCATAATACAATAGCTCTACGGGAGGATTTCCCCTATTCACACTGAATGTGTGGATGGAGCAACCTGCTGGTTGAACATAAGAACATGAGTCATGAGCCTACTTTAGATTAGTGTTGGAAAGTTAAAACTTTTAATAAGCCTTTTCTTGTCCTGAAGCAGGTAAATAATAGAGCATCAGTCAATGTACAAAAACGTGGGTGCAAAACCTACCAACATCTGTTCAAACAATTCCATCACAGTTCCATCATCGAGTTCCTGCAGCGTCTGAAGGGGATTGTCGGAGTAGTTGGCAGAATTCCTATGTGACATATACGGCTTGTCCTTCTCCTTTTTAATTCTCATACTTGTAAACCTTTCCAACTGTAATAGAAAAAGAAACTTTTTATTAATGGCCACCAACTGCTGACAAATCATGCACCATTTTAAAATGCTGCCACCGAAATAATTATCATTACTATTTTATGGATTACTTTTCCATTTAGGTATATGTTCTAAACAGTTAAAACTTGCAGACTTGACCCAGACATATAAACACATCTGGAAAAAAAACATTTCCACTTCTGTCTTTCAATGTGAACAAAGTGACTATTCAAGAGCTAAGAACATTCAAAATATTACATTTTCAGGAAAGAATTTACAAAAAAAAAAAAAAGAAAGAAACAGGACCCTAAAGTGGAACTTCAGCCAAACCCCATCTAACTCTAAACCTACTCTACTATCACATTCTAAACCTAATCCATCTATCTCTGTAAAGAAGAGCCTGCTATACTTACAGTGCCTTGAAAAAGTATTCATAACACTAGAAATTTTCCACATTTTGTCATGTTACAATCAAAAAAAAAGAAATGTATTTTATTGTGATTTTATGTAACAGACGAACACAAAGTGGCACATAATTGTGAAGTGGAAGGAAAATGATAAATGGTTTTCAAAACTTTTTACATAAATGTGAAAAGTGTAGCGTGCATTTGTATTCAGTCCCGAGTCAATACTTTGTAGAACCACCGTTCACTGCAATTACTGCTGCAAGTCTTTTTTTTTTTTAGGGATGTCTCTACCAGCTTTGCACATCTACAGAGTGAAATTTTTGCCCATTCTTCTTTGCAAAATCGCTAAAGCTCTGTCAGATTGGATGGAGAGCATCTGTGAACAGCAATTTTCAACGCATTAATATGCTTTGATCTAAACCACTCTATTTTAGCCCTGGCTGTATGTTTAGGGTCATTGTCCTGCTGGAAGGTGAACCTTTACCCCATTCTCAAGTATTTTGCAGACTCTTACAGGTTTTCTTCCAAGTTTGCCCTGTATTTGGCTCCATCTATCTTCCCATCAACTCTGACCAGCTTCCTCATCCCTGCTAAAGAAAAGGGTCCCCATGACAAGATGCTGCTACCACCATATTTCACTGTGGGGTGGTGTATTCAGGGTGATGTGCAGTGTTCGTTTTCTGCCACACATAGCGTTTTGCTTTTAGGCCAAAAAGTAAAATTTTGGTCTCATCTGACCAGAGCACCTTCTTTCACGTTTGCTGTGTCCACCACATGTCTTCTCGCAAACTGCAAACGGCCTTCTTATGGCTTTCTTTTAACAATGGCTTTCTTCTTGCCATTGTTCCATAAAAGCCAGATTTGTGGAGTGCACAAGTAGTAGTTGTCCTGTGGACATATTCTCCCGCCTGAGCTATGGATCTCTACAGCTCCTCCAGAGTTACCATAGGCCTCTTGGTTACTTCTCTGATTAATGCTCTCCTTGCTCAGCCTGTCCGTTTAGTTGGGCGGCAATGGCTTGGTAGGTTTGCAGTTGTGCCATACTCTTTCTATTTTCAGAAAATGGGCTGAACAGTGCTCTGTGAGATGTTCAAAGCTTGGGATATTTTTTATAAACCCAACACTGTTTTAAACTTCTCCATAACTTTATCCCTGACCTGGTGTTTTCCTTGGCCTTAATGATGCCCTTTGCTCACTCCAAACTTTTCAGATATTTATAAAAACATTTTGAAAACCATTTATCATTTTCCTTAAACTGCACAATTTTGTGCAACTTTATGTTGGTCTATCACATAAAATCCCAACAAATTACATTATGGGTTTTTGGTTGTAACATGACAAAATGTGGAAAATTTCAAGGGATATGAATACTTTTTCAAGGCACTGTACCCCTTTTCTGCTGCCGCTGTGGTCCAGTCCCATGCTGAGCTGTCAAGGGCAAGCACTTCTCATCCGTTGACGGCTGTCTCTCTCTCTACACAGGAGCGGTCACTGGAGAATGGACCAAATCGGCTTCAGAAAAAGTATAGTAATTTGTTCTTTACAGGGCTAGAGAAAATAGGTTTAGAATGTGGCTGAGAGTAGGTTTAGCTTTAGGTTTTTTGGCTGAACTTCCACTTTAAATCAAAACTTACAGAGAAAAGCAGCAGGTTCACTGGTTTAACCACTTCCATACAGAGCAGTTTGACACCCTTCCTGCCCAGACCAATTTTCAGCTTTCAGCACTCTCACACTTTGAATGACAATTGCTCAGTCATGCTACACTGTAACCAAAAAAAATTTTTATCATTTTTTTCACACAAATAGAGCTTTCTTTTGGTGGTATTTGATCACAACTGGGTTTTTTTTTTTTTCGTGATATATGCAAAAAAAGAGCAAAAATTTTGAAAAAAAAACACTTTTTTTTAGTTTCAATTATAAAATTTTGCAAAAAATTAATTTTTCTTCATACATTTGGGCCAAAATGTATACTGCTACATGTCTCTGGTAAAATTAACCCAAATTAGTGTATATTATTTAGTCTGTGTGAAAGTTATTGAGTCTAGAAGCTATGGTACCAATTACTGAAAATTGATCACACCAGATGTACTGACTGCCTATCTCCTTTCTTGAGGCCCTGAAATGTCAGGACAGTACAAATACCCCCCAAATGACCCCTTTTTGTAAAGTAGACAGTCCAAGGTATTTAGTAAGAGGCATGGTGGGTTTTTTGAAGTTGTAATTTTTTCCCACTATTCTTGGGAACATGAAGAAAAAAATTTTTTTTTCTTTTTTTTCCCACAAAGTTGTCAATTTATAAGCTATTTCTAACACATAGCATGTACACAGCAAAAATTACACCCAAAAATACATTCTGCTACTCCTTCCGAGTATGGCGATACCACATGTGTGAGACTTTTACACAGCCTGGCCACAAAAAGATACTCCACGTCCAAGAAGCACCTTCAGGCGTTCTAGGAGCATAAATACACATAAAACTTTCTTACTACCTATCACACTTTTCAAGGCCCTAGAGCACCAATACAATGGAAAAGTCCACAAAATGACCCCATTTTGGAAAGCAAACACTCCAACGTATATTCTATGAGGCATTATGGGTCCTTTGAACATGTCATTTTTTTCCACAGGTTTTTGGAAAATGTGGGAAAAAAATGAAAACTTTTATTTTTTACACAAAGTTGTCAATTTATAGGATATTCCTAACACATAGCATGTACACAGCAAAAATGACACCCCAAAATACATTCTGCCACTCCTCCTGAGTATGGCAATACCACATGTGTGAGACTTTTTCACAGCCTAGCCATATAGAGGGGCCCAACATCCAAGGAGCATCATCATGCATCCTAGCCACTTGCCTAGGCCTATTTTTGACATTTGGTGTTTACAAGCTAAAATCAGTTGTTTTGCTAGAAAACTGCTTAGAACCCCCAAACATTATATATTTTTTTTTAGCAGAGACCCTAGAGATTAAAATGGAGATTATTGCAATATTTTTTATCACACCGTATTTGCGCAGCGGTCTTCCAAACGCAATTTTTTTGGAAAAAATTCACTTTTTTTAAATAAAAAAATAAGAAACCAGTAAAGTTAGCCCAATTTTTTTCCATAATGTGAAAGATAATGTTACGCCGAGTAAATAGATACCCAACATGTCATGTTTCAAAATTGCGCACGCTCACGGAATGGCGACAAACTTTGGTACTTAAAAATCCCCATAGGCGACAATTTAAAAATTTCTACAGGTTGCCATCTTTGAGATACAGAGGAGGTCTAGGGCTCAAATTATTCCCCTTGCTCTAACGATCGCGGCGATACCTCACATGTGTGGTTTGAACACCGTTTACATATGTGGGCGGGGTTTCCGTATGCGTCGCTTCTGCGCGCGAGCTAACGGGGACAGGGTGCTTTAATTTTTTTTTTTTTTTTTTTTTTTACTATTTATTTTATTTATTATTTTTTATTTCTACACCGTTTAACAAAAAAAAAAAAAAAAGGATCATTTTTATTTCTATTACAAGAAATGTAAACATTACTTGTAATAGAAAAAGGCACGACAGGACCTCTTTTTTGTGAGATCTGGGGTCAAAAAGTCCTCAGATCTCACAAGTACACTAAAAGATAGAAAAAAAAAAAAAAAAAAGAAATTATTATATAAAATTAAGAAAAAAAAAAAGGACCTTTAAACCGGTTGCTAGGCAACAACATTTTCCGTAGCTCCGGTCCTCCAAGACCATAGAGTCAAGTGAGGGCAAGCTTGCCCTCACTCGACATCCTGTCTGTGAGGATCCGGGACCGGATCGTTTTCCCTGCTGTCGGCGGGTCCGGTAAGCGGGGAAAAGGACCGGACGCGGCGGGAGGGGGGGGGGCACCTCTTCCGCCATCCCAGAAGGGTGATCCCACGGCGAATCCGCCGCTGGGACCACCCTTATCGGAAAGCCAACCGTCCACCGTTTAAAAAAATACCAGGGTTATGGCAGCTATCTGCTGCCATAACACCGGTATTTAGGTTTAAATGAGGACGTATATAAACCTTTTTGGACTTGGACATGGTGGCTGTATGAAGGGCGACAGGTACTCGGGTACTTTGCTGGGCAGGTGACAGGTACTCTGGTACTGATGAGCAGGTGGCAGGTACTCGGGTACTCCGATAGGCAGGTGACAGGTGCTCGGGTACTCTGATGGGCAGGTGACAGGCAGGTGATAGGTACTGATGAGTAGTACTGATACTGATAGGTGATACTGATACGTGATAGATACTGATGAGTACTGATGGGTACTGATGAGCAGGCGGCAAGTACTCGGGTACTTCAGGCGTCAGGTACTCTGATGAGCAGGTGGAAGGTACTCGGGTACTCTGATGGGTAGGTGACAGGTACTCAGGTACTCTGATGATGGGTACTCCGTTGACAGGTACTCAAAGTACCCGAGTATCCGTCATCAGAGTACCCGAGTATCCGTCATCAGAGTACCCGAGTACCTGTCATCAGAGTACCCGAGTACCTGTCATCAGAGTACCCGGGTACCTGTCATCAGAGTACCCGGGTACCTGTCATCAGAGTACCCGAGTACCCATCATCAGAGTACCCGAGTACCCGTCATCAGAGTACCCGAGTACCTGTCATCAGAGTACCCGTCATCAGAGTACCTGGGTACCTGTCATCAGAGTACCCGAGTACCTGTCATCAGAGTACCCGTCATCAGAGCACCTGCGTACCTGTCATCAGAGTACCCGAGTACCTGTCATCAGAGTACCCGAGTACCTGTCATCAGAGCACCTGCGTACCTGTCATCAGAGTACCCGAGTACCCGTCATCAGAGTACCCGAGTACCTGTCATCAGAGTACCCGGGTACCTGTCATCAGAGTACCTGTCATCAGAGTACCCGAGTACCCGTCATCAGAGTACCCGAGTACCTGTCATCAGAGTACCCGAATACCTGTCATCAGCCCATCAGAGTACCCGAGTACCTGTCATCTGAGTACCTGATGGGCTGGTGACAGGTACTCGGGTACTTTGATGGGCTAGTGACAGGTGCTCTTTATTGGGGGGGGTGCAATCAGTGTGTTTGGGGTGCACTGTACTTGGTAACTAGCTGTTACCACACTCTCTTCCTCACACAGGATCAGTGTGTGAGGAGGAGAACACGGTGACAGCTAGTTACCGTGTTCTCTGTTGACATTTGTGACCGGCTGTGATTGGACACAGCCGGTCACGTGGTAAAGAGCCAATTTCATTGGCTCTTTACCTAGATCGGGGATTGACTCTGTCCGAGGGACGAGCCTCGTCCCCGATCGCTGCTCTGCGCGCCCCCGGGGGCGCGCATTGCAGAGAGAACGAGCGGCTCGTGCTGGAGCCGCTCATGTGATCGGCTGTGATTGACACAGCCGATCACGTGGTAAACAGCCAATTTCTATTGGCTGTTTATCTTGATCGGGGATGGGCTATGTCCGAGGGACGAGCCTCACCCCCGATCGCCGCGCTGCGCGCCCCCGGGGGCGTGCAGTAGCAGCTAGAGCGGGCGGACGTCATATGACGCCCGCCCGGATCCGTACAACCACCATGCCAACGTCATATTACTATGACTCAGTATGGAAGTGGTTAAAGTTGTCTAAAGGCAGAAGGTTTTTAAACTAAGGTTATAAAAAACCTTCTGTGTGCAGCTCCCTCATACCTACCTGAGCCCCATCTTGATCCAGCGAAGTGCACAAGAGCATCAGCTCTCAGAGGTCTCTCTCTCCTCATTGTCTCACACAGCAGCAGGAGTCATTGCTGCTTGTCAATCACATGCAGTGAGTCAATGAGGAGAGTGTGGGGGCACGGCTAAGCCACATCCCGTGCGTGAATGGACAATGTCCATTCACAGCAGCATAGCTTAAAAGCAAGCCTGCTCGAGTGCCCCCATAGCAAGAGGCCTGCTGTTGGGAGCACTTAACAGGGGGAAGGGGGCCAGGACCACTGGCAAGGGACCCAAAAAAAAAAAAAAAGATTGAGGCTGCTCTGTGCAAAACCATTGCACAGAGCAGGTAAGTACAACATATTAGCTATAAAAAATTAAAAAAAAAAACCTCTAGAAAATTACTTTTAGGCCCCTTTCACACTTGTGTGAATTGTCCTGAGACTTGGGACTGCAAAGTTACATTACAAGTCATACTCCATGATTTCCAATGAGTACCGTTTATACCTGTGCGACTTCAAGTGGCAACAACTTCAAAGTAGTCCCTGCACTACTTTGGTCCGACTTTGATGCATTTTGAGGTCCAAAGACCAAGATTACACAGGCATTGCTTCAAGTCCATTCAAAATCGCAGCAAAATCATGCAACTTTTAGGTCGCACAAGTGTGAAAGGGGCCTAATGCCCCATATCCCCTTAAGCATAAACTTACCTTACCTTTGGTCCCCAGTGCTTCATTTGCCACTGGAAGTGACAAAAAGAAGCCCTCTGTAAGCCTTGAGATGCTCTAGTTGGGGGTTACATGTGCCTGAAGAGGTCTGAGACAGCTCTGGGCAAGTCATCACACAGCAGCACTGTCACACAAGTGGGTGAGTAAAATGATTCTTTATACTAGTGATTGACCGATATCGTTTTTTTATTGCCCATAGATATTTTGGTCACCGCATATCGGTATTGGCCGATATTTTCAGACATTTAAAAAACATTTTTTTTTTTTTTTTTTTTTTTACAGGTACTCTTGTGGAGGGATCTGGGGGCCTTAAAGACCACAAACCCCTCCTCTGCACTTAAAAGCATTCAAAACGCCAAGTTTGGCTGTTTTGAATGCTGTCATTTTTTTCAAATTTGGTCATGACATCCCTTCCGGGTTTTTACATGGAGACCCGATCTGAGCCGAATAAGGCTTGGATCAGATCTTCGGCGGCTGTGCAGGTAGGATGCCCGTGTCTACCGGTGGCATGGGAGATCCAGACGAGCTGTGGAAGGCGGCGGGGGGGGGGGGGGGGGGGGGTCCCCTCCCGCTTCTTGTAATGACACCTGAGCGGCTTCTCAGCCGCATCGGTTGTCATTACAAGACAGCCGACCATCAGATATGGACGCTGATACCGGGGTGATGCCTCTAGCTGCAGGCATCACTCCGGTACAAGCACTTTCCCAAAATATCGGCAATATCGGTAACTTCAGGGGCCAATTCCGATATATGGGGGAAAGTGCAGAACGGCCCTCGATATATCGGCTTTGACGGTAATCGGTCGATCCCTACTTTATACCCATAAGTACAATATATTTTCTTCACTCCAAGTAGTGGGCTGCCCTAAATACTATATGCAAAAACATGCGTGAGTTCTGCTGCACTTGCAAAGGTGTGAACAGAGCCTTACACACTTGTGAATGAACTACGATTGATCTAAGAAGCACGGTAAACTGATTTCAAATGCAAGCTTAGTGCACCTGAAAGCAAAATGTCTTTGCCTATTGACCCAAACCCCAAGGATGATTTTATACAAATGTATATACTCTGCAGCAACATGACTCTTTGCAGCATTGTATTAATTTGTGGCACCTATTAGAGACCTTCAGATGATGAAAACTTAGGTGTAGCATCTGCAACTGAATGGCTAAAAATGAAATGCAAACAGGTTTCAGTATTTCAAATAAAACATATTTCTTATATATAAACAACATTTTTGGATGGTTATAAGAATTCCTATTTGAGCCCCCAGTCACACCGGTGCAACTTGTCATGTGATTTGGCAGTTCCACCCTATTGTCGGCAAAGAACTGTTCAAATCGGTGCGACTCAGACTTTTTGATGCTGCACTGATTTGAAAAAAGGTTCCTGCACTAATTTTTGCGATTTCAGGTACGACTTGCATAGACATCTGTGTGCACGGTTGCACAGATGTCAGGCAAGTCGCACCTAAAATCGCACTAACCTGCAGCTTTGAAATATTGCTACTTCAAGTGAAGTAACACAATATCAAGGTTTCATTTAGTGTGAACGGGAACTTAAAGAGTTGCCACGGGAATGTTTGTCCCCATTGAGGACTTTTCATTTACCCCTTGCTCTGGTAACTCCTCAAATGTTTGAACTTCTGTCTCTGTAAAAAGGGTCACTGAAAAAATAGAGGGTCACTATGTGTTTTTAAAACGAGGCAGGCTCTGGGACTCATTGTGATCCTGATTTAGCATGCAGGCAAAGAAGTTTGGATTGCCATTCTCTATGCCCATTCTAGGTCAGTGAAAGCAGAATGACGATGGCAGCTCTGAGGGCTGGTCCACGCCACATGCAAACCAGTGCATTTTTTTTTTCTGCATCAAAAATGCATGGACAGGAGGTTACATGGATTTCAAAGGCAAAGTTCACACCACTGCAGTGCGTTTCAGTGCAGTCAACAAAAGTAGAACATGCTGCATTTTTTCTGCAAGGAACTGCACTGGAATTCAGAAAAATGCAACATAAATGCACTGGAATGCATTATAGCAAAATAAAAAAAAACTGAAAAAAAAAAATCAAAGAAAAAAAACCGCACTGAAACGAATCAAACATGCACAGAACACATTAAAAATGTGCATGCAGGAATGCATCTGTACTGTGTTTCTGTGGTGTGAAACCCTTTGAAAACAAATCCTCAGTGGCATCTCCCTTATATCTATCCTAAAATAGTTCATCTTAGATCTCACAGAATGTATATGCGAACTTAAAAAAAAACAAAACAAAAAAACTTGGAGGAAACCTGTCAGATCTTACCTGGCAAGGAAATACAGCATAGCTTGTACCGTTGGACAACCTACATCAGAGATGCCCAACCTTTTGACTTTCCTGGGCCATATTGGAAGAAATTGAATGGTCTTGGATCACATGTGCCCAGGCACAGCAGCTCATTCATTTAAATAGGCTGCGTTTCATGCAGGAAAATCAGATTCTAAAATGCAGCAGATGGGAATCCGGGGGGTGATGGAAGCAGCCCACCCCAGCACCCTCAAACAGCCATGCGACATTTACTTGCCTGGTGCTATGTGGAGTCTCTGTATTCCCTGTTGCTAATGCTTTTAAAAAAAAATGCACCCCCAGCACCCCTTCAGCTGTGCCTGATCCTGTATTTTCTATGCTGGCCAACAAGGCCTCTATGCATTTACAGTATCCCATGTGTCCCTCAATATGTGCCTGGGAGATTTACTAAAACGGGCATGAAAGCCAATCAGCTTTCATGCACTGTGCATGAAAGCCAATCAGCTTCTAATGTCTAACAGACTGAGGGAGGAAGGTGTGGCTTGCCTTTAAAATGAGTCTGAGTGGCTCCTGCTGCGCTGATCGTTCTCTGAACGGTTCCCAGCGGTGGCTTTACGGATCAAAACACAGATGTCAGCCAGTGCTTTGGCGGCTGTAGCGTCTCGCACAGCTGCTTGCTGTTGGGGCACTCGACAGGAGGGAGGGGCTAGGAGCAGCAACAAGAGACCCAAGAAGAGGAGGATCCAGACTTCCCTGCTCCCCCTAATACTTACCCTGAGCCTAGCTTTATCCAGTGAGGTTGCAGGAGTTTCTCAGCTGCCCAGGCCTCCCCTCATCATTGGCTGAGACAGCAGGGTGGCACAACTGGCTCCCGCTCCTGTCAAAGTCAGTCAACCAATCAGGAGAGAAAGGGGGTGGCGCTGGGTCGCGGCTCCGTGTCTAAATGGACACGGATAGGGTGTCCCCACAGCAAGCTGCTGACTGTGGGGGCACTCAACAGGAAGGATGGTCCAAGAGCACCAAAGAGGGACCCGAGAAGAGGAGGATCCAGGCCACTCTGTGCAAAACCAACTGCACAGAGAAGGTAATTATAACATGTTTGTTATTTAAAAAAAAAAAAACACGAGACTTTACAATCAGTTTAAAGTGTAACTAAAAAGGCAAAACTTTTTTTCATAAAGGAGAGTTGTAACCCGTCAATTTTTTTTCTTGCCATCTGTCTCCCATTGGGGTGATTTCCCTCAACTTCTCTGCACACCTTCCTGAATTGAGGGAATTCTGGTGTGTCACCATGATCAACAGAACTAGTCAATGAAAGATTTCTTCTCTATCTAGTATCAGCCTAAAATGTGGGATTTTCTTTTACTTTCCATAAACAGGACCAATAGAGGGGGTAGGGGTCCACTTACACTAGCGCGACTTGTCAGGCGACCAAGTCGCCTGACAAGTCGCGGTCGCTCGCTCGCCATTGATTAGCACAGGACCCGTTCTAATGGGAGCGACATAAGTACTACTTTGGGGCGACCTGGAGGCGACTTGCATTGACTTAAATTATATGAAGTCCGTGCAAGTCGCGCCGAAGTAGCGGTGCACGCTGTACACCGCAACTTCACAGGTCGCCCCTGGAAGTCGGATCGCGCTAGTCTGAATGGGCTATAAATCTCCCTAAAGAGGCACAATCGGTAATAAAATCAGATCCATGTTATTCTCCCTCCACACTTTATCCAAAACAAAAAAAAAAGTTTTGCCTTTAGTTACACTTTAATGCATTATCAGACTGTGAGGAGCATGTAAAGTGCTTTACAACATCAAAGAAAACATTTCCAGTGCCCAGGCACTGTAGCTGTTACCTGGATCTAGTATTGGTTACAAAAATTTAAAAAAAGGTGAATTTTGGAAAAACTATGTATGCATGGATAAAATAAAAAGTGTTTTTTTGTTTTGTTTTTTTACAGTAACAAAGGACAGAAAGATTTTTAACTATCCCCAAGTGCAGCTTTAAATTCTGCAGAATCTGACAGCTCTATATTAATGAATACAATAAAATTAAGGAATACCATCTTCGTTAATAAAATAACTAATAACCACTATTGTGTCTTTGAAGAGGAAAGTGCTGTAAAAAGAAACGTACTGGTTCATTTACAATAATGATCTGTTTTGAGAAAATATACAGGAATAATGGAGGTCCATCAATTATATGTAATCTACTTACACAGCACTTAGAAGATAACTACCCTAAATTGTATGTACAATTAGGAAAGAACAATATCGGTTCCTAATTCTGGCAGGACACAAACAAAAACGGTTATTGAGGGGTTGAAATATAATAAAACATAATGACAGATTTTACATCATAGTGTATAATAATGCTCCCAAGATCACAAAAAAAAAGTCAGAATTTGAAAGGACTTTCTTGGAAGCATTAGGCATCTCAAATGACGTTATTCTGTAGGGCGTAGGTAATAAAATCAGAAAAAGAACACTCCCAAAAGTGTGGTGAAGACCTTTAGGGAGCGCAGAAAACAGCAGTTGTCAGGAATTGGATGGCAGAATTTAGATATTTAAAGGCCTATTGCCACAAACTCCAGAGGAAAATGGCAAAGCCAACCTCGTGGTAGCCTGACTACTATAGTAGTTCATAATCAATGCATCTTGTATAAAGTAGTATGGAAGACTTCAAAGACAAGAGTTCCTATGTAGAGGCAACAGTCAGTAACAATTGGGCCGGTTCGCACAAAATGTATAGATGCCGCTGTGGTTTCCTCTCCGGCAGCTGTCTGTTGTTGCTGCGTTAGAGGGCCAGTGTAGTATGCGATTCAGCGCACACATGGCTAGTTTTTTTATTTATTTTTTTTTTCCCTCGCTTAAAGTGGTACTAAACACACACGGTTTCATCTACATTGTCCCTTCTATTTCTGTATGTGGATGATGGCACTGTAATTAATTAAAAAAAATAATAATCCAAGTACCTTTTACCCAATCAATATTAGCGGTTCACCGACCCGATCTTCGGATCCGATTTCGGCCTCGATACTGCCAAAATAGCTGGATCAGGGATCGGTAAAATTAACAGGTCCACGGGCTGATCCGGTTTCGTCGCAGCAGAACCTACCGCGGTGCCCACTGAGTCCCGGCTCAGCCGTCACTTACTTGCAAGGAGCCGCTACTTCCTGTATAGGTCCGGCTCACAGGCGGAGTGATATCAGATGCACTCCGCCTGTGAATGTTGGAGCCATACACAGGAAGCAGAGGCTTTGCTCTGTACTGCAGCCGCATGCTTCAGGGGCTCAGACAGACAGACACAGTGCCTACAAGCAAATTCCTGCAAGTACCCTTATTGCCATTACTGTATACTGTGTGTGTGTGCATATGATATAATATAGGATATAATATATGATAAATATATATTTCTAAGGTTCAGCTGCTATGTTGTATGTTGCATTTTAAATTCCTGTTTTGCATTTCATATTTTTTACATGTTTACTGTTTGATATGTTCAAGCAATAAACTGTTTGTTTTTTTTTCTTGTGGCTACATTTTATTCTTTTTAATTTTGAGTTTGATTACATATATTTTAGATTTTGAATGCACAATTGTTATAACAAAACAATAGTTCTGGATCGGTAGATACACAAAGCCAGGCATCGGTATCGGGACTAGAAAAGTCGGATCGGTGCACCCCTAATCAATATACAGTTGTCACATGACCCAGCTCTTTCCCGGCCTGTCTGCATGGAAACTTAAGCAGGAGGAGCATAGAAACTCACTGAAAACTGAGCATGTGCAGATTTGCCACTACAGCTGAAAAATCCCTAGCTAAATTGGGGACAGGAACAGCAGGTAGAGAGAGAACAGAAGGATCCATCAGGTTTTCTGCAGAATACAGAAAACCCATCTCATAGTAACTGAGTGAGTATGAACAGCATGTAATACAGCTATTATTCATAGTTTATGATGTGGGTTTAGGGACCCTTTAATTTTTAATTTGAAGTGTACAAAAGTACACTTCATATATGTTACTGTACAGCATTGCATCGCACTGCGATAAAATGCAGCACGTTTGCATTTTAATCGCAGTTCGCTGCAGCGCATACCTGGGCTGCAATGCAGTGTAAATGGGACACAGAAAACGGTTTTCTGAGTGTCCGTGAGGTGACCGTAATTTTACAAAGCAGTAAATGTGTGAATACAGCCTCAGTGAGAATGGGCTTGGGAATATCTTGTTCTTTTTTTTTTTTTTAAGTGAGAAGAAGCAAAGAAGTAGAGAGAAAAGGAGAAGGCAGAACTAAAGAATTAAACTGTGCATATTCTGTAAAATTTGAAAAGGGAGAAGATTTATTTAAGCTGGGCAGTAGTCTACAACCATCACCGCCATAAGAGGGGAGAACCTTTATTATGAGGAAGACTTTTAAGCAGTTACAGTGCGCTTACAAAAATTATAGGATTGTCATCATTAATTTCTCCAGCCCAGTTAGCCATAGTATAGGTCAGCGTTTCTCAACCTTTTTCAGTCAAGGTACCCTTTAAAATTTTGGACAGTCTTGAGGCGCCCCATTCTAAAATGTAAAAACTATTCTGATAGTTTTACATAACGCAGCAACATCAATACACCTAGGATACCAAATGTTAAAGGTGATTTATTCTCCCAAAGCAAATACACTTTTGCAAACTTGTAGTGACTAGTATTCCAATGTTTCCCTTCTCCCTCAGTTGTTCTCCATCGCTTAGCTAACAAGACCCCAAAGCTGATGGAGAGAGGCAAGGGAGGGTCAAACAAGGATGATATGCAGGCAACTGACTTCCTCCTTATCAGCTGATGTCATTGGGAGTTTGGCAGCTAGAAGGCTTTAATTGTGTTCAATGAAAACCAGTGGGTTGTGTAATTAAAAGTAGTGATCGACCGATATCATTTTTTTAATGCCGATACCGATATTTTGATCATCGGATATCGGTATTAGCCGATATTTTCGAACATGTAAAAAAAATGTATATACATTTTTTAAAGGTACTCCTTGTGGAGGGATCTGGGGGTCGAAAAGACCCCAAAACCCTCCTCGGCACTGAAAAGCCTTCAAAACGCCAAGTTTGGCTGTTTTGAATGCGGTCAGTTTTTTTAATTCGGCGCAGAGTACCCGGAAGTGGTGTCATGACATCACTTCCGGGTTTTTTACATATAGATCGGCGCATGCGCACTTGCGGCAGGGATATCGGCTTTCACGGGGACACATCTTCATGCTACACTGGGTCTTCTCTTCAGCGGCGGCGTTGGAGGTAGGATGCCCGGATCTCCCGGTGGGACGGGAGACCCGGGTGAGCCGCGGAAGCCGGCGGGAGTGGGGGGACGTCCCCTCCCGCTCCTTGTAATGACAGCCAAGATAGTCATTACAAGTCAGCCGACCATCGGCTATGGACACTGGTACCGGGGTGATGCCTCTAGCTGCAAGCATCACCCCAGTACATGCACTTTCCCTAAATATCGGCAATATCGGTAACCTCATTCTGATAAATCAGGGAAAGTGCATATCGGCCCCCGATATATCGGTGTTGCCGATAATTGGTCGATCTCTAATTAAAAGGCAGGTTTCATCCACCCACCGGCTTGTATACAATTTTGGGTCAATTTTTAGGCATTTTGCAAAGGCACCCTTGAACCTCAAGGCATCCTAGTTGAAAAAGACACATGACCTAGACTAGCCTAAGACAAGACTCGCAGGCCGAATCAGGCCTGCCAGGCCATTTTACGTGGCCCACACACACAGAGAAAAACAGAGCTGCCTATACTGCAGAGAGGTACTAGAGCTTGGCCATATGTTTTTTTTTTTTTTTTTAAAGGTATAATGCGAGGAAGCGGGGGGGGGGGGGAAGATGTGGTCTGTGGTGGGGGGTCAGAGCTGAGGAGGGGTGGAAATGAGATGGGGACAGCCTATGAAAGAGAGCTGAGCCCTGCACTTGATGACGCAGCGCACCTTGGAACCCTGCAGTCTGAACATAGTGCACCATTAACAACTTACGGACCACCCACCGCGTATTTACGTTGGTACTTTGACATCAAATACCAAGGTTATGGCAGCAGATAGTATTTTTTTTTTTTTTTTTTATAAACGGCGGGCGGTCCGCTTTAACATAAGGGCGGTCCCAGCGGCGGATTCGCCACGGGATCATCCTTATAGGCGGTGGGAGAGGTGTCCTCACGGTCGTTTTCCCCTCTTATCGGACCAGCCGGTAGCAGGGAAAATGATACGGTCCGTTCTCCTCTCAGGCAGGAAGTCGAATGGGGGCAAGATGGCCCTCACTCGACTCTGGCCTTGGAGGACCTAGCAACAGATTTAAAGAGCCCATTTTTTTTCCATGATGAAAAAAAAATTTACTTTTTTTTTTTTTTTTTTTTTTATGTAGATGTGAGATCTGGAGGTCTGAGGTCCTTTTTACCACAGATCTCACAATAAAGAGGTCCTGTCATGCTTATTTTTTACAAGGGATGTTTACATTCCTTGTAATAGGGATAAGTGATCAAAACATTTAAAAAAAAAAGTGTAAAAATAAAAAATAAAATAAATAGGAAAAAAAAAAATGAAAGTGCCCCCATCCCCGTTAGCTCGCACGCAAAAGCAAACGCACACGCAAGTCATGCCCACATATGTAAAACGGTGTTCAAATTACACATGTGAGGTTTTGCTGCGATCGTTAGAGCGTGAGCAATAATTTGAGCCCTAGACCTCCTCCAACTCTAAACTGGTAACCTGTAGAAATTTTTAAAATGTCACCTATAGGGATTTTTAAGTACCAATGTTTGTCCCCATTCCACGAGCGTGCTCAATTTTGAAGCATGACATGTTGGGTATCTATTTACTCTGCGTAATATTATCTTTCACATTGTAGAAAAAAAAATTGGCTAACGTCACTTTTTTTTTAATTAAAAAAAAAAGTATTTTTATTTTTTTTAAATTGCGTTTGTAAGACCACTGTGCAAATACGGTGTGATAATAAAAAAAAAATATATATATATATATATATATAAAAAATAGTGCAACAGTCTCCATTTTATTCTCTAGGTAATGCACTTCTGGTATTTATTGCTCCTTTAGAATCCTCCCACTGCAATTTGGCTACACCCGCCGTTTGATGCTGTTCGTCGAGAGAAAGGTTGAGTTCCTGCCACTATTATCTAAGAAAAAAAGCTCAGAATACATTTATATGGTCTTCTAGATTAAATTGGCCCTTTGAGGGCAACCATAATGCTGATGCAGCCCACAATTACATTGAGCTCGACACCCCTGGTCCAGGTAATGGCTAAGCTATTAGCAACTCGCTGTAACGTAGAGCCTACAAATGCAAAGGGTTTTTTTTTTTTTTTTTTTTTTTTTTTTTTTTTAAGAGGAATCTTTAAAGCCTATCCACTAAATATATATATATATATATATATATATATATATATATATATATATATATATATATATATATATATATATATATATAAAAAAGGGGGGGGTAGCCATAATATGAACTGAACAATTAATGCAAAAATATCTCACAGTGGAAACAAACCATATTATATCAAAGAAGAATTCCAGGTATGGTACATCTTTACATAATTACATTGGTCCAGCCTGGACCAAATCACTATGTATATACAATACCTGACCGATGTCCCTGGAAATTGTAAAGCACTGAAGCAGACACCGCTACCTCATTGATCTCCACTTGCTTCAGGGAAACCCCCGCTCTACCTTGTCCATGTTGCTGGTCCAGTTCAGGTTCCAGGCTTCACCCATCACAGTGGTCATGCCCTCCGAGGGAAAAGATATACCTGTGCTCTAATCTCAATAGCGTGTGCATATATTTAAACTAAAAAAAATGGGGTTTTTGACCTACGCAATATCCATTTCTCTGATGTTCATTTACGGACACAGCTCCTGATATTCTTAACCATTGGGTTATACTGCCCCCTACAGGAGAAGGACACTAGGCAGAAAAAAAAAAGTCTGGGTATGCCTATGGGCAGTCCCAGCGGGTATCCCTCCCTCTGCTATAGGTACTCTGTTTTGTTACAAGCAGTGTGAGAGAAAATAAAACTCCATAGAGGGGTGGGTGCTGTGTCCGTCCATGAACATGAGAAATAGATTTTACGGTAAGGCAAAAACCCCATTTTCTCTCTTTAATTCATTGACAGACACAGCTCCTGATAACCATTGGGATGCCCAAAGCAGTAATTAACATGAGGGATGGGAACGGCAAAAAATTCCCAAGGCTAAAAACAGTAGCCCAACCAAAACAAATTAAGCCCATCTTAAAAAAAAAAAAAAATACACCCTCAAGGAGGACCAAGTCCTCTAAACAGCAGCCTGCAAAACCTTGCAGCCGAAAGAGGCATCTGTAGATGCCAACCTATCCACTTTATAGAACTTTGTGAAAGTGTGCACCGACGTCCAGATGGCCGCCTGCAAACCTGCGTCACTTTCGCCTGATGACGGAAGGCCCAGGAGGCACCAAGTACCCAAGTAGATTGTGCCTTGATAGGGAAAGGAGGAACCTGACCCCTGATAGGAAAAGTAAATTGGGAAAGCTGCGCTAAACAAATGATATACTGTGGATTTGGCAATAACACAGAAAAAACATAGACTGCAGTCCAAAAACAACAAAAATGATGTATGATGGTATTAGAACAGTCCACAGAAAGAGGATTCCAAGGTGCAGGTATAGGGATGATGAATCCACCACCAATAGGTCACTCCAAACAAACCACGGTGAAGCAAGCTAGGTGTAAGCTTACCAGAAAGAATATGGTTAAAAGCCTTGTAAGATCTGAGAACGATCAGCTACAGAGGAACTTCACATCACCAAATCCTTATCTATCCAGGGATCCTCCTCGTCAAACCAATGCAAGACACCAAACTCCTCCTCCAGCCCGGTGGAATACCACCCGTGAAAAAGAGAGGATAACAGATAGTGCAGATGGTTTTGGATGATTTATTAAATAACACAAGGAAATGTACTCACATAGTAGATGATAAAAAGCGCTTGTCAATAAAAAGATATGAATACAAGAAACACCGGATGGTGGATGCCTCCCATGACAATTAAGAGATGACTCAGCACGCCGCCCGTATCCCCTGGAAGACGTTAGTTGTAACGAAACGTACTTCTGGACAGGCGTGCTGACGTCATTATCCTGCATCCGGAAGTCGGGCGGCGGCGGTGTTTCTTGTATTCATATCTTTTTATTGACAAGATCTTTTTATTGACAAGCGCTTTTTATCATCTACTATGTGAGTACATTTCCTTGTGTTATTTAATAAATCATCCAAAACCATCTGCACTATCTGTTATCCTCTCTTTTTCACGGGTGGTATTCCACCGGGCTGGAGGAGGAGTTTGGTGTCTTGCATTGGTTTGACGAGGAGGATCCCTGGATAGATAAGGATTTGGTGATGTGAAGTTCCTCTGTAGCTGATCGTTCTCAGATCTTACAAGGCTTTTAACCATATTCTTTCTGGTAAGCTTACACCTAGCTTGCTTCACCGTGGTTTGTTTGGAGTGACCTATTGGTGGTGGATTCATCATCCCTATACCTGCACCTTGGAATCCTCTTTCTGTGGACTGTTCTAATACCATCATACATAATTTGTGTTGTTTTTGGACTGCAGTCTATGTTTTTTCTGTGTTATTGCCAAATCCACAGTGTATCATTTGTTTAGCGCAGCTTTCCCAATTTATTTTACATCTATAGTGATTCCCACTACAGCTGCTGCTTTTTTGTTTATTTAGCTTAGCGCAGTTATTTACATTTAAAACCTGATAGGAAAAGGCCTGAATGCCCGTCTGCGACCATTCCTAGATTGATTAGACAGAGGAAGCAGACAACCCCGTCCGAGACCTATCTGTAAGTACAAATAGTGAGAGTCTTACTCTCTGAAAGACTCCATAGCTGCCAGGCACAACCTAATTGCCCAAACCACATCCAAGGCATGCAAGGCGATTTCCTTAGGATGTTTTGGCCTGGGACACAGGGAAGGCAACACAATGTCTTCATTTAAATGGAAAATCAGAGACAACCTTTGGAAGGAATGACGAACAAGAGAGAAGAACCACCTTATCTCTGTGAACCACCAAGTAAGGTGAACGACAGGATAACGCCGCCAGTCAACAAAACGTCTCCATTCCCACCTTCTGAGACAGGAAAAACAAGGGAATCTCCAAAGAATCTCAAAAGGTAAACTTCTAGAGGACGAAAAGCACCAAATTGAGGTCTCAAAGCGGCAACAGAGACCGCACTGGAGGAAGCAGCCTTTACATCCAGCACCTGTAAAGCAGGAGGGAAGATTGGCCCCTGGTACAACAGATCCTCCCTGAGAGGACGTTCCAAGGAACGTCAGTGACCAGCCGCACCAGATCGGTGTACCAAGCCCGGCAAGGCCAGACCGGGGCCACTAAAATGACCGGACTTCCTTCTGCCTTGATCCTGCGTAGAAGTCTTGGCAGAAGCTTGAGAGGAGGGAAGGCGTAAAATAGATACTGTACGTCTGTGTCGTTTGTCAGAGGATTCCATGACCGTGCCATGAACCTCTGCAACTTTCTGTTGAGCAGAGATGCCAACAGATCCATGCCCCAGCGGAGAAACAACTAATAAAACTCCTCCGGATGAAGAGACTATTCCCCCTGGTCCAATGACTGAGGTAATCTGCCTGCCAGTTTTTCACTCTGGGAATGTGTACGGCGAAAAGGGCTGGAATAAACGTTCTGCCCACCTGAGAATGCTGGCTACCTCCACAGACACCAGGACACTTCTTGTGCCCCCTTGGTTATTGACATAAGCCACGGCTGTGGCATTGTCTGATTTAATGTGCACCGGACATCCTTGGAGATGATCCGTCCAATGTTCCAGGCACAGTCTGATCACTCAGAGCTCCAGGATATTGATCAGTAGTCTGGACTTTCACGATTCAGACCCCCTGAGCAGCATTTCTGTCGCGAACGCCTCCCCACCCCGACAGGCTGGCAACCGTGGCAACCATCGTCCAATATAAGAGAAAGGAAGGATTTGCCCTGCCAGAGAACGAAGCCACCAGATCAGGGACCCGTTTGATCCCTGGCTCAGCTGGATTTGGTTGTAGAGAGACATCAGAGTCTTGTCCCATTTGATCAGAATCTCCTGCGCAGGGACTTTAGAGGGAATCGTGCAAATGGGACCTCCTCGAAGGTAGACACCATTTAGGCTCAGCACTCGCATGCAAGTCCAGAGGAATGACCATCTGCTGGACAACAGGAGGCGGATTGCAGCCTGCAGTTTCTGGAGTTTGTCCAAAGGAAGGAGTACTCTGGCCCAGGCAGAGTCCAGAGTCAGACACAGATAGTCTAGTTTCATGGAAGGAACCAAGGCAAACTTCTGAAGATTCAGAATCCAGCCGAACTTCCTCAGGGTCCATATGGAGATCTCCAGGATTTCCACCAGCGCACTAGGAGACTCGCTCGCAGAAGAAGGTCATCCAAGTAGCCCAGGACCGTGATCCCCTGCTGACGTAACAATGCCAGCACCGGAGCCAACACTTTTGTGAAGATCCGAGGAGTGTAAGCCAGACCAGGGGGTAACGCCACAAACTGATAATACTCCTCTTCCATGGCAAAGCGGAGGAAGCGCTGGTGACCGACACTTATTGGAATGTGAAGATAAACGGCTTTGATGTCAATGGAGGCAAAAAAAAAAAAATCTTCCTGATGCAGGGAAGCCACCACAATGCAAACAGACTATTCTGAACTTCTGCACCTGCACAAGCAGTTCAGCATCTTGAGGTCCAGGATTGGGCGCACCTTGCCTTCCTTTCTGGCGGCTGTAAACAGGTCTGCGTAAAACCCCAAACATTCCAAAAATCGGAACCGGAACAATCCCCCATTGAAGTAAAAGGTCTTGCACCGCCCCAAAGAGCCTGTAAGTGTACCGGGGACAGTCACACGTTGGAAGGAAAGAACATTTCTGGGAGGCAAGAATGAAACTCAATCTTGTAGCTGGACTTAGAGGACACACTTGTCTTGTACCGGTTAAGTCCACCGGTCTGGGAACCAGTGAAGACGTCCCCCCTCCCCAGCTATGTGTGAGGGTACACCTTCAAGCTGAAGGGGCCTTGTGTCCTCGGGTCTGGAGAAGCCCGCTCTTGACTTGCCAGACCAAGTTCACTTGGATTCTCCAGGAGGCCCTAAAGGGCTTCGATCCCTTGTCAGTCAACCCTGAAGGACCAAAAAAAAATAACTTCTTATGAGCCGAGAAGGAGGACCCACGTCTGACAAGGGTCCTTGTCGTTAGTAGCCTGTGGAAGAAGGGTACTCTTTCCCATTGTGAGACCCTTAATGATGTCAAACAGGAGATCTCCTTAAACCTGAAGATCAGTCAAGGCCTTTTTAGAAGTCTGGTCTGTGGACCAGCATTTGAGCCAAAAGACATGCCGAAGGACCACTGTCGAAACAAGAGAGCCGAGCCACTAAGGGAGCTGCATCCCAAGAAGTATCACAGATGTTTATGCAGCCCTTGGACCAGCTGGTCCGCCAGCTCAGCAAAGGCAGGGAGAAGCTGTTCTCCCTTCATATCATGGTATAAAAGCCTAGCCCACTCGGTCAGACTCTGCGACACCAGGGCAATGGTGAATATCGGCCTCGGTACCGAACCAACCAGGGTGTACATATTGCGGGCCACAACCACCGCCTTCCTGTCAGCCGGGTCCTTAAATGCCAGGGACTCTTAAACCGGAATCATGGTTGCCTTGTTTAACCTGGAAACCGGAGAGTCCACCACTGGTGGAACAGTCCACTTCTTAAGAAGGGACTCCTTATAGGGGTATCGCCTAGCAAAGCGATTAGGGACCCCAAGGAGACGCTTCAATTGTTCCCACTCTTTAGTGACAACTCTGTCAAAATAGGAGGGGGAAGGGAACACCTTTGCCTCTCCGGATGGCTTGTGAGTGTCAAAGGGGACCTATGCCTCCATCGCAGCTGCGTCTTCACACACAGATACAATCAGTGCATCCCCCAGCACCTTTTCATGCGCGGTTGCAGAAGTGGAGGAATCCTGCTCACTATCTGAGGATTCAGGACACACGGTCGCCCATCCAGGGTGACCCACGTCCGTGGCAGACGAATCACATTCAGGATCTGAGGGGACAGATGAGGCAGGGGAAAGGCGGGGGGCACTTTTTACCAGCCCGTCGCACAAAAGCCAACTCCACCCAGGACACAAAGTACTCCAGGACCACCGTCAGTGCGTCGATGGATGGTTGAGACCGGGAGAGCCCCACAGCCTCAGAGAGGGGATCAGGCGGGGAGATGTGCTCTAAAAGACTATGAGTCACCAGGGGGACCCCACAAAAAAGTGTAAAACACTACTAAAAAGGTACACCCCCACTGCTCTGGCAGCACACCCAGTTGCCAGTCACAATCAATCCTCATCAGACCCCCATCAGACTAACCACCCCACAGAAACCAGGCACCGCAGCCAACAGGAGAATCTGCACTTCACGTACGGCGATCAGGAAAAGAAAGGATCCAGGAGTCAACATCAGGGGATAAGGAGGGGCTCCCACCGCCGAAATCGCCACCCATAGGGCTCCACCTTCATGGCCACTGTGATTTTCTATGGCAACCCAACGCAAAATGGCCGCCGGACTACATTGCATCACAAAGGCTACAAGAAAATGGTGGCACCACAAGGCTCCCAGGGACCCAGGAGGGATCCCTAGGCCTAAGGACAGGCCAGACAGGGGGCCCTAGCAGGAGCCCCCACCAGGTACAACCCCCCCCCTCCCCCTTCACAGCCAATCATCCTGTTTCCGGTAGGGTAGGATGGGGGACTGGTGAGGGGAATGCCTAACCGGCAGGAGGGGAACCTAGGGGCTGTGGGCCAGAGGGAATGCTGCGACTCAGGCCGAGACGCAGTCATTTGCGATCTCGCGAGGCGTTTAACTCGCAAGCCGGACCCCTTGCGGTAGGGCTATGTCACGGTCGACCTAGTGCGGAGCTGAGGTCCGCAAGCGCTTGACCACTGTTGCCCAGTCCGGCAGTTGATTGTAGATCTCACAGGAAAAACCAGCAGAAAAAAAATCTATCTAAAAGAAAATAAATCTGCCAGGACCAGAGATCCCAGCAAGGAACTAGGTCTTTAAACCTGACTAGGCAGAAACGAGAAAAGAAACGGGGAGAAAGAGAGAGGGAGAGGGTGTATAGAGTGTGCAGAGGTTCCATCCAGAATTTCTATTGAGACTATGTGGTCACACTCCTTTAGCACCTGATAGTTTAAATACATGTACAAGATTTTGGGATTCGAGTACAGGTATATCTTTTCTGTTGTAACACAAGTCAGTGGCCAGACCTAAAAATGGTAGCTCTCCCCCACCTTGTGTAAGTATGCCCCATGCTGGCATGGTGTCCACTGTAGCATTTGCAGTGGCAAAGCAGTGTAGGACTGGCCATAAGAGGGATTACTTTGACGCATTCGGCCTGCTTAAACATGTATTGCAATGTGTGAACTAAAAATCCCTGTTTTCATTGCATACTTTGCTGGAGAGGGTGTATAGCAGTGTGCAGAGGATCCTTCCAGAATTTATACCCTCAGATGGGTCTTCAAGATCAGGATGCCATAGGAATTTACCATGACCCTGGACCAGTATAGCAGACTGCTGCTAGCTACACATTGCAACACGTGCCAAAGTGGAGAAGGCGTTCATAATTTAAGAACACTAACAAAAAAACGGAAGCCCCCCAGAGTGGGAGCCGTTGTATGGGGACTAGGGACAGCCATAGCAAAGCTTTTTCCAGTGTCCAATCACCTGAAGGTAACAGCATATAACCCAGGGTTTATGAATCAATTCCTGTGTCCTGTACCGTACAAAAAAGATAAAAGCCCTGCATTTTTGTCTCCTCAGAGAAATTCTCACTTACTTCCTGTCATGGAGACCATTGGCGCACTAATTTGTATTATGTTTAGAACGTTCCTTCAATTTTGTGATTAGTGAGGTCAAATCGACATTTTTTTTTTTAACCGCAGTAATGAGAAAAATCAAACAAGATGGGAAATCTTTCTTGAACACATTTAGCTTGATGAAGTCTATTAGTTCCAAATTTGACCGGTAAAAGAAAGCAATTTTTTAAATACTTGCAAAGGACATTGGTCAAGCCCTTAACCACTTAAGCCCCGGAAGATTTTATCCCCTTCCTGACCAGGGCCTATTTTGCGATTCGGCACTGCGTGATTTAACGGACAATTGCGCGGTCGTGCGATGCTATACCTAAACGAATTTGACGTCCTTTTTTTCCCACAAACAGAGCTTTCTTTTGGTGGTATTTGATCACCTGTGTGATTTTTACTTTTTGCGCTATAAACAAAAAAACAGCGTCAATTTCGCAAAAACAACAATATTTTTCACATTTTTTTTTATATGAAATTCCCCAAAAAAAAAAGTAAAAAATCTAAATTTTTTTAACATTTTGGGCCAATTTTTTTTTTTTTTACCATATGTTTGGTAAAAAAAAAAAAAAAAAAAGCAAAAATTGGTTTGCGCAAAAGTTATTGCGTTTACTAACAAAAGGGAAAGATTTTTGTCATTTTTGTTTTTTTTTTTAACGCGTAATGGCGGCGATCTGCGATATTTTTTGTGGGACTGCGACATTGCGGCGGACAGATCGGACCCTTGACTGACATTTTTGACACTTTTGGTGGTATCAGTGACACTTCTACATGTCACAGTGACATTTCTAATCAGTGTTATACATATGTACTGTTACTGTAAAATTACACTGGCAGTGAAGGGGTTAACTTTTGAGAGGGAGGGGTTGTGTGTGTCCCTAGGGGCGTGATTCTAACTGATTGGCTGTGGCTTGAGGTGTAGGAACTGTGATCAACGGTCCTACATAGTAGAACTGTATGATCACCATTCCTACACAGGGGAGAATGACAGGCGGCTTGTTTACATTAGCCGCCTGCCTTTCTCCCTCTGCACAGACGATCGCCGAGTGACCGGCAGACATCGGGTCCGCCGGTCACACGCGCAGGGGGGTCCGTGACCGCGTGGGAGCGCACCTCCGGCGGCGCGCGCTCACTCCCTAGACCCTCACAGGCTAGCGATGAGCCCTACGTCGCTCTGCCTGTGAGGGGCTGACCGCCGACGTAAATACCTTGCCGACGTAGTGCGGCGGTCGGCAAGTGGTTAAATGTACTGATAATTTTTGTACGAATGTTCATTTGAAAATCTACTTGTCTACGTGTATAGCCAGCCTAAAAGTCAATGTAATATTTTACAGTTGTCTCGTTCCTCTAAACCTAGAAAAAAAAGCTTGACTTTTATTACATTACATTACTATTGGCCCTAATTTGACAAAAATGTTAGAAAATGCTTTGTGCAGCTTAAAACCAAAACCGGGCTCAATAAACTACCAGAATTAAATTAGTTGAACACTCCATTCCTCAAAAGTCACATGCTGTAATGTACAAATTCTTCATCCCACAAATTTTCTAGTGTACATGCAGGTGGAAGTATAACTCCTTTGTACTGGCCATTTAAGCTGTAAGCGATAAACTCCAGCACTATTTGCATGTTGACTCCTTACCATTCACAAAACACACTCCTGGGTTCGGTTTTGTGAACAGTCAGGAGGAGAGGAAGGTGGAGATTTGAGTGTAGTGCTAGGGCAGTGATGGAAAACCTTGGCACCCCAAATGTTTTGGAACTACATTTCCCATGATGCTCAACAACACTGCAGAGTGCATGAACATCATGGAAAAGATAGTACCAAAACATCTGGGGTGCCAAGGCTCGCCATCACTGTGCTAGGGTCTAAAACTTACAGCTGGAGTGGCAAGGAAGTACAAGGGAACTTGGACTTCCACCCACGTGTACACAAAAAAAATTTTGGGGTGAAAAAGAAAGTGTGCTTAAGCAGTTGGCTTGAAGAAAACGTTTTACAAAAGATTTAAAAATCAGTAAGCTTATCGTGCTCAGAGGTGGCCTTCTATGTTTAGAGAGAAGGTAGTTATTATAGCAGTAAAATAGGTGATGACAAAGTTACTTTATCTAAAATGTTTGTAAACCTTAACAATAAAATTCTCTTTTGGCTAATTTTTGTCCATTAAAATATACAACCCCAATTCCAAAAAAGTTGGGACGCTGTGTAAAATCTACATAAAGAGAGAATGCATCTACAATTCTCATAAACCCTTATTTTATTCACAATAGAAAACAGAAAACATATCAAAATGTTTAAACTGAGAAAATATACCATTTTAAGAAAAAAAATAAGCTTTTTTTTTAATGGTAGCAGCACATTTCCAAAAAGTTGGGACAGGGCCATGTTTACCACAGTGTAGCACGCCTTCTTTTAACGCTCTTTGAACGTCTGGGAACTGAGGAGACCAGTTGCTGGAGTTTTGGGAGAGGAATGTTGCCCAATTCTTGTCTAATATAGGATTCTAATCGCTTAACAGCCTGAGTCTTCTTTTATTGTATTTTTAATTTCAAGATGCGCCAAATATTTTCATTTGGTGAAAGGTCTGGACAGCAGGCAGGCCAGTTAAGAACCCAGACTCTTATACTAAACAATGCTGTTGCCATAGGTGCAGTATGTGGTTTGGCATTGTCTGCTGAAATATGCAAAGCCTTTCCTGAAAAAGAAATTGTCTGGATGGGAGCATATGCTGCTCTAAAAGCTGGATATATCTTTGGGCACTGATGAAGCCATTCCAGATGTGCAAGCTGCCTATTCCATATGCACTATCGTAGCCCCATACCATCAGAGATGCAGGCTTTTGAACCGAACACTGATAAGCCAGAAGGTCCCTCTCCTATTTAGTCTGGAGGACGTGGCGCCCATGGTTGCCAAAACGAACATCAAATTTTCATTTGTCTGATCACATAACGGTTTTCTACTTTGCAACCAACTATTTTAAATCAGCTTTGGCCCAGAGAAGACGGTGGCATTTCTGGATCGTGTTCACATTTGGCTTCTTTGCATGATAGAGCTTTAGCTTGCCTTTTTGTTTTTTGGATGGCATGGTGAACAGTGTTCATAGACCGTGATTTATTTCTTCTTTATTTTAAAGAGGTTGTAAACTCATTTAAAAAAATTTTTTTTTTTTTAGAAGCTGCAAGAGAAAGACATAATGAGCTAGTATGCTTCGCATACTAGCTCATTATGAAATACTTACCTTAGAACGAGCCCCCGCCGTGCCGCTCTCTTACCTGTATGACGGGCGACATGAAATGTCGCCCGTCTTCCGGGATCGCGGCATCCGGTCATCTGATTGGCCGGAGCCGCGGTGACGTCACTCCCGCGCACGCGCACGGGAGCCGACGGTCACGGCACGGGGCTCTGAAGGAACGGCACGATCAGCCGTTCCTTCAGAGCGCATGCGCCAGTGACGTCACTGGCTGCATTAAAGGTAAATATCTCCTAAACGGTGTAAGTTTAGGAGATATTTACAGTACCTATAGGTAAGCCTTATCATAGGCTTACCTATAGGTACAACTTCATGAGGAGGGTTTACTTCCTCTTTAATACTGTAGATTATGATCTATTTAAACTCTGTAATTTTACATTGAGGATTATTCTGAAATTGTTTGACAATTTTATTTTCAGATACAACTTTTCACAGATTGGTGAACCTCTGACATTCTTTACTTCTGAGACACTGACCTGTTGCCAGTAAACCCAATTAGTTGGAAAATGTTCTTCTAGCTATTCCGTGTCAGTACCACTTAGTTTTCCAACTTTAGTTTGCCATCTTTTGGTTGCCCTATCCCAGCTTTTTTCAGGCGTGTCGCTGCCATCATCTTTCAAAATTACCTTATTTACCTTTTTTTTCATTCTAAAATATTACATTTTTTGCAGCTTAAAGAGATTGTAAATTCTCCTTTTAAAAAAAATAAATAAACATATTATACTTACCTGCTCTGTGCTGTTAACACAAAGCAGTCCAGATCTTCCTCCTCCTCTCGGGTTCCTCTTCGGCTCTCCTGGCCCCTCCCTCCTGTTGAGTGCCAGCTTGCTATGGGGGCACCTGAGCCAAGACAGCTCCCTGTGTCCATTCAGACACGGAGCGGCAACCTGCCCCCTCTCTCTCCTGACTGCCTGAATGATTTTGATTGACCGCAGCGAGAGTCAAATCACACTGCGTTGCTGTCTCAGCCAATGAGGAGGGGAGTCCCAGGCAGCTTAGACACTCCTGCAACATCTCTGGATAAAGACGGGCACAGGTAAGTATTAGGGGGGCTGAGGGGGGCTGCTGCACACAGAAGGTTTTTTTTATCTCAACGCATTCTAAGCTTTTGCCTTTACAATCCCTTTAAATATTTGATATGTTTTGTTTTCTTTTTCTATTGTGAATAAAATATGGGTTTGTGAGATTTAAAGAGGTTGTAAACCCCCCCAAAAAACAGAATTTTTGTAATATCTTACCGTAAAATTCCTTTCTCTGAGTCCTCCGACAGTCGCCGCCCATTCACACAGTCTTCACTTATGGGTATTGACTTCATCTCCACAGGAGTTTCTAGGCATAAGACTTGTAAAAGAACAATAAATCTACATAGTCACACCCATGGGGGCTGTCCTACCAGTCCAATACCCCCCTGCAATAGCCATCCCAAATCAGTTTGGTCGCAAGCAGTGAAAGTGTATAAAAAGACCCCAAATAGAGGGGCGGGGGCGGCGACTGTTGGAGGACTCAGAGAAAGGAATTTTACGGTAAGATTTTACAAAAATTCCCTTTCTCTTACGTCCTCCGACATTTGCCGCCCATTCACACAGTGTTCACTTATGGGGATGTCCCAAAGCAGTGTAGACATGAGGGGTGGGCAACGCAACCGCCAGATAGGCAACGTAGTACCCACATCAGAGAAAGGAATCTTACAATGTACAAGAAGGTAACCTTCTGGGTATCAAAAACAAAGGCTCAACATGAGCAACAACCCAGGAAAACAAATAACCAGGGGGAAAATCACCCCAACAGCTAGGAACCCATACAAAAACCAGGGTTTCCTATGGAACAGCCGCACAGAGAACTTTGCGGCCAAAGGATGCATCAGCTGATGCCAGAACATCAATTTTGTAGAACTTTGAGAAAGTGTGCGCCGGACGACCAAGTCGCAGCCTTGCACACCTGGGCCACCGAGGCCTGATGCCGATAGGCCCAGGACGTACTCATCGCCCTGGTAGAGTGCGCCTTGACAGGGAAGGGAGGAACCCGTTCCCGCAAGAATAGGCCTGCACAATGGTCTGTCTGATCCATCTGGCAATGGTTGCTGCAGATGCAGCCATACCCATCCAAGGTTCCTCAGGAAGGACAAATAGAGAATCCGATTTCCGAAAGGATTCAGTCGACGACAGGTAAACCCTGATCGCCCGGACAACAACCAAGGAATGCAAGGCAACCTCTTTTGGATGCTTAGGATTCGCACAAAGCGAAGGCAAAACAATGTCCTCATTCAAGTGGAATTCCGAAACCACCTTCGGCAAAAAGGACGGATTAGGTCGCAAGACCACCTTATCCTTATGAACCACCAGGTAAGGGGAGCGGCAAGACAACGCCGCCAACTCTGACACTCTGCGAGCAGAAGTGATCGCTATCAGGAACGCAACCTTCTTAGATAGCATGGGTAACGAAAGTTCCCAGATGTTTTCAAAAGGGGAATGCTGCAACACGGACAGAACCAAGTTCAAGTCCCATGGAGGTAAGGGCTCCCTTCTAGGAGGGGCCAAGTGACGCACACCTTGGATAAAGGTGCAAATTAAGGAATGAGACACCACAGGGCGCTGGAAAAGAACAGCCAGGGCAGATACCTGGCCTATAATCGTGGCCAACGCAAGGTGCTGGTCCACACCAGTCTGGAGGAAAGCCAACACCCTCGACACCGAGTAGGAATGAGGAGAGAAACCCCTGGACTCACACCAGGCAAAATAAGCTTTCCATGTACGGTAATACATTTTACCAGAAGGGCTTTTCTATCCTTGATCAAAGTAGGAATGACCTCTGAGTAGAGACCCCTGTCTCTCAGGACCTGGGTCTCAACAGCCAGGCCGTTAAAGCCAGCGACTGTAAAGCAGGATGGAAGATCGGTCCCTGAGATAGTAGATCTTCTCGCATTGGCAGCCGCCACGGAGGCTCTACGGCCAGGTGAACGATGTCCGCGTACCAGGACCGGCGAGGCCAATCCGGCGCTACCATAATCACCAGTGATTGTTCCGAGGCCAACCTGCGAAGGAACCTGGACAACAACTGAATCAGAGGAAAGGCATATATCAGTTGATACTGATGCCAAGGCACCACCAGCGCACCCAAGGAGTCTGCCAGAGGATCGCGTGTTTTTGTCACGAACCATTCCACCATGTGGTTCTGCCGAGACGCCAATAGATCCACATCCGGGGATCCCCACTTCGCACACAGCATTTGAAACACCTCGGGGTGTAGGGACCATTCCCCCTGGTCCAGGGTCTGGAGGCTCAGATAGTCGGCCTGCCAATTCTCCACACCCGGAATGTGAACTGCCAACAACGCCGATACATGAGTCTCGGCCCAAGACAGAATACCGGTCACCTCCTGGGCCGCCCGGGCACTCCTGGTGCCCCCTTGGTGGTTGATGCAAGCCACCACAGTGGCATTGTCCGTCTGCACCCGCACAGGACGGCCCTGAAGACGATCCGACCAATAGAGCAGGCACAGCCTGATCGCTCTCAATTCCAAAATGTTTATCGGAAGGGAGGATTCCTCCTCCGACCAAGTGCCCTGGGCAGACAGGTTGCCCAGGACGCCACCCCAGCCCGACAGGCTGGCATCCGTGGTGATCACCGTCCACAGAATTGGCCGGAAGGACTTTCCGTCCGACACAGCCGGGGACTGAAGCCACAATAGATCCATTCTGGTCTGGTGACTCAGACACCCTCAGGTCCAAGGACTGAGGCAGTCTGTCCCACCTGGCGAGGATCTCCGCTTGGAGAGATCACGTGTGAAACTGTGCAAATGGTATCGCCTCGAAGGCCAACACCATCAACCCCAGGGACCGCATACAGGTCCGGAGTGATGAGGATTCGTTGTCCCTGAGGGACCTGACCGCGTCCTGCAGGATACGGAGCTTTTCCTCCGGCAAGAACACCTTTGCTTGAGCAGAGTCCAGAACCATTCCCAGATACTGGAGACGAACCGAAGGCGACAAGGTCGACTTCTGAATATTGATCGTTCAACCGAACTCCTGAAGCGTCTGGACCGTAGTGGACAGGTCGCGCAGCAGGGTCTGACTGGCACTCGATCTTAACAGGAGATCGTCCAGATATCCCAGTACCGCGATGCCCTGTGCCCGCAACAGGCCCAGAACAGGCGCCAACACTTTGGTAAAGACCCTTGGAGCCGAAGCGAGACTGAAAGGTAACGCCACAAACTGGTAATGATCCTCCGCGATAGCGAAACGGAGTTACCTCTGATGACCCTCGAAAATGGGGATGTGCAGATCCGCATCCTTAAGGTCTATGGAGGCCAGGAACTCTCCCGGATTCAGGGAGGCCACCACTGAACGGAGTGACTCCATGCAAAATTTTTGAACGAAGCGGTTCAGCGCTTTTAAGTCCAAAATCGGATGCACTTTGCCCTCCTTTCTGGGCACAGTGAACAGATTCGAATAAAAACCCCAAAACCTGTCCCGATGAGGCACCGGGACAATCACCCCCTGAGCGAGAAGATCCTGCACCGCCTGATGCAGGTCCTGTAACCGCCCTGGGGTCAAATGAAGATTTGAGGGAAAGAATCTGTTCGCCGGCCGTGAAAGAAATTCGATCTTGTACCCAGACCGAATGATTTCCTGAACCCACCTTTCCATGATTCGGAGCAGCCAAGGTTGTAGGAAACCGTGCAAACGTCCCCCCACCCCTGTAACGGGTGAGGGCGCCCCTTCAGGCAGAGGCAGACTGAGCCGCCGCACCGGCCTGGCCGGATTTTTGTTTGCCAAACCAGGGCTTTTTCTGGCCACCTTGGCCCTTGAAGGGTTTTCCCTTGTTCTGCGCCCTGAAGGCACGAAAGGACCCTTGAGTAGGTTTAAAGGATGGGCCCCACTTACCGCGGAAAAATTTGCCCTTAGGTTTCTGGGGGAGCAGAGTGCTCTTACCCCCCGTGACCCCTTTAACCAATTCATCCAAGGATTCTCCAAAAAGGCGAGACCCCGCATAGGGGATGTCAGCCACCGTCTTCCTGGATTTTTGGTCAGCCGACCAGCATTTTAACCAGATTAAGCGACGGTTAACCGCAGCGACACTGGACAGGTGTATCGCCAAGGGAGCCTCATTCAAAGCCGCATCGCACAAATACATTGCCCCACGATGAATCTGCTCCACCATTTCCACAGTAGTGGGGGGAGCAGAGTCGGCCATGAGTGTGCGTTTGAGTACCTTGGTCCAATCCGCCACAGCCTGAGCCACCATTACAGAGGCAAAAATAGGCTTGAGCATGGAACCCGCCACCATGTAGGAATGACGGGCAAGAGACTCCAGTCTCCTATCAGTAGGATCCCTAAACACCGGGGAGTCCTCAGTGGGTAACAGTGTAGACTTGTTCAACCTGGCCACCGTGTGATATATTTGAGGAGGCACACGCCAGCGCGCAGCCGTAGCAGCCGCAAAAGGGTAGAGAAGTTGAAACTTCTTAGGCACCACGAAGGTGTGTTTTAAATTACGCCATAGCTCATTCCCCTTATGGTAAAACTCTGCGGGGCAAGGAAAAACCTGCGCCGTCTTGCGGGTCCTGTGTGTTCCAAAAGAGGACACAACGCCCGGAGGAGTGGGCTCATCCTCCAAATGTAGTGTTTCCTTCACTGCTAGGATCAACTCATCCATAGCTGCGAGGGGGGGGGGGGGGTGGGGAGTCATCCACCCCTGCGACCTCCGCCTCCCCCTCAGACTCTTGCGGATCCTGAGAAGAGCGAGACCCTGAAAGGGCCACGCTAACTACAGCAACCAGGTCACATTCAGAATCAGAAGAAAAGGAAATCCTAGGCCTTTTCCTAGCAGCACGTTCAGACATCAGCACATCCATTTTTGACACCAAAGTTGCCACAATAGCAGCCAAATCAGTCTGGTTAGAGGATGCAGTGGGAATTTTCTGTCCTGGGATTCCATAATAGAAAAGAAAAGTTTTTTTTTCTTTTAAACTGGCCCTTTAAGTGCGCTGCGGACCCCTCCCCAGCACACCGCTATAAGACTGTGATATACAGAGCCCCCGCAGGGATAAAACTGACCAGGAAGATTGCACAAGGCAAGGTAGGAAAAAGAACAGCAGAACAGAACCCCATAAAGTGTTACCAGCTCCTTCGGTCGCTCCTGTGAGAAAGGAGGAAGTGATGTCACCTTGGAGGCTGAACCAGGCTGCAGGCCAAGGGGAAATGGATGCCTATGGAAACTAATGGGAGGCTTCGGGAAGATGGCCACCAACATGTGCTCGGAATGATAGCTTTGCCACACACAAGATGGCGCCGCAAGGCGCGAAAATACACGACATAGCATGCTGTATGAGCGCCCACAGTGAAGCCAGACATGCTGCCCACACTTAAAATGGCGGACCGGCGGTTTTTAACCCCGCAGCGGTCGACGCATGTGTCTGCATCCCCAAGCACCCTAAGTGACATCAGAAGAAGGACCCCCAAAAACCCCACACAGCGCTGCTGTGAGGGAATAAACGCCCACGCAGGGACCGGGAACAGGGAGCCCAAAAATGCACAGACACAGGGGACACCACAGACAAACAGGACTGCCGACCCCAGACAGAGGCCCCACATAGAATGTACTTACTTGTACCCGATAGCGTGGGGTGCCTCATATCAAGCGGGAGACCGCCCGCCCTCAGATGGCAGGGGAGTCCCGCCAGCCAAAAACGCAGGACACTAGTAGTACATGGACGAACCTATGCTGTGTCCAGTGAGGTAGCCACCTCACCTAGCTGCATCCCGGATGGACAGGGATGGGTCGTTTATGAGGCCAGGGCAAACACATAGCCTGCGAAACGCTCGATGGCAGGCCGGGATTCCATCTGACCCTCTGTCCTGGAGAACCAGGACGGTCAGTCCGATTCCAGGCTCCGCAGACGCCGTCTTCATCCAAAGATCCACTAACTAGTGCTGATAAAATAAACAGCTAGTAAAGAAAAAATGACATCTTTTGAAAATAAATCATAAAAGAAAAAGAGAGAAGGCTGAGACTGTAGCCTCAGCACAGGGAAGCCTATCCACTCCTGAAGCTAGGCAGAAGACAAACTGATTTGGGATGGCTATTGCAGGGGGGTATTGGACTGGTAGGACAGCCCCCATGGGTGTGACTATGTAGATTTATTGTTCTTTTACAAGTCTTATGCCTAGAAACTCCTGTGGAGATGAAGTCAATACCCATAAGTGAAGACTGTGTGAATGGGCGGCGACTGTCGGGAGGACGTAAGAGAATTTTTTTTTTCTTTTTGCAACCTGCAAGAGAAACACATAATGAGCTAGTATGCATCGCATACTAGCTCATTATGAAATACTTACCTTAGAACGAGCCCCCGTCGTGCCGTCCGCTTACCTGTATGACAGGCGACATGTCCAGTCGCCCGTCTTCCGGGATCGCGGCATCCGGCCATCGGATTGGCCGGAGCCGCGGTGACGTCAATCCAGCGCACGCGCGCGGGAGCCGAAGGTCACAGCACGGAGCTCTGAAGGAACGGCACGAGTGGCCGTTCCTTCAGAGCGCATGCGCCAGTGACATCACTGGCTGCATGTAAGGTAAATATCTCCTAAACGGTACATGTTTAGGGGATATTTACAGTACCTATAGGTAAGCCTTATCATAGGCTTACCTATAGGTACAAGTTACAAAGGAGGGTTTACTTCCTCTTTAAAGAGCATTCCTGTTTTTATGTAGATTTTACAAAGTGTCCCAACTTTTTTGGAACTCAATTTGTAGCATAAAAGTGGTTTGATATATACTGCCGGAAATCTTGTGAGCTGATAATTTCCTGTGCTTTCTGTCTGTGCTGACTATTACCAATTACATTGTTTTTCAAGGTCTTTAGAACCATGCCCTTCTAGGTTACAGAAAAAGAGTCGGGTTCCATTGTCCTATTTATCTTCTGCTGTCGTAATACAGAAAAATTAGTGTTGTCATCGTAGAAGTGGAAGTGGAAGTGTATTACTGGTAGAATCACCAGGTTAAAAAAAAAAAAAAAAAAGGAAAGAAGCCTGGAAACAGAAAAACTAATGCACCCACCATTTCTAAGGACTGCAGGCTACAATATTTTTCATTTTTGTTTTTAGGTTTGGATAAACCTTAATGTATACAAACCTACACACACAATGAACACATGAAGCTATTATTAGGTTAATTTGTGTCACCATGTTTGTGGTGTTTTTTTTAGAACTTTAAAACCTACTTTTAGTCAAAAATCTAAAGTCGGAGTTATGAATCTTTCAGGTGGATCCTCAAGTCAATATACAGTGTAAAGAAGTATAAAAACAGTGATTCTAGTTAGTCAAAAAACGCAGTTGTTAAAATGATTAGTAAAAGTAGCACAGCAATGTTATTGGGTTATTAAAGCGGTGAGGAATATGTTCACAAACCAATCTCTGAAGTGTGTTATATTGTTACTGGATTGGTAGAATGTTACAGATCTACCTCAGAAATGACAAAATGCAATTTGTGGCCGATAACATCGTATTTATAAAATCCCACATTTTTTGCCATCTTACACAGCTACCTAACTCTGACGCAGTTTTGGGGCTTGGGCCGATGTCTTTGGGCTTTGGGCTCAATGAGTTTGTGTACAGTGTATACAGCAGAGGACCAGGGACCACAATAAGAGTCTGAATCATTTGGCAGGGGAATGTCAAGTGGTTCTCTTCCTAATGCTGGCACAACCTTAGTTTCTCACTGCATTTCCAAATGACTTTTAGCAGAAGATTGCCTATTCAGGTTAGCTACAGACAGCCAAATATCTAATCAGAAATAAAAGGGAAATGAAACATCTACTCGACTTGGAAAGTATTAGGTCACCAGGACCCTGTGGTATTTTCTCGGACCTGAATACGCCACACATGGTGGCACTCAGAGGCGTAACTAGAACCTTCAGGGCCCTGGTGCAAGAAACCATGAAGGGCCCCCCGGAACCCTGGCTGGTGCCCTTCCCCTCAAGCCTGGGGCTCTTCCCAGTGATCCTGGGGCCCTTTACTCTCATTGCGGGACCCTTTCACAAGTTCCTCAGTGGGCCCCCTTCCTGCCATCTTGGGGCCTCTCCGCGGTAGTGGAATGCCAGGGCCCGGTCGCAAGTGGGACCTTTGTGATCCTAGAAGTTCACCCACTGGTCTCAGTAGTTTTTTTTTTTTTTGGTATTTTAATTGTATTATTTTTTTATCATTTTATTTATTTTATTTTTTTACAATGTCACCGACTATGACTCTGTCCATCCAGAAAAGGAAGGAGCTGGTAAATTACATATTTACCGACCCCTTCCTGGTTCTTTATTGTGACACACCTTCTGCAGCAACCGGCAGGAGAGGGAAGGGAGCCCAGTGGGGGGGGGGGGGGGGACCAGGGGAGCACACAGGGGCACAGAGACAGCAGAACACAAGTAACCTGGATAGGAGGAGTGGTGGGGGCGGGGGCAGCATACAGAGGAACCAATCTCCTCCATTTTCTTCCTGCAGCTACAGGAGGAAAAAGGAGGACAGTGATTTCTCTACACGCTGCCCCTACCGCCCCTCCTATACAGGTGTACAGGGAAGCCACACAGGCCCCCTGGAGCATGGGGCCCGGTTGCTATTGCAACCCCTGTAGTTACGCCCCTGGTGGCACTCTACAAAGTATAGGTAATAATTACTGCCCAGTCTAAAAAATGAGCACTTTTGCCGGTAGTGCACATCACTGCTCCCAAAGAAGCCCTGCTTAGTTAAAAAACGCTCAAACTGGGCCCATCACTTGTGAGAAGCATGTTTGGCCACCTCTGCTGAGTAATCTTACTTGTGATTGTAGGATGTAATTTTTGGTTCATCAATGCTCTGGAGGTGGGAAGTACTTTTAAAGCAAAAGAAAAAAGCACTTTAGCCAAAAGCTTTACATGCAACAGCATAGCCTCTGATGCAGGCTATACAAGGAGAGGCAGCACAAAAGCACAGTACACAAAAACACACTTACCTCATCTACCATAAGACGTTTAAATGTCTGGTGTAATCACAAAAATTAAAAGAAAAAAAAAAAAAGACAAGTCAGTCAGACAGAAAAAGTGACCCACAGATTTCACCATAAAAATCAATTAACAAGAGAACATAATTAACTGAACACCAACATTTAAATTGAAAGCACCAACATTTAAACAGTAATTACAGGAAAGGAATATATAAGACAGACAACAAAGGTGATACTGAAACATTAATTTTCCTCTACCAAAGCCAGGACATCCATTTCCAGTAACCAAAATGTACGTATATATATATATATATATATATATATATATATGACAAGAATAAAAAAAAAACAAAAAAAAAAAAAAAACCTTTAATTTAATATACTCAATAGCAAAAAAAAAAAAGGATATAAAGCCACGATGTTTGCACCAAAGGCCTTTGCAAACCCAGTAACTACCATAAAAAAGTAGCAGTGACAATTGTACTGCATATAACCTGTGTGCAGAGAGCACAGCAGTCCCACACACTATGGGCCACCTACAGATTACTATAGGAGGGGGCAGACACAAGTCCGGTCACCCTGCACACGTAGACAGACCAGCACTGACCACTCATTGTTACAGGAAGCTCTGCACAGAAGAAAAGTTTAACACTGGATTACTGCACAGATCTGGAAGAAATACACAAAAAACACCAAGATTCAGGGAAGAACACAAAGGGTGATTTTGCTCTAAATCATGATTTAAATCACTAGTTAAAAGGCTTAATTTAAATCAACTTGATTTAAATCATACATTTTTAAAGAGCAATGATCACCTCTATCCAGCAGCGGCTCCTCCTCTGACCCGCTGTCGACTCACCGACAGTGCCATTCACTTTAATAGGACGGCTAGTGATGTGGCAGTGACACAACAAGGTGAGGGATGTGGTGGTAGCAGGTGAGTGGATGCCCGCTAACTGGCGCTGTCATGATGGTTCTGAAATGACAGGTGCTCTTTAAATGTAAGGACTTATTCTTGCTGGTAGTTATCATGAAATTGTGTGAATGCATCAATGCAGTGCATGTTATCTCAGCTTGCATTCACTGAATGAGTTTATCAAAAATGTAAATATTACGGAATATAATATGCAGAATAAAAAAAATATATATAACAAAACAAACATACTAAATTATTACTGCATCTTAAATAGAAAACTATTTTTAGATAAAATGCTTTCAGAGTACAAATCTATTAAAATGCATTTGATAAATGAAAAAAAAAAAAAAAAAAAAAAAATCAGAAGAAAAAAAAAAAAAAAGAAAATCAATATGTGTATGTATGTATGTATGTATGTATATTTTTTTTTTTTTAAATCACTGATTTTTAACCACCCTGAGTACACACATGCCTCATGTTTAGACAATTTTTGCCTATCTTGGAATGCCGGAACAAACCTGTAGCCTCTGACAGCCTCTATACATGTAGAGCTCATTTATGTAAATTCTGACTTCAGCTGAGAAAATAAAAGTTTGGCCCACTTCCTCCTATACAGTTTTCTTCTGGTCTGCGAGGAGAACCACACATCTGATAACTCATCTAGCTAAAAAAATGCTATGTAAAAGGAGAAAAAAAAAAAAGTCCAAGTTCTGAATTTCCCAGCTCAAGTAGAAATTTACATAAACCGTAATAAGTTTTGTAGGCTCCTGGGACAGAAAGAGGCAAATACCTGCATCATTTACATAACTAATTTAGGCACCATGATAATCAGGCTACTGACAGATTTACTTTAAAACCAATGTCAGGTCCAATGAGAAACCCCTCCCCCCATTATGTCCCCCATTTAAACTCACTGGAGCCTAAAATACTAGAATTCACTGTAGATCTGTTGCTTCAGGATCTCGGTGTGGCCAGTAATGTTAGGAAATTCTCATGCATTTAAGCCAGGTACTTTCTGCTGAAGGTTGGGGTCATAGTTGAAACTGGTTGCGATTCCCCCTCCAGCAAAGATATGACCAACCGCTGTGAGATCCCAGAGCAGTGGTTTCTGCATCAATGGCCTTTACATGCTTTTCTATTTTTATAATTAATAGAAGGTGGGCAGAACAGCACTGGGTTCTTATTTGATTAGCTTTCCATTTTAATCCAAATACCAATACTCTCAAGCAATTTGTCCTGTATGAAACATTAACAGTGACTAGTGACATCCATGGCTCATGCCAAAACAAAACATGTACAGGCTATAGCCTTAGACACTGGTTGGTTTAACAAAACATTTCCTTCAGCCCAAACAAGAAAAGTAACCCAATCATAAGTGTAGCATTAACAACTCATACATTCACAGGAAAATAAAACCAAGTTTAATCACCATCCTTTCTTTCCTAAGCCAATTATTGCTACTCTGAAGGTATTTCAACCTTGTACTACACAAAATTAACCACAAGAGGGCACCAAACAACCACAAACCTCACAAGCCATTAAGTTTCATACCATGGTGACCCTGATCTGAGCTTTAAAAAAAAATAAATAAATAAAAAACACACAAGATGACTAAACAACATGCCATTATACCACATTTGATCCCTTCCGCAAAATGCCAATCCTGCAATATTTATTTGCATTTGTGAGTCACCTTAGACTAGATGCAAGTAAACTAGTTGCTTCAGCGGGTCTTTTAAAAAATTAAAAGTCAGCAGACACAAATACTGTAGCTGCTGACTTTGAATAATAGGGAAGAGGCGAACTTCCACTCAGATCATTATGGCAATCCGACTGGAAGTGGGAGCAGATACCTGTGGAAACCAAATACCCGCTCCCCCCTAACAAAGTGGCTAAACTTAAGGGGGGGGGGGGGCAAGCGGAATTTCCCCTTTTGAGCGACGTTCTGCTTTCAAGTGTTGTAAACTTCAGACATGAAATCTGAACAAAGCATATCTTTAGTGTGTATAATTGTCTCAATTCCAAGCACCAAGTGTCACTTTTGTCTGCTGCCTCATTCCTCTGCTATCAGCACAAGTAACTTCTGACAAGTGTTCCTGACACCAAGAGAAAAATGGAGACAGGGGAGGGAGCTCCAGCTAAGTGACAGCTCCTGTGTGCAGAGGGATGTGCGCTTTTCCTCCAATCAGCTCTCCTCTCTGAGCTCAGAAGTGTGTCCTTTCAGCTCCCGACCCCATTTTTCTGACAGCTCAGACAAGATTTATAAATTCTGGACTTTGAACAGATAAGAGAAGACTGCAGATAAACAGATACAATTTAGGTAGAAGGATTTGATTAATCTCTGTGCATCATCTGAGGCCAGTCACTTTCCCTGGGTATATGTAGGAGTTTATAACCACTTAAATCACTAAAGTTTGAACAGGTTAAAAAGTAGTATTCACAACTTTACATCTTTCACTAAAATAATCCCTGGTGATCCTGCCATGAAGCCCTTTGTTCAGGCACTCACGGTTATAAGGTGACAACATTCTATCCCTGTCACCCAACTGTGCTCATGAGTGGTCACCCTCATACGGGCCTCTGGCTGACACTACAAGTGTCTGTTTCAACACACATTTTGAAAGCATGGCCTACTGTTGTCACCATTAGAAAACCCGCCCTGACAAATGCCATAAAGTCATGAATGGAATACAAGTATATAGACAAAAAGTTGCACCGAGATGAAACAAAGAATGAAAAATGGGGAAAACTATTTTCTTTAGGCCCCTTTCACACATGTGGACCGTTCAGTTCCACCTGTCAGTTTTTTAGGCGGATCTGAACGGATTCCCCAATGCATCTCTGTGGAACAGCGGATGTCAGCGGAGACATGTCCGCTGACATCCGATCCTGTCCGTCAAATCCGGACGGATGGAAACCCTATTTCCCAAGCGGTCCGTTCTCATCCGATTCCCCCATAGAGAGCAGCGGGGATCTGACACCTCTGTCTCCGCACACAGAGCACAGACGGAGCTGTCATCCGCCTGCTCAGCGGGGATCGGTGGAATGATCCCCCGCTGAGCAGAACAGCTCCATTGACGGAACGGAGCCGTGTGAAAGGGGCCTTAAGAACAAGAAAAAATAAATTTTTATAATACACAGTGCTTTAGCAAATTTAAATTTCATTCAGTTCGGGTTTACATCTACTTTAACATAAAAAATAATAATGCCTAAAGTTTACATCATTTAATGTACAAAGTAAAACTGGAACTGAGATCATTTTTGTATGACTAGACCAGGCTCATACTGAAAAGGTAAACTCTAAGGGAATAATATGCTGCCACAGAGATACCATACTAAAGAGTGAAGTGTCTACACATCTTCCCAAGGTTCTCCCTACTCTGCAGACAGTTAAATGTAGTATACTCACTAAAGCTGGCTACACACTATCAAACTTTTGTGGTTAGATTTCCTTCAGATTTACCTTTTCTATGTAGTGCAAGGGCCTGCCAGATTGCATACACATTGAAAGTGTTTAGGTTTGACCTCATATTATATGGTTTTGGTAAGTCCAAAGGAAAAAGTCTTCAGAAAATCTTATAGTGTGTATGGCCCATTAGGAACACTTTCTTGCCTCCGCGTACTCCTCACAAGGCTTTGTACACTTACACAGAGAAGCCCTTAAAGCGGAGTTCCGGGCACAAAAACGATATTTTTTTTTTTGTGCCCGTTCGCTAGTTCAGCCTAACCTGAAAAGGAATTGGATAGTTAGATTTTTTTTTTTTTTTTTTAAAACTCACCTTGTAATTGACGATCGTAAATACTCACCTATGACAGCTTCCTCCTCCAGCGCCGAGGCTCTCCCCGTCACTTCCTGCCTCGCAATGATTCCTGGGAGCTAAACGTCATAGCTCCCAGGAATCAATGCGCCGCACCGGCCCCGCTCGTCATTTCCGGGCGACGCCGCATTCCCCTGCTAAACAGCTTCTGGGCATGCCCAGAAGCTGTTTAGGAATGCGGCGCCGCACCGGAAGTGACGAGAGGGGCCGGTGCAGCGCATTCTGGGACACGAAGACGAAGAAGAAGACAGAGAAGAGGACCGCGCCGGCTTCAGCTGCCCACAACCGAGATGGAAACGCTGTGGAAGAAAACTTCTAAGTAAGTATTTCTTCTAAAAGGTAAGTGCGAACCGGGACAGATCAGAGGCTAGCCATTGTGGAATGTGCTAGCCCTGACTGTCCCGGGGGTATGTTCAAAAAAAAAAAAACGTTTCTCTGCCCGGAACTCCGCTTTAAATCTGTATACTTTAGGAGTGCTTGTTATTGCTTCTCTGGGAACCCTGACATGGCATGATTTCAGAGAGGTTTGCCTCTTGTTTCAAACAATGTTTATATCTGCCAGGCTGCATCTACACTCAAAGCTGCACTTCAGGCAGAAAAAGTTTAAGGCCCCTTTCACACGGGCGGTGTGCCCAACGGACTATGTTTCGCTCAGCGGGGATCGATCCGTCAATCCCTGCTGAGCAGGCGGAGCTGTCAGATCCCCGCTCTCCTCTATGGGAGATCTGATGAAAACAGACCGCCTGTCCGTTTTCATCTGATCTGATCCTCAAGACAGATGGAAAATAGGGTTTCCAATCTGTCTGGATTTCATGGACAGGATCGGAATGGCAGCGGGTGTCAGCAGAGATGTCTCCGCTGACATCCGCTGCTCCATAGGGGTGCATGAAGCATCCGATCAGGTCCACCTGAAAAACTGACAGGCGGACCTCTCGTGTTAAAAGGGGCCAAAGTATATTTCTGAATAGCCACAAAGGATATAAATCCTCTTTGTGTGCATCAAATGTCTTCACAACCCCAGTTATTACTTTGTTCAAGTGTCAGTGATCTCATCACTGTGTTGCACATAGCTTATGCAGAGCGTACAGCTGTAGAAGGGGCCCAGCAAGCCTACCCACTACAGGCTGCCTGCAGAAAAATACAGGAGGGGGCGGAGACAAGACCAGTCACTCTGTACAAGGGGAGATAGCAGCTCTGACCGGTCTTAATTACAAGAACCCTGGGACTGAGATGATGTTTCATACTGGATTACTGCGCAGGTCTGGTAGAAATTCACAAATCACACCAACATTCAAGAAAACGCATACATGGCTTTTGTATTTATAGAGGATCGTTTTAACTAAACACAATTGTTCAAAGCCAATATTGAATTAGTGATGCATTGTGGGAACTAAGCCAGAGCCAACAGCATGCTCTCTGAAACAAACCAGGCCTGTATATGCGCTCTTTACACTAGTAATAATAGTTATCAATCAGTCCAAATTATGAAAAGAAGTTTCAACAGATGAGGAGTACATAACTATACAGCCAGAGAAGACAATGTAATAAAGTGTGTCCGTTCATACAGAAGTTCAGTGTACTGTAAGTGACAGGTCAGCTTTTACACCTCCCTAATCTGTCCATTGCTCCTTTAGCTCAAAATAAACATTTTATTAAGGTATTCTCTTTTTCATGGATTTACACTGTAATAAGAAGATTTCAATCTCGAGTTCATCAGTTATGAAATTTAAAATTATCACCCTCAAAAGTAAAGGTTTAAATACAGGCAGGTTCAAACAGGATAATACCAGGGTGGCTACAAGTATGCTGATGTATGGAAAACCCATATAGTACTCTACAAATAAATGCCATAGTTCTAGAATACTCCAAACTACCAACTGCATGCAAAACACCAATTCTGAACTGCCAAACAATAGTGTGCCCAAGGGCCAGGCCGTCCGTTTTCATCCGATTCCCCCATAGAGGAGAGCAGGACTCTAATGGGTCAGTCTCAGCACAGTGAGCGGAGACAGACCCGTCATCCGCTTGCTTAGCAAGGATCAGCGAATCGGTCCCCACCAGGCAAGCGGATTCCGTCAGATCCGTCCAGTGTGAAAGGGCCCTTAGGCAGCAGAACACACAATTTCTGTTGGACAGAAATGACAAAAACAGATTCAGGAACTATAGAAAGGAGATCTCCCTTTTGGCGCTTCTAAGACCTAAGAAACAAGGGCTAAAGCCTAGTACACACTATGAGAACCATCAGGCAAACGATCGCTGGATTTTCTATGACTGTGCATATCATGATGTAACTAAAAATGGTATTAACTTGTACTAGAATTCTCAAACGACAAGGCAAATGTATGCAAACGTAGCTTCGTGCTACCTGTAGCTGGGTCTTCTGAGTCGTTCTTTGCTTCTGCTCATGCGTGGCATTTTTGTATGGTTACTGTACACTCTGAATGAAAATCAGACGTTGTGTTCATGTATGATGAAAACATTTCTAAGCTTGCACCCTCTGGTTTGTTCCTCCAGTCAAATTGTTAGTATAGTACTTTCAACGATCAAACACATTATTGATCGATTGTTCCAGGTAGGGAAAGTTTTGTACGATTTTCTTATGTTTACAGGTGTTAAAGGGATTCTAAGGCTGCATTCACATGTCAGCGTATGATCGCGGGCAGAACCGTCGCGGTTCCGCCCGCGATTCGGAGATTTATTGCAAATCGCGGGACGCCTAGCGTTGCCCGTTGATTTGCAATAGCCCCCCAAACGCCGAGCGATGTTGCCGCGATTTACGCCCGCCGAATCGCGGCAACATCGCGCAAACAAAATCGCGGGACACAATACGCTCCAAAAAAGTACAAGAGCTTCTTTGGAGCATATTTCGTCCCGCGATTTTGTTTGCGCGATGTTGCCGCGATTCGGCGGGCGTAAATCGCGGCAACATCGCTCGGCGTTTGGGGGGCTATTGCAAATCAACGGGCAACTCTAGGCGTCCCGCGTTTTGCAATAAATCTCCGAATCGCAGGCGGAACCGCGGCGGTTCTGCCCGCGATCATACGCTGACATGTGAATGCAGCCTAAAGGTTTAAAAAAAAATATTACCAACAACAACAAATATGTTATACTTAACCGCTCTGTGCAATGGTTTTGTAGAGAGGCGCTGATCCTGTTCCCTTTGAGTCCCCCGCCGGCGCTCCGAGCTCCTCCCCACTGCCGAGTGCCCCCAACAGCAAGCCTCTTGCTATGGAGGCACTCAAGCAGGCATGCTCCTGTGAGTGCCGGTTCACACTTGTGCGGATGCGCTGATCGCATGTAATTCGGAGCGCACTGCTCCTTCATTACATGCGATCTCCTGTGTGGATGCGAGTTCAGCCATACACTTTGTATGGTTGAATTCGCAGCGCATCCGCAGCAAACTCGCACATGAGGCTTTTTTTGAGCCGCCTCAGAATCGGATCGCACAGTGGTTCACAATTGTGTGATCAGAATCTGTGCAAACTTGCAGATCGCAGTGCGATATGCGATCAAACTGGGGGTGTCGTTAACATTTAATTGACACCCCCTGCGTATCGCATATGGCAGTGTGAACTGCCAGATGTGCAGATGCAATGCGGGATCACGCTGCATATTCGCAGCGTTCCCGCATCGCACAAATGTCAACCGAGCCTGAATGGTCTCACTCCTCATTAGCTAACTGGCTGTGACTGACAGCAGCAGGAGGTAATTGCTCCCATTGCGGTGTCTCAGCCAATGAGGGGAGTGAGAGGCCCAGGAGAGCCACTGCTCTTGTGCACATCGGTGGATAGAGATGGGGCTTAAGTATAAATGCATAGCATGCATTAGGGTAAAAAACCCTCTGCCTTTAGAACAGCTTTACGTTAGCCACCCAGCCTCCACATATCATCTAAAACTTAAGTCTCACTTTTAGGTGAGCTGGCTTTTTAAAAGTAGTAAGTGCATAATATATATTAATGCTATTTAATCTGACCAATAAAAGATTAAATAAAACCCCCAAAAACCTGAGTTCCTTGGAGTACAGGTATAATTTTAAACAAAAAAACTCAGGTCTTTCCCACTTCACTGAGGCTGCATTCACACTATAGAGTTTAATAAATGCGCAATTTTGTGAGTTTAGGAAACATAAAAACTGACTATAGTGCTTGCAGTGCGCCATTCATGGCACATGAAAAACAATGCAAAACACGCACCGTAAAAATGATCTAGCTCAAAAAAGATGCATAAGCTACTTTGCCGCATTTGTCACGCATATGACAGCCCAATGAAACAAATTAAATGAATGCCCCCCAACACAGCCCTTTCCTTGTAAGAAAAATTCTGTCCAGAAGGTGACAATGCTGCTGTGCTATTTCACTGCAAAATATATTAGAAAATGAGAAGATATCAAGGAAAGTAAGGCAATGAAGCAATAAAACTGTTACATAGGGGAAGGGGGCTCTGTTAATGGTAGTGACAGGCTGCATCATGTATTGGCTTTGCCCATAGTTCTGCTTTAACAGTCTGGAGCGATCAGCACACTCATCCTTTCCTCCCAGCTATCTGAGGCCACAATATATTTCTGGCCTATGATGAGAAAACAGGGTGTGAGTCTGAAAAGTGAAACAGGAAGTGCAAAGTCTGATTACTCATGTACAAGAAGTAATACAAGTCCGGAAACCACTAGTCATCTTGTACATATTGAAACAAGTATGCCAAAGTCTTTTCTTATTCTTCAATAAAGAACTTACATCTGTGAACTGCTTAAACAATAAAAAAATAAAAAAAAAAGCTGCAGAAAAAAGAACAACAAAAACTATTAAGGGGAGACCTGCACCCCCATTTTTTATGTTCCACTAAGTAAATATTAATTTTGCCCCCCCAAAAGGTCAGGTCTGTAATTCTTGCCTAGGTGAGGATGACATACCCAGACCCCACAGCATTTGCAGGCACTCCATGGGTCACTCTGGAATGTGCTGTGAAGTTTTTGCCCATGTGCACAATCCTGCAAAATGTTTAAGAAATGTCCTTGCCACTAATCCCAGGAGGGAGCTCGCGGGACCTCATGCATGCACACAAATAGCACAGGGTCTCTGCCAATTTACTGGGGGGAGGGGGTGGGGAGAGAGGGGGAGAAAGAGGGGGGAGAGAGGGGGGAGAAAGAGGGGGGAGAAAGAGGGGGGAGAGAGGGGGGAGAAAGAGGGGGGAGAGAGAGAAGGGGGGGAGAGAGAGAGAAGGGGGGGAGAGAGAGAGAGAGAGAGAGAAGGGGGGGAGAGAGAGAGAGAGAAGGGGGGAGAGAGAGAGAAGGGGGGGAGAGAGAGAGAAGGGGGGGAGGGGGAGAGGGGGAGAGAGAGAAGGGGGGAAAGGGGGGGAGAGAGAGAAGGGGGGGAGAGAGAGAGAAGGGGGGGGAGAGAGAGAGAAGGGGGGGAGAGCGAGAGAAGGGGGGGAGAGCGAGAGAAGGGGGGGAGAGCGAGAGAAGGGGGGGAGAGAGAGAGAAGGGGGGGAGAGAGAGAGAAGGGGGGGAGAGAGAGAGAAGGGGGGGAGAGAGAGAGAGAAGGGGGGGAGAGAGAGAGAAGGGGGGGAGAGAGAGAGAAGGGGGGGAAGAGAGCGAGAGAAGGGGGGGAAGAGAGCGAGAGAAGGGGGGGAAGAGAGAGCGAGAGAAGGGGGGGGAAGAGAGAGCGAGAGAAGGGGGGAAGGGAGAGCGAGAGAAGGGGGAAGGGAGAGCGAGAGAAGGGGGGAGAGAGAGAGCGAGAGAAGGGGGGAGAGAGAGAGCGAGAGAAGGGGGGGAGAGAGCAAGAGAAGGGGGAGAGAGAGAGAGGAGAGAGAGAGGAGAGAGAGAGGAGAGAGAGAGGAGAGAGGAGAGGAGAGAGGAGAGGAGAGAAAGAGAGAGAGGAGAGAAAGAGAGAGAGGAGAGAGGAGAGAAAGAGAGAGAGGAGAGGAGAAGAGAGAGGAGAGGAGAAGAGAAGAGAGAGGAGAGGAGAAGAGAGAGGAGAGGAGAGGAGAAGAGAGAGGAGAGGAGAAGAGAGAGGAGAGGAGAAGAGAGAGGAGAGGAGAAGAGAGAGGAGAGGAGAAGAGAGAGGAGAAGAGAGAGGAGAAGAGAGAGGAGAGGAGAAGAGAGAGGAGAAGAGAGAGGAGAAGAGAGAGGAGAAGAGAGAGGAGAAGAGAGAGGAGAAGAGAGAGGAGAAGAGAGAGGAGAAGAGAGGAGAAGAGAGAGGAGAAGAGAGGAGAAGAGAGAGGAGAAGAGAGGAGAAGAGAGAGGAGAGGAGAAGAGAGAGGAGAGGAGAAGAGAGAGGAGAGGAGAAGAGAGAGGAGAGGAGAAGAGAGAGGAGAGGAGAAGAGAGAGGAGAGGAGAAGAGAGAGGAGAAGAGAGAGGAGAAGAGAGAGGAGAGGAGAAGAGAGAGGAGAACAGAGAGGAGAAGAGAGAGGAGAAGAGAGAGGAGAAGAGAGAGGAGAAGAGAGAGGAGAAGAGAGAGGAGAAGAGAGGAGAAGAGAGAGGAGAAGAGAGGAGAAGAGAGAGGAGAGGAGAGAGGAGAGGAGAGGAGAGGAGAGAGGAGAGGAGAGGAGAGAGGAGAGAGGAGAGAGGAGAGAGGAGAGAGAGGAGAGAGGAGAGAGGAGAGAGGAGAGGAGAGAGGAGAGAGGAGAGGAGAGGAGAGGAGAGAGAGAATGTGTGTAGGGGGGTTGATGTACAACTAACAACTAAGATTAATTCTGCCAATGGTTGTACTACGATGGTCTATTCTGTATTATCCTGGTTCTTACAATTTCTGGGCTCAAGTTATTGCGTTTACTAAATAAGGGAAAGATTTTTGTCATTTTTGTTGGTTTTTTGTTTTAACGAGTAATGGCGGCGATCTGCGATTTTTTTGCGGGACTGCGACATTGCGGCGGATAGATCGGACCCTTGGCTGACACTTTTGGGGTTACCAGTGACATTACTACAGTAATCAGTGCTATACATATCCACTGTTACTGTAAAAATGACACTGGCAGGGAAGGGGTTAACTTTATTGAGGAAGGAGGGGTTAAGTTTGTCTCTAGGGGCGTACTTCTAACTGTACAGGGATGTGGCTGTGCGTTTAACAGCACAGATCAACGGTCCTACATAGCAGGACCGTTAGATACGTGCTTTTACACAGGGGAGAATGACTGGCGGCTTTGTGTTACATTAGCCGTCTGCCTTTCTCCCTTCACGGCGGACGATCGCGAGTGACCGGCGGACATCGGGTCCGCCGATCACACGCTCGGACTTGCTAGGGAACGAGTCGGGCGGGAGCGCGCCTGCCCGCTATTGGCTCCCAGGCTAGTGACGTACCAGTACGTCACTTTGCCTGGCCGGGGGTGAACGCCGCAGTATATGTACTTGCGGCGTTCAGCAACGGGTTAAGTGCAGAGCAGGGCGAGGCAGTGTATTACTGGTTTTTAAACAATATAGGTACTTATTTTTAATGTTTTACATAGCTATACCTATAAAAGGGGCCAGCCTGAAGGGATCTAGCAGGACTTTATTTTCTGATTGAATGCTCACTTTAAGGCCTCGTTCACATAGGTGCACTACAGCATACAACCGTGCAAGGGCAATGTTTGTCCTTAAGTGTTCAATGCATCCCCATTGATGTCTTGTCCAAGTTTGACAGCTGTTCATGTGCACACAGCCCCATACAGATAAAGACCTCTCTTCAATTATGTCGATATGTATATGTATATTTGTTGTTGATTAGTGACTGAAAATACAGAAGACACGTGGTCCACATGAGATAGCAGCCAGTATTTTCATGGTCACGGGTGACGGTTTCATGCAGATTACTCTCATGACAGGTTTTAAGGGTCCCTTCACACCAGAGCAGACTGTTCCCATTGTGTTACCACACCCATGTGAAAGTAGCAGAAATTAATGCATCGCATCATAAGCACTGTGGTGCACTGCATTGCGGGTCCATCAGCTTCTACTGCATATGTGCATTAGTAGCACACTGAATAAATGGAATAATAGAGAGACAAAGACTAAAAGGATGAAAGGAGTGACTGACACACTAATATACACTGCTCAAAACTAATTAAAGGAACACTTTTTAATCATAGTTTAGCATCAAGTAAATTAAACTCGTGGGATATTGATCTGCTCAGTTAAGTAGCAGAGGGGGTTGTTTTTCTGTTTCAGTTGCTTTGGTGTTCATGAAATTAACGTGCACACTAGATGGGCAACAATGGGACAACATCCAAAACCGGAATGGTTTTACAGGTGACATTTTTTTCCCCTACTCATCATTTCTGACTGTTTTTGCATTTGGCTTGGGTCAGTGTCACTACTGGTAGCATGAGGCGATACCTGGACCCTATAGAGGTTGCAGAGGCAATCCAATTCCTCCGGGATGGCGCATCAATATGCGCCACTGCCAGAAGGTTTGCTGTGTCTCCCACCACAGTCTCAAGAGCATGGAGGAGATTCCAAGAGGCAGGCAGTTACTCTAGGAGAGCTGAGCAGCAGATCCTTAACCCATCAGCAGGACCGGTATCTGCTCCTTTGCGAAAGGAGGAACAGGAAGAGCAATGCCAGAGCCCTGCAAATTGACCTCCAGCAGGCCACTGATGTGAATGTCTCCAACCAAACAATCAGAAACAGACTTCATTAGGGTGGTCTGAGGGCCCGAAGTCCTCTAGTGGGCCCTGTGCTCACTGCCCGATACCGTGGAGCTCGATTGGCATTTGCCATTGAACACCAGAATTGGCAGGTGTGCCACTGGCACCCTGTGCTTTTCACAGATGAGAGCACGGGTTACCCTGAGCACATGTGATAGACGTGAAAAGGTCTGGAGAAGCCGTGGATATCATTACACTGCCTGTAACATCGTTCATCATGGCCGGTTTGGTGGTGAATCAGTGATGGTCTGGGGAAGCATATCCATGGAGGGATGTTCAGAGACCTCTACAGGCTAGACAATGCCACTCTGGTAGGTATCAGGATGGAATCCTTGGATCCATTGTCAGACCCTACGCTGGTGCAGTGGGTTCCTCCTGATGCACAACAATGCCCGGCCTCACGTAGCAAGAGTATGCAGCCAGTTCCTGGAGGATGAAGGAATTGATATCATTGAATGGCCCAATGCTCGTCTCACCTAAATCCAATAGAATACCTCTGGGACATTATGTTTCGGTCCATCAGACGCTGCCAGGTTGCACCTCAGTCTGTTCAGAAGTGATGCCCTGGTCCATATCTGGGAGGAAATACCACAGGACACCATCCGTCGTCCCATTAGGAGAATGCCCCAATGGTGTCAGGCATGCATACAAGCACGTGGAGGCCATACAAACTACTGAGTATCATTTTGAGGTGTGAAATTTCAGCAAAATAGACTAGCCTGCTTCATAATTTTTTCACTTTGATTTTCGGGGTGTCATTGAATTCAGCCCTCTGTACTCTGTAGGTTGATCATTTTAATTTCCAATAAACAATGTGGCATCCTTTCGTTCCCAACACATTACCCAGTCCATATCAGTATAGATATCCAGCATAAGATGAGATTTTTTGAGCAATATTATATATATATATATATATATATATATATATATATATATATATACACATATACACACACACACACCCCTTGACAAATTTGTTTGGAGCCAGTTTTTTTTTTTTTTTTTAACGAACAAAGCTTTATTTTGAATGACAATCTCTCCGCTGATCCCTGCTGAGAAGACAGATGACAGATCAGTGTCCGATCCGCTATGTACAGCAGACAACGGACACCGTCCCGCTATCCTCTATGGGGAAATTGGATGGAAACAGACCGCTTAGTCCTTTCCATCCAATCCGTCTATCTTTGGAGGACAGGATCAGATCAGATGGAGGCGGGTGTCCGCTGACATCCACCGCTCCATAGAGGAAACTGGAGGGTCCACCTGAAAAACTGACAAGCCTGTGTTAAAGGGGCCTTCGACTTTGTGGTTGTGACATGACAGGAAAAAAAGAGTGCAAAATGGAAGAGAATGAAAAGAAAAAAAAAAAAAAGAAAACTTTAATTTCAATGCCCCAGGCATCAGTTCCCTGGCCAATGTAAGCCTCGCGCTCCAGCAGACCGCATAGCTACGGCCTCGTTTACCAGCCTGTGCAGCATCTAAGTATGTGCACCAGCGGGGGGTTCAAATGGGGACACCTGCCGCAGTGTAGCCCAGGCGCCAGGCCAGCAATTCTAGTCGCCAATGCCACTGGGATTTGTCGAGCCCTGTGAGATTTTTTGTTTTTATATATATATATACATACATACATACATACACACACACATTATTTATGTACAGTATCTCACAAGAGTACACTCCCCACATTTTTGTAAATATTTTATTATATCTTTTCATGTGACAACACTGAAGAAATGACACTTTGCTACAATGTAAAGTAGTGAGTGTATAGCTTGTATAACAGTGTAAATTTGCTGTACCCTCAAAATAACTCAACACACAGCCATTATTGTCTAAACCGCTGGCAACAAAAGTGAGTACACCCCTAAGTTAAAATGTCCAAATTGGGCCCAAAGTGTCGATAGTTTGCCACTGGAGTCCTCTTCCACTCCTCCATGACAACATCACGGTGCTGGTGAATGTTAGAGACCTTGGCTCCTCCACCTTCCCTTTGAGGATGCCCTACAGATGCCCAATAGGATTTAGGTTTGGAGACATGCTTGGCCAATCCATTACCTTTACCCTCTGCTTCTTTATCAAGACAGTGGTCGTCTTGGAGGTGTGTTTGAATACTGCCCTATGACCCAGTCTCTGAAGAGAGGGGATCATGCTCTGCTTCAGTAAGTCACAGTACATGTTGGCATTCATGGTTCCCTCAATGAACTGTAGCTCCCCAGTGTCGGCAGCACTCATGCAAACCCAAATCATGACACTCCCACCACCATGCTTGATTGGAGGCAAGACACACTTGTTTTATATGCAACAGCCCCTTATCTACATGCAGAATTATATAACATACCATTATGCTCAATTCCTTACCACAAACTCCAATATTATTTTGTTCGTCTGAATGTTTGACGTCATTGCGCACACCACAATCACAAAAGGAACGTTCCCTGGAGGAGACCCTCCACCTCCTCATACTCATCAGTTTGCACTACGGGTGACAGTATGAGATGGGGAAATGCCGCCCGTAACGCGCCACAAACTGATGACACAAAACTGCAGGAAAAAAAAAAAAATCTTGGGCATCAATTTGCTGCCCCTCTCAAAGTGCTGCCTGGGTCCAGTGGGACCCATGGTAGGGCCGGCCCTGGGTGCAATTTTTAACTTCCAGTGACCAGTGTGAGAGCGATAACACCAAACTTACACGGTTATACAAGCTGTACACTCACTACTTTATATCGTAGCAAAGTGTAATTTCTTCAGTGTTGTCACATGAAAATATATAATAAAATATTTACAAAAATGTGAGGGGTGTAGTCACTTTTGTGCGATACCATCTATATATCTATATCTATCTATCTATCTATCTATCTATCTATCTATCTATATATATATATATATATATATATATATATTTTTATACACACACATACATATACACATACATGTTTGTTTTAGCTGAGTTACAGAACAGATTTTGAACAGGAGTGTACAGCTAAACACACAGTCCCTGTTCTAATATAACCTCCACCCAGGGCTGCTTGCTTCTAAGCTATAAAAAAAAGATCTGATTCACCTGGGTGGGTCAATGGTCATAAAGATCCAATAGTACCTCTTTGCCAGGTCTGCTAGGTGTGTCCACATCCAGAGAATTTCAAAGTTCTCCTTTCACACCCATAATTCTAATCCAAAACTACAAGCTGTGATTGCATGCATTAACAGTCACCCCAAACCAGACAAGGCAGCTTTGTTTAGTTTGTCGAGGAAACAAACCCATTATTAACAGCTACAATATACTGTATGTTTAGTTAAAAGTCCATTTAGCACTGGCAACCCAAAGATCTCACTGACACAAACCCTGACAGACACAGAAACTTAGATATCTACTTGAACCACAAACTGACCATACCATAAAGGACTAAAGGGATCAGAAAGAAAAAAAATACACAGAGTTGCTACTTGGGTTTCTACAAATGAGTTCTTTAGAGACCATAGTCGGTAATAGGGAAACTGTGTGTACCAAACCAGTAATGTTTTCTTTAACAGTATACAAATTTTCACAGCATCTCCTAAGGTGATACTACAGCACTGTGAATTCGTCTTCTTGTGAGATTTGGCTTACTCAGCATTTCCTGGGATATTGGAAGGTGTGTGATTTCGCCCCTGTCTAGTCCCTGCTGGTTGAAACCAAGTGAAAAGTAATGCTGGCCATCCACTAGTCGTAAAATCGTTCAAAAATCTGTCATTTAGTCCGTTCATTCGTTTTTTTGTCCAATTAATGGGCACAAATAGAAAATCGGTTTTAACTTTTCAAAGCTGAAAAAAATCGAAGGAACAGTTTGGAAAATTCTGCCAAAGAACGATAAATTGAAAGGTTAATGTGTTTTTCACCCTGTTTGCACTAGGCATATGTGACAAAATTAATGCAAAACAAATCCATTTATGTCCATTGAACGATTTATCGATCAAATTTGGTCATTACGTGATGACGCGATCGTCTTCTCTCACAGCTGAATGTTCGTTTTTCGAAAATGAGTGTGAAAGATTTTTCGTATAGTGTATGGCCAGCATAGGTATATTTCATTTTTCCCTAGAAGCTTCTGGGATGTTTATTGAAATGATGTCACCCTCACCTACATGCCCTTGGCAGAAGCCAGAGGAAAGGGGAGTAAAAATTAAAAGGAAAGCCCACTTTTGTGAAAAAAAAAAAAAAATGTAGCAAATGGGGGGGAAAAAAAAAAAAATTACTATAGCAATTACGATTGCTTAAACATAGTAATTCATGTTGTAATTGAATATTAAAATGACCTTTACTTTTCAAACTGCAGCACTGTCATTTTCTGTAAAATCCATGCAATATGGACCCCTGGAGGTGTTCTGTACACAGGAGGTTGGTTTTACACAGATTAAGCACTCCCTTAGGCTAGATTCATATGAAGCGACTTGAGAATGCGGACTTTTGCGTGGTGTGTTCCACTACGCACATAGGGCAGCCCTTTTCATTTCAATGAGATGTCCTATGTGCAACAAAATGCACCAAAGAAGTGCATGTACCCTTCGGCATTGCACATTTTGATGCGTTTATTAAACATCTGCTTGCCACATTGGGAGTGCCATTATCAATATATGGTGATGTGTGTTTTCCATGCATTCACAGAATGCTCAGATGTGAATGCAGTCGAAGGGTTAACCACTTCTAAAGACATGCAAACACTGCAACTTTTGTCATCAGAACACAGAAAGAACATCAGCTGATTAAAATTAATTTGTCACTCCCATTGAGAATCTGTATCCAAAAAGGACAGACCACGTTTTCTTCAGAGCAGAAACAGGTATGAATATGCAACATTTGTTTAAAACCCTGCAATGTACACAGATCACCCAGAGGGGATTTTTTGTCTCAACAAAAGTGAAGTTACTCTCAAATACTCCTACAGTTTTTTTTTTTTTTTTTACTTTTAATTTTCTAAAGATTCCATTGGGTTCTGCTACAATACACGTGCTGATATGGAAAATGCTTATTAGAAAAGAAGGCAAATTGGTGAGTTCACAGCCGATCTTCTACAGCACCGGTGTCAAACACAAGGCCCGCGGGCCGAATGTGGCCCCCCAGGCCATTTCATGTGGCCCTCGCACCTCTCCTGCAGCTGCGGCACCCCCCCCCCTTGTCTCTGCCCCCACTTTATCTCTGTAGTCGATAGCAGAGAGGACAGAACTCCTTTGCCAGATCCTGCACTCCTCTGTGCAGCTGCAGAAAGGCTCATCTTTGTCCGCCCTCTTCTCAGCAGTCTGCAGCAGAGAGGAGGGTGGAACTCCTCCTACAGATCCTGCACCTCTTTGTGAACCTGCAACACCACCTTGCCTTTGCCTCCCCTGGTCTCAGCATTCGGCAGACTCTGAAAGCTGACTCCAGCCCTCTTCTGGTTCTCCTCCAGACACTGCACTTCTTTCCAGATCCACTCGCATCTTCTTCCTGGCAGCAGCTTAAGGTAAGGGGGTGCATTGTGATGTAGGGAAGGGTGGGTGACTCTTGACTTCTGATGGTGGGGGGGGGCTCTTCACATCTCATGTAAGGGTGTAAGGGGGCTTGGTGTGCTCTGGACATCTAATCTTACAGATATAACTGACCCTTTTAGGGCAACCATAATGCTGATGTGGCCCACGATGAAATTGAGTTTGACACCCCTGTTCTACAGCCACTTTTCTCCATGGACCCCCATCAGAAAAAATGAGAATCTGAGATTAAAGCCGAGTTCCCCTGATTTGCCACATTTGGCAAGTAATTTTTTTTTGAGGGGGGAGCGGGTACCTAGTTTTGAGCAGAAGTTCTCCTCTCCCCCTCCCTCCCTACAATCTTCTAGGACATGTGAAAGGGGCCCAGTATATTACCCGGCCACTAAGGAAACGCAGCGCAACTCGTGCATGGGCAGTGCACACCCGGCTGTGAAGCTGCAAGCTGTCACAGCCGGGTGCCCATACTAGTGATCCCAGCACTGGGGAGAGGAGAGGAAGAGGAGCGAGGCTTTGGGCGGCCGCATTGCTGGAACGTGGGACAGGCTTGTTTATTTAAAGTCAGCAGCTACACTTTTTGTAGCTGCTGACTTTTAATTACCTTAAAAACGACTGGAACTCCGCTTGGTACACATGGGCTGAATATTGGCTGGTATTGGCCAGTTCAACAGTATACCCGCCTAGCTGGCTTCTGTCAAATGGGCACACTGAAAAACCAGCATCCGATCAGCACCGACAGTGAGCACTGACCAGTGTGTTGGGGGGGGGGGGGGGTGATAGAACACAATAGCCCAGCGGGGAGGCTGCTGTACTAACTTTGGATAGTTTATACAAGCTTCTCAGTTTTTTTTTTTTATTCAGCCCAGAGATAAACAGAAAAAAAAAAATCTTATAGTGTGTACTAGGCTTAATGCTGGGTCCACACTCCTGAAATCTGACTTCCCTTGGGAATCCGGAAGGAATTTTTTCCCCAGCTGTAGCAAATTAGATCATGCTTCGCTGGGGTTTTTTGCCTTCCTCTGGATCAACTGTGGGTAAAGGATTGTGTATATGGGATTGTATGGTTGGGTTTTCTTTACTGTTTTTTGTTTTTTATTGGTTGAGCCAGATGGACTTGTGTCTTTTTTCAACCTGTCTAATGGACCATACACACTATAAGATTTTCTGAAGACTTTTTCCTTTAGACTTACCAAAACCATATAATATGAGGTCAAACCTAAACACTTTTAATTTGTATGCAATCTGACAGGCCCTTGCACTACATAGAAAAGGTAAATCTGAAGGAAAAAGTCTTCAGATAATCTTATAGTGTGTATGGCCCTTAACTATGTAACTAATGAGATTATGTAATGCAACTTAGATGCTACTTTGAAGTGGTTTGCATATTATATGGGGCAAAAATCATGCTGGAATCACTCCAAAGTAGTACAGGAACCTTCTCCAAAATAGCGCCCTGCTGAGTTGCATTGATGTGAACAAGTGCCATAGAAAACATGATTTCCATTGTCATAAGATTCTGTGTGACTTAAATCACACTAGTGTGAACAAAGCCTTATACTTTTGTCTGGTTTTACAACAGTTTACTTATCATGAAAACTCCATAAAATCTTACATTCATTACAAACATAGCAAAAACACAAACAATTAAAAAAATGTGAAGAAGCCATAAACAATTAAAATTCCAACCATTCATGCACAAAAAATGAGTCAGTTATGTCAAGAAAATTTCAGAGCTCACACTGGTCTAAAAAACATCCTGCAGCCCAACAGCCACGACGTGTAAAAGAGTGGAGACAAGCTGGACGCAAGCAGGCGGACAAACTCATTACGTTCCCCTGACCGGTTATCCAATTAGAGAACAATGCGCCATTCAGGCAGCTACTTCCACTGACCAATGAACAAGTCAGCTGATCAAAACCTTGTCCTACTTAGGAGACAGGACCAAAGCAATGTGCTGCTCATCTTCAGATTAGCATGTCTATGGCAGGGAGGCAGGCGTGAAGTCAACAGTCAATGAAGCCAGTGTTCCCAGACAAGGGAAAGCATGTTCTACTGCAACTAAAAGCCTGACAAGTGGGAAGCATTTACAAAAGCATCACTATGTATTTAAAGAGAACCTATAATGTATATCCAAGTGAGCACATATTTGTATTCATTATCATAATTTTATATCACTAAGGCTAAAGATAATAGTGTACCTCCCTTAAGCAGAACCTTCTTTTGAAATTACCAAGATCGGGATTGATTTACTAAAGGCAACTAGGCTGATCTCTTCGCTAGGGTAGTTGCGCAAGGGAATTTGCCCCAGAGTTTAGTCAACGAGGTGAAGCTTTGCTGACTTCCATCATCCAATCATGTGCATTTTTTTTCTAATTTTCCTTGTATGGGATTGGGTATTGTTTAAACTTCACCACATTCACCAAGCTCTAGGGCAAATGTTCTTGCAAAGTGCAACTTCACTTATAAAAGTTTTTGTTAGTAAATGACCCCCAAAACATTTACTTTGTTAGTACTTTTTCTCCAATGACCTGATCAGGAGACAGGTTTGGCCACAGTAAATAATGGCAGACCTATCCACTACAAGGGAAAACAAAAAATAGGACTTGGCTAGCCTGGTACATGCCACACATTGGAGTAGGAAGAGCCCAAACCAACAGGGTAGCTAACAATTTTACCTCCAACAGTTAGTGATCACTATAGAAGCCTCTTGCGATAAATAAGATTTCTACCGTGTAAACAAAAAAGGTATACAGTTACATGTACATTCTCCTTAACAAGAAAGAAAAAGCAGAGTTTAAAGAGATTTGTACATGCTTGCTGTGCCATATTCTCTTAAATACCACAATGAGGCAACATTGTTAAACCACTAACACCTATTTATAAGATAAACCCAAGACCTAAAGTGCCCCCATCCTCCCCATGTTGAACTTAGATGAAAGCCATAAGGTGAAACAAGTCAGAAGCAGAGTCGCATCAGATGAGGGAAGAGAATGCCTGCATGCCCGACACCAATAAAGCTTGTTGAAGTTCGGCAAAATAAAACAGCAGAGGTTGCCTTTTAAATCTGGATGCCTGGAAGAGAAACCGCTCCCTGAGAGCCTGTGCACCAGCGGCTGGATGGGTCTATGTTTGCCTGGAGGGGATCTACCGCACCCTCCCCAGATGCATACTTACCTCCACCAGTTAAACAAGTTTCCTTCAGCACTTTAAATCCTGCTAATTCCTAGCATATTTTTGCAAGGCCTTCTGTGACTGGTTAATGTCAAGGCCCAATTCTAATGTATCGATCAAGAGGGCCAGCAACACAATAAAATGCAGTTCTTTGTTCAAGCAATGCAGTACAGGGGTAAAATATCCACAAAAAGGTTGATGCGTTTCACCCTCAACAGGCCTTAATCATAACCAACCTTTGTTAGGAGTAAGGCCGTTGTGGCTGAAAGGTGTCAACCTTTTTTTTTTGATTTTTTACCCCTGTACTGCATTGCTTGAATAAAGATAAAGGACTGCAGTTTATCGTGTTGCTAGCTCTTTTGATTGGTTCATATGTGTTAGCTGACAGAGGATAAGAGCAGGGCACAGATACATGGAACACTACATAGGATTCTCCTAACTGGGTTGCAGCGCTACCCATTTTTGTGTTGAAACTTAATTCTAATGTGTTCTTTTTTAACTACAGTTCTAGCTGAGAAGAAACAAGACACATTCTGATATGTGTCTGGGCAAGGGATGCTGGAGATAAGTGTAAACTGATACTACCTGTCTTCACAACACAAAAGAACAAGAATCTAAAACTACACTATTCTAGCTGGCCATACATTATAAAATATTCTTATTCAATTTCAACTATGTAGTGCAAGTGGCCTGATTGCATACAAATTGCAAGTGTTTAAGTTTGACCTCATTATATGGTTTTAGTAAATCTAAAGAAAATTGTACAAGAAAATTGTATAATATATGGCCAGCCTTAATCTCGAGTATACAAATGACATTTCATGCCTGGTTAATAGACATGGTTATGTATAATGCTACAAAAAAGCATTTGCGTGTATTTGTAAGTGTGTGTGTGTGTGTGTATGTCGATTTAGTGATACTATTTAACTACCTCAATACTGGGCACTTAAACCCCCTTCCTTCCCAGGCCAGTTTTCAGCTTTAATCGCTGTTGCATTTTGAATGACAATTGCGCGGTCATGCAACACTGTACCTAAACCAAATTTGTGTCTTTTTTCCCCCACAAATAGAGCTTTCTTTTGGTGGTATTTGATCACCGCCAGGTTTTTTCTTTTTTGGTGCACAAATAAAAAAAAGACCGAAAAGTTTGAAAAAAAAAAAAAGTTTTTTTTGTTTAGGTTATAAAATTTTGTAAAAAGATACGTTTTTTTCCTGCACTGATGAGCACTGATGACGCCGCACTGACGGGCACTGATGAGGAGACACTGCTGAGGTGGCACTGATATGCAGCACTGATAGATAGCACTAATAGATAGCATTGGTGGGCACTGATAGGCAGCACTGATTGGCGGCACTGATAGGCAGCACTGGTGGGCAATGGGCACTGGTGGGCGGCACTGATGGATGGCAATAATGGGCACTGATGGGCAGCACTGATAGATGGCATTGGTGGGCAACAGTGATAGGGAGGGCACCACTGGCAGGCTCTCTGAGCTCTGTTTGCCATCCCTGGTGGCCATGGTGGGCATCCCTGGTGGTCATGGGTGGGCATCCCTGGTGGCTCTAGTGGCTGCACTGGTAATCAATGTTCTGATTACCAGCACAGACCCCCCCCTGTGATCAGTGAGTAATTAGAAATACTCACTGATCCCCCCGGCTGCAGTACAAGATCCTCTCTTCTTCTCCTCACTGACAGGATCTGTCAGGAGGAGGAGAGATTGAAGCCGTTACAACGGCTGTGTTTACATTACATGACAGCTGCGATTGGACACAGCCGTCATGTGATCAGGAGGGCCAATCACAGGGCCCTCCTGCCGCATCTTATTGCTCTGTGTCCGAGGGACACAGGCACATCGAGATCACGCCGTTGCGTGTGCCCGCGGCTGCACGATCTCGCTCCTTCTGAAGGACGTTCCGGAACGTCCGATCAGAAGGACGAGACTCCCACCCGGCCATATATGTACAGTGGCCGGGTGGGAGGTGGTTAAAAACAAACATGTAATTCTTACCTGCTCTGTGCAGTGTTTTTGTACAGTGCAGCCCTGATCCTCCTCTTCTCAGGTCTCCCCTCCCTCCTGCAGAGTGGCCCCATAGCAAGCAGCTTGCTATGGGGGCACCCGAGCCGCTGCTCTGTGTGTTCATTCAGACAGGGAGCCGCGGTTCAGTGCTGCCCACTCTCTCTCAGAACAGATTGACAGCAGCGGGAATCAATGGCACCCGCTGCTGTCTCAGCCAATGAGGAGGGAGAGCCGAGGCTCTCGTGGAACACTGCTGGATCAAGATGGGGCTCAGGTTTTGGGGGGGCTGCTGCGCATAGAATACATTAAGATCTAAAACCTTCTGCCTTTAGAACCACTTTAAAGGAGAGGTTCACAAACCACCAATCCACAGAATGCATGAAGCGGAATCAGGGAGATACATGCATTGTGGATTTCTTTGCAGCAAACAGTACATAATCTTGTGAGACAAGCAATGACAGGGTCAGGGGCATTCTGGGTCCGCTTTACATCGGATGCAGTGATTGATATTCTACAACTACACTCTGAAAACAGAGGGCCCTTACATTGGCTTCAAGCAACTACAGCCTCTTTCCGCTTTATAAAACAAACATGAATGCTATCACCAATATACACATCTTTCACAAACTGCTAAAATGTAAGGGCCTTCAACTTACAAGTTTTATTTCCCTTCTGTGTAACGTATGTAACATTATCCATTATGATACTGCAAATTATAGAAATTACTCAAAAACGTACATAGCCCAATCCTATGTGGCAATTCTAGATTCAAACTGGACGCACCAAAGGCCGCGGAGATAACATTTTACCTTTATTTTAGTAATCTAAAAGTATGGTTTATAGGGTCATGAAATATACTTTTAAATTACTGAAATAAAGGTGAAATTATCTCGGCGGCTTTTGGTGCGTTGGGATACGCACCCTCATCCAGTTTGAAATGATAGAAATTACTTTTTTTTTTCTTTGTTTACAAGTGACCAAAATTGCAGAAGTTGCTTTCCTTGTATTCTTTTCTTTTCAGGCTGTTACAGAACACAGGTCTATGGATTAGGTGCTCCAGGCTTTCACATTACTGCTGGTGCCTAGAGCAGTGTGTCACCATCAAAGCTCGGCCCACATTCCTCCTAGAGGTCAGCACACACTAAAGTGCATACCTTGTGACTGGATAGGCTGTGCAAGGTGCACACATTCCTGAGGATGGAGGCATAATCTTATGAGCAGAACAGATATAAGCACAGACATAATACACAAGATGACAACACAGGAAACGGGAAAATAGAATCCACACAACAAACACATGTATTTATGTGTCTGTCTGATATATTCTGTATCATTCAGCTGAGAGGAAATTAGTGAGGACTTCAGCAGGTACAAAGCTTAACAGTCACAAGAAAATTTATTAAAAAATAAAATCATCCTTTATAGGTTTTATTTGAAAAATTGTAATAAATTAAAATATTCAATCACTGTATCAATCATTACGTGTTAACGTAAAAAAAATTGTCAAACATTTGTTGGATAGAGTATGGGAAAATTAGAACTTCTATGAGGTTTATATACTGCTGTCTGTGTCCTCAGTGGGGGACATTTTTCCTGTGCATCCATTCTGGTAGCTATCTTTAACTGTACAGAAAGTGTTCCAGCCGTTTCTGTGTTTATTAAAACCCAAAGCCTCAGTTCTCTCCATCTCCTCTCCAGCATTACCAGTGTGGGCACCTGGCTGTGACAGCTTGCTGCTTCACAGCCGGGTGCACACCGCGCATGCGCGAATCACACTGCGCGTCCTGAATGGCTGGGCAATCTTTTGGGACCTTTTGACGTGTCTCAGAAAACTGCAGGGAGGGAGGGAGAGAAAAACTGCTGCTCAAGCCAGCTAGGCAGCCTGAGCGGAAGTGGGAGCTGGGTACCTGTTCCCTCCTCCCCCCCCCAAAAAAAAGACATACCAAATGTGGCATGTCAGGGGGTGAGGAGTCCTTAAAGCGGAACGTCCACTTTTGGGTGGAACTCCACTTTAAATATAAGGACACTTACCTGGGATGTCAGCACCCCGAGCTGATTATTCAATCGGCTTCGGGTGTAGGAGTCGGTATTTTCACTCAAGGAAATCGGCAGTGAAGCCTTCACAGCCAGTTTCCTACTGCCCATGTGCGAATCACACTGCGCTTTCTGAATGGTTCTGCCTTCTTCTGGGACCTGTGTGTGTGTCCCAGAAAGCAGGAGGGGGGGGGGAGGGCTAGGGGCTGAATATACTCAGAGATTGCCGCAGCAATCTTCACCGGAAATCAATACCAGGTACCTGCTCACCCCAAAAAAGTACCAAATATGGCAATGGAGGGGGATGGTGCGAGCAAGTGGAGCTTCTACTTTTGGGTGGGGCTCTGCTTTAAAGAGAACATCTTTGAAACATCTGTTCTGATGTCAGCTAGAACAGGATTCTTCCTCACTACTTACTATTTTATTATAGGTACTTCTAAAGCACCATCAATTTACACAGCGCTTTACACACACACACACACACACACATATATATATATATATATATATATATTCACATCACTCCATGCCCTCAAGGAGCTTACATTTTAAAGGTCCTCGACTCATATTCATACATACATATACTAGGGCCAATTTAAATAAGAGACAACTGGCCTACTAGCATGTCTGTGGAGTATGGGAAGAAACCAAAGTACCTAGAGGAGACCCACACAGGCACAGGGAGAACATGCAAACTCCAGGTAGGTAGTGTCATGGTTGGGATTCGAACCAACGGCCCTAGTGTGACCAGGCAGAAGTGCGAACCACTTAAACTGTGCTGCCCATACGGCTTTTCTTGCTTTTCTAATGGTCCATACACAATAAAATCTCCTGATTTATACTTTTTTTTTTTTTTTAAGTGTTAACAGATCCCCACACCGTCAATGAAAACCCCCCAAATGTAAAGTTCACATACAAGAGAAATTCATTTTGTAATAAAATTCTGTATCAGTCACTGGGGTCAAGTCCCTCCAGAAAGGGACCCAATTAACCAGCAATTGAGTAGTGTTTGGCTATTAAATGGCTTCAATATCTGTATCCTTAATGGTCCTTTATGGTGATTGGGCTCCAGCACAGCAGAACAAGCTGTAGAGCGTCGCTGGGTCTAACTGCTGCTTTCATGAATAATATGCATTGTTGATAGGCAATAGAGTAATACTGGGTGGATTAAAAATCCTGGATTTATTGTTTTTTTTTTTTTTAAACAGGAAAAAAAAAAAAATGGGGCTTTACTTTTACCCCTTAGTTTCAGTCTGATATAGAGACTGCATGTTCTAAAGAATATAGAAGGTTCAAATTAGGGGGGGGGGGGGGAAATGATAATTAGTGGTGCTGTATTTCCAATAAAATGCTTACTTTAAAAAGTAAAAGAAATAAAATCTAAAAATTGTAAAATAGGGCTCCACTGAAAGGGTTTCATAGTAATGGAGGTGGTGGGTGTCTCAGCGTTTGACTTTCCTCTTACACTCAGCCAAGAAGAATGCACTTCCTGCCCCTTTGCCTGAGAACACACACAATGTGCACAGCGACCCCCAGAGGCCGGAGAACGGACTGGCCTTTACAAGCTGCAATGGTGAGAAGGTGTGCAAAAAGACCAGAAACTTCAGGATCAGACGGTTTTTCTATCTGCACGTCTCTGCAAAGGTAACAATGGAGTAGAGCAGGGGTCTTCAAACTGTGGGCCTCCAATTGTTCAGGAACTTCAATTCACATCATGCCTAGTCATGTGTGAATATCAGTGTTTTCCAATGCCTCATGGGATGTGTAGTTCCACAACAGCTGGAGGGCCGTAATTTCAGGATCCCTGGAGTAGAGGGACAGTGGGCAGTGGTGGATTATGCATGGCAAAAAGGTGCAGTAACTGGGTTGCTGGGAGGCAGAAAGGTTCAGTATATGTGGTGCAGGGGGGTTCAATGGTGTGGATGCTGGGTGACAATGAAATGTCAGGTTGCAGTGTCAGGGGTGCCCTGTTCTGCATAAGCTGGAATACAAACACTCTACTTGTATGCCAGCAGAGAGGCTCTTTTGATGAGTGCCACATGATATATTGCCGGCTCCTGGACGGCATTGCCCACTCATCTAAGGTAAGTGTAGGCAGCTTTAGCCAGCGTTGGGATTAAATTATTTAAAAAATATAGTTCACCTCCAACTTCCTTCACATCTTTGCACTGCATTAGAGTGCATTTTACCTCAACGGTACCACACAAGACATTCATTCAGAATGGCACCCTAGTGCACATGTACAGTATGTGCCAACTGACAGCCCAGCTCACGTGCTTTGCACTGTAGCAAACATGTAAAAAACACGCTGGCCTTTCTCCCCCCCCCCCCCCCCCCCATTGCCATGCCCTGACAGCCTATTCTTGACAAAATGACTGCCATAAAGTGGTTGTAAACCTCTGACATGAAAAATGAACAAAGCATATCCCTCTATAGTGTGTACTTGTCTCAATTAAAAGCACTAAGTGTAATTTCTATCTGCTTCTTTGTTCCTCTGTTATCAACATGGATGATTTTGACAATAGAAAAATGGTGACAGGGGAGGGATCTCCAGCTGATTGACAGCCTCAGCTCTGCTGCTGTGTAAAGGGGGGGGGGGTGTCCCTTCCCTCCAATCAGCTGTCAGAGCTCTCCTCACTGAGCTCTGCAGAGTGTAACATCAGCTCTCCACCCACTTTTTTTGAACTCTCAGACAGCTTAGAAATTCAGCACTTTGAACGGATGTAAAGAGAACACTGCAGATAGAGCGGTACAACCTAGGTAGCAGGATTTGTTTCATTTCTGTGTATCAGCCAAGGCCAGTCACATCACTAGGTAGAAGGTGTAAGGGTTTAACCACTTAAATGTAACACAGATTAATTGGTATGCAGTGGCATATTATAATACTGGAGCTCCAAAGAAATGCAGACACTTCCGATTGAGATATTCTAAAGTGCATTTGAACGTTTAGTCTCCTTTTCTGTTGTAACCCTAGGTTATCAGTGCTTCCTATATTATGTGGTTACTCTAGGATAGATTTACTTAAAATACATCCTAATGCTTCTTGGACCTAATCCAGCCATGAGAAAATGGGAAAGTTTAAGGTAACAAGGTCACGACCGTGTATTACGTCTGAAGAGGATTATAGATCGTGGAAAGAAGACTGCATAGAACACAAAGAAAGCAGCAGACAGATCAGTCTAGAACATAAATACATGTCTAAGTGCACCTCTAACAAATACTCATCACTATCATAGTAAGCAAACTAGTAAAATGTACAGCTTGTACACTTATTTCTCAGTTACTGTATGCATAAAGTAAAGCTTCATTTCTATTCTTTAGGTAAACTGATTTTTATTATGCAAGCTGCCTAAAGCCTGTATTCCTTCCCAGCAAAAGCCCCATGTAGCCTGTATTCCTTCCCAGCAAAAGCCCCCTGTAGCCTGTATTCCTTCCCAGCAAAATTCCCCATTAACCTGTATTCCTTCCCAGCAAAAGCCCCCTGTAGCCTGTATTCCTTCCCAGCAAAATTCCCCATTAACCTGTATTCCTTCCCAGCAAAAGTCCCCTGTAGTCTGTATTCCTTCCCAGGGCCCATAACATGCACATGAATAAGGAAATCTCACATTGGCACATGCCACTTAGACAGCCATCATTTTCTTTTGCAGTTCCCTGTCATCACCCAATACATGCTCCAGGCGCTGTGCATGGAACTAATAGAATGGAATAACCAAAAACCAGAAATGCAGCTTTAGGCCCTGTTCACACCTGAGCGTCTTTCAGCTCGTAAAACGCTCATCTCTAAAGTCTCAAACTGCCCAACAACCATTCATTTCAATGGCCCCTGTTCACATAGGAGCGTTTTGTTGCCTGAAGCTCAAAAAAGTACATGAGATTTTTTGGCAGATTACAAGCATTTTTCCAAGTAGTCAATGCCTGCCTCCAAACACCTGCAAAAGACGCCTGAAAAAAACACCTTAAAACTACACGCTCAGGTGTGCATGGTGCCTTAAAGGGGTTCTTGATACTAAGAGTTGGGGTAGAAAGAGGTATTTGTGGGAAACTTCTTTTCTTTTTTAAAAGCTACAGTCATATACCTTTACTGAATTATGCCCCAAGTCCTCTAGGCTAATGGTTCCTGCAGAGATTTTACTCTCCATTGAGGCCTGGTTCTCTTTAAAGTTCTAAACTTTTAGCACAGCAGTGGTTAACACTGAAGGTGGTCATTCAAGTAGAGGAACTTGCCGAGGCAGTGGCGGCAATGGCTAATATTAAATCTCCAGGCATGAACAGCCTTCCAGCAGAGATTTAGAAAAGATAAAGCGAAACCCTCCTCCCTCTACTCCTAGAAACTCTCAGTGTTTCTGTTCGCATTAGGGGTCTCCCCCATTCTATGAATGAGGCTGTTATAGTGGTAATCCCCAAACCTGGTAAGGATCCAATATTGCCCGACTCTTATAGACCAATTTCTTTACTAAATACGGACATTAAATTATTGGCTAGGGTCCTTGCTACAAGACTAGCGGGTGTAGAGTCTCGGCTGGTACATCTGGACCAGTCGGGTTTTATACCGGCTAGATCCACAGCACTGAATATCAATTTATTTTTGAACGTTTCAACTACCGGTGGATAATCCCGGTAATAGACCAGTGTTCTCCCTCGACGCTGCCAAAGTCTTTGACAGCATAGAGTGGTGATAATTCTTGGCGGTCCTAAGAAAATTCAGGATGGTGAAATCCTTTATCACCTGGGTACAGCTCCTGTATGCAGCCCCTAAGGCAAGAGTCCAGATCAATGGTGTCCTTTTGGATGCCTTTCCACCATATAGAGGAACTAGACAGGGGTGCCCCTCTCAGCCTTACTTTTTGCACTGGAACTGGAACCACTGGTGGCTATGGTTAGAGCTTCTCTGGATATAGTGGGGTTTCGTCGTGGCGAGAGGGAAGATAAAATCTCACTCTGTGCAGACGACACCTTAATATATTTGGGGAACACTGCTGGATCTTTGGCATCTGTCATGAAACTCATAGAAAAGTTTGGGCAATACTCGGGTTTTGCCAAGATTATATACCTTTAAATCTTAAATCCATCCTGTAAAACTCACAGCTTTAAGTGGGGTAGGCGGGACTCACCCTTATGTCCGAAGTGCCAATTGCATCAGGGCACTCTGATTCACATGCTATGTAAGTGCCCTAAGCTAGTGAGATATTTCCAGGAAGTGGTCGGAAATATAAATAAGATTTATCAACCGCAATTACAATTGAACCCAGCTACTTGCTTGCTTGGAGGCTTAGATGAAGAGCTATACTCCCCTCCCAAATTTAGAGCCTTAACCGGGTTGTTCTATGTAGCCAGGAAAATGGTAACACACTATTGTCTATCTCCCCAAGCCCCCACATCTCTACAATGGATGAAACAAGTTAACACTATGCACTATGAAAAACATGCATATCAGCATAGGAATGCATCCAACAAATTTTCAAAATCTGGAGGGAATGTTCGGAAACTCCTGGGGTGGCTCCGCACCAGCTGGTACTTACTGCACCAAGGGAAAGCAAAAAGACAGCTGGGATCCATATAAAAAATCTTAAAGGCTGGAGTGAGGCATTAGATGTTGGCAGTGGGTGAATATTGCAGTGAGATAGGTGTATATACTGCATGAGAAGGTGATTTGGTAGATAACACGCACTTCATAAGTGGGTTTTTGTGTTTTGTTTCTCTTTTCTTTCTTTCCTTGTTTTGTTTTACTGGTATATGATATCTTGTTTACTATTAGGGATGGGCTCTGTGTTCGAGCTGAACACATGAACAAATGGGACGCTCGGCAGGAAGTTCGTCCGCAGATGAGCGCCCAATAATGCACTGCGCTGACTTGTATGCTTTGGCCAATCACAGCACAATGTCCTGTCAGAGCCATGATTGGCCAAAGTCAGGGTGTGTTTAGCCAATCATGGTTCACTATATAAGGCTGCTGCTTTTACGGCAGCCATGTATAATGTGTAACAATAGAGATTAGACAGGTAGTTAGTGGATAGTGAGTTCAGTCAGTTTAGTGCAGTCAGTGTAGTGTGCAGGCATACTCCACTTTTAAAATGTATGGATATGTTGTAGTTCTGGGTCCCCTCTCAGAGCTCCCCAAGTTTTGAGTCCCTGTCACTTGTAGTTTGTGAGCATTGCCATGTCAAGCTGTCCAATATTTCACATAGACGTCAATGTTAAAGACTGGGAGCAGCGTCAGGTCAAGCTAACCAAGATTTCCCCATAGATACCAATGAGCACTGAAAGCTGAAAATTGGTCTGGACAAGAAGGGGTGAAAGTACCACTATACCAGTAAGTAAAAGTACCAGATCTATACCAGGCCCTATGTGTCTGGTACTGATTTCCAGGGGAACTCCACACCAAAATTAAAAAAACAAAAACGGCATGCGGTCCTTCTCAATATCCATACCAGACCCTTATCCAAGCATGCAGCCTGGCAGGCAAGCATAGGGAGGGGAGGAGAATAAGCGCCTCCCCCCCTTCTGAACCATACTAAGCCGCTTGCCCTCAACATGTGGAGGGTGCTTTGGGTTGCCCCCCAAAGCACCTTGTCCCCAATGTTGATGGAGACAAGGGCCTCTTCCCAACAAACCTGGCTGTGGTGTCCTGTCTGATATTTTTAATTTTAAGATTAAAGAGATTTTTAAGATTAAGAGATTTTAAGTGCTCAACAGTCCTGAGGCTCTGCCCCCCCCCCCCACTCTAAAGCAACTTATCCCCATGTTGATGGGAACAAGGCCCTCTTCCTGACAACCCTGGGCTGTGGTTGTTGCCATCTGCGGGTGGGGGGCTTATCGGAATCTGGAAGCCCCTTTTAACAATGGGGCCCCCAGATCCCAACCCCCCCTATGTGATTGGGTATCTATTCACATTGGATTACCCATTCACCAAAAAAGTGTAAAAAAGTATAAAACCACAGAACAGTTTTTGACAAGTCCTTCATTAAAAAGAAAGAAAAAAGTATCCCTTAATGTAAATCCATTGTCAGTCATGACGCCCCCCAGACCCAAAAAAATCAAAAACGCTTCGCCTCTTCTGAGGCTACCCGCTGTGACGTCAGAAGGGGCAGTGCCACCAGGTGACATAATCGGCTGGCAACACCCCTCGCCTATAAAAGAGCTGTCAAATCTGAAAATCAGGCATACGGTGGATAGCCTCTGAAGAGGTGGAACAGTTTTTGAATTTTTTGGGTCTGGCGGGCGTCCTGACTGACTATGGATTTACATTGAGGGAAACTTTTTTTTTTAATAAAGGACTTGTTCAAAACTGTGTTCTGTGGTTTTTACTTTTTTACCGCCGACCGCTCGGTTCGCACAGCTCTCTGCTCCCTCCTCACTCATTGGAGTGCTGGGCTGTGGAGTGGCTGGCTCAGGCTCTCAGTGGCTCGCTGAGGCGCTGAGCCAGGAGTCGGTCCAGGCACCTGGTGGATCCAGACTCCCACTGTCGCAATGACGCAGTGCCTGGACCGACATCTGTGATGTCAACAGAGAGCGAAAAACAAATTGCACTTCTGTGATCCACAAGAGAAGAACAGTCAAACGAGCTTTGGCTATACTTCTCCTTTAAACAGAATGTACTGAACTAGGTACTCTGATCCATCTGTAAATGACAACCCTGAGAACTGCCCAGTCTCTCCAACATCCACAATACACAAACAGAAAGCCACACTCAAGCTTGTTTAGCATAAACATATCTTTACGATTGTGGAGGCTTAGCCCCTGTTCACACTAAGGCGACCTGTGAGGTGACCTGGTCGCCGTAGGTCGCCTTCCATAGGGAAGCTGCGGACCCGTTCTAATAGGAGCGACACAAGTCGCTCCGACTTAGAAAAAGGGTCCGGAGCTTCTTTGGGGCGACCCGGAGGCGACCGCCATAGACTTCAATGTTATAAAGTCCATGGCGGCCCCTCGGAGGTCGCCACCCGAAGTCGGATCGGGTGAACGGGGCCTTAGACACGAGCCATGCTCCTATACATAAATAAATAGGTAGCAGATGAGTACATTTTGAAAATAGTAATAAATTAAACAAATAAATAAATTAGAAAAAAAAGGTACTGGAGTTCTCAAAAGTAAAACCGGTTGTTTACCAAGAAGCTAGATTTAATGGATTAATAAAAAAGACATTTGACTGTCACCTAATTTTATATTTTAATTGAAAGCTTTTGCATCCAATATCCTTCAGGACATTTGTTTTCATCCTCAACCTACCACCTGGTTTGTCACAGGAGGATACGACATAATGCCAACAGGCAAGGAGGACTCAAATGAAATTAAAGACAATAGGATGCATATCCAAAACCTATTCAAAGGTTCAGTTTGGTAATGGCTAACAGGTGGAGGGGCTGTTGGGAAGCTTTAACTATGGATAAGATAATCTTAAGAAAGCATTCATTATTAAAAAGGATGGTTTGGGTACATGGAGCAGTTGTCACAGAACAAAGAGAGAAGCATCCCATTCTACATAATTAGAAAGGGTATCACAGACGTGTCTGTTTCATGTCCTTTCCCACATTAAAACTGCTGAGAGAGGGGCACTTCAGGACATCACTGATATGTTAACAGTTGCATATATTCCAGATATATGGTGCAAGTCTGGCTTGAGAATATTATAAGCTCAAGGGTTAAATGCTTGCTAATGCATAACTAAGTCCCGGTTCACACTTGTGCGATGCGGGAAGGCTGCAAATTCGCAGCCTGTTCCCGCATCGCAAACGCACATCTGGCAGTTCACACTGCCATATGCAATACACAGGGGGTGTCAATTAAATGTTAACGACACCCCCAGTTTGATCGCATATCGCAGTGCGATCTGACAGTTCGCACAGGATAGGATCGCACAAGTGTGAACCACTGTGCGATCCGATCCTGATGCGGCTGGAAAAAATGGTGCTGTGCGTCTTTTGTGCGGGTGCAGTGCGAATTTCAGCCATACAAAGTGTATGGCTGAATTCGCACCGCACATCCGATCGCATGTAATGAAGGAGCAGTGCGCTCCGATATTACATGCGATCGCCGCACTCGCAAGAGTGTGAACCGGCCCTAAAGGCAAAAACTTTTATTTTGATATAGTGGAGATGGATTAATACACCTGTCAGATTTTATTGCTGTCTGTGTCCCCATTAGGGAGATTCACCCTGTCTTTTTGTCCTGTTTACTGTTATTCTTGAAAGTTAAAGAAAATCCAAAATATTGGGTTGACACCAGAACAGTAGTAATAAAGAGGAAATCTTCCAATGGGGCACTAGCTTAGGTGACTGTGTTACCATAGGTATTTTTGAGATTTTATTATAGCATAAATACCATGTATTGTTTTAGAAACTAGGCCTCCCTTATTGATTTGCTAGTGAACACGTTGGGCTAGTTTGCGAAGCTCCTTATGGGAAATTAGGTAACCGGAAGTGAGGGAAAAAGACAACCAAGTAGTGAGAAACAAAGGAACAGTTGTTCTGGAGGCTTCGGTGACGAAGCAGTTGTTTGAAGGAAGAGTGATTATTAAGAGGAAATTCAAATTATGTAGCTGAATAGTGTACTTCTGCTTATCACATACATTATACAGGCTTATTTGTTAAAAAGGATAGTTAGCTTGTGCATGTTGTAGACATATTTTGCAATACTTTGTATGCTATGAATTGTGTATCCTGCAGTTGTTTGAAGCTTTTCTGCTTAGTAAATGCATTAATACACTACAGAGTTTATATTGCTTTCTTGGCTTATAACAAGTAACCTTAGCCCCCGTTCACATTAGGTCGCTCCGACTTCGGGGGCGACCTGTGAAGTCGTGTGCAGCGCGACTTGCACGGACTTCATAAAATGAATGTCTATGCAAGTCGCCTCGAAGTAGTACAGGACCCTTTTTCTAAGTCGGAGCGACTTGTGTCGCTCCTATTAGAACCAGTCCTGTACTACTCAATGGACCTGATGGTGCGTGACTTGCCAGGCTGACCAAGTCGCCTGGCAAGTCGTAATAGTGTGAACCGGCTCTTAAAGTACAGCTAAACACAACACTTTTATAGTTTTGGAGTGGAGAGGGATTAGAACCTCTCTCAATTTATATTGCTGTCTGTGCCCCCATTAAGGAGATCCACCCCTTTTATTGGTCTGTTTATATCATTGAGAGTAATAGTTAAAAAAAAAAAAAAAAATTTTGGCTGTCCCCAGAAAAGTAATGAGGGGAAATCTTCCAATGGGGACACTAGTTCTGGGGACCTAGGGGTCCCCAATAAATTACAATATTTGCAGGGATTTTCTCGAAAGTCCAGTTTGGCTATGGGACAGGAAGGGAAATCTCTGAAATGGGACAGATGTGGGGGGAAAAAAAAAGCTGACAGGGGTTATAACCCTCCATTACTCTATCTACAGTGGAAAAAAAGCGTTGCCTAGAGTTCTACTTTAAAAGACGCAAGCAAAACATTGACCCTGGTGACACACCCAGATTCCCTCTCTTTGGAGGGATTTCCTCTCACTTCCTGTTTTGGATATGGGACAGGACGTGAAAGAAAATCACCCCTATGGGGCACGACCAAAAACAAAAAACTGACAAAGGTTATAACCCTCCGTTACTCAAACCAAAATGAAAATACTGTAAAAGGTTTTGTCCTTGGTTCTACTTAAAGTCTAGAGGGCGCAGGGATTGGAAATACTACTTACATTATTCCTGGCTCCTGCAGTTCTGTGCAACTAGGTACCGTAGCCTCCTCTTCAGGGCGCTTAAGACCACGGTCACATGCCTACCCCCTCCATGTACAATGCAGGGTTAATAGCCCTGTATAGTATTTAATGATGCTGAGGGACACTCCATAGCCTGGAGCTTCAGGAAGAAGAGGACAGACAGCTCCAAGCCTCCTGGAGTGGGAATACAGGGTAAGTAAATTCCTCTACCCCTTGGCCTTTTTAACCCTTATAGAATGGGCATATAACACTTGCAGTGCTTTGATGTTTTTTTTTTTTTCTTCTTCATTTAACCAGTGAGTTTTAAAGGGAAAAAAAATAAATCACAGACACCTGCATGATGCCTCCACTCAAGCGATGTGCAAGGATCTCCCCCTATGGCCTCTTTCACACGCAAGCACCGCCCGATTGAGTCCGTTCTGCTCAGCGGGGGATCAATCCGCCTATCCCGGCTGAGCAGGTGGATGACATCTCCGCTCTGTGTGCGGAGACGGAGTTGTCAAATCCCTGCTGTCCTCTATGGGGAGATCAGATGATCATCCGCTGCCCCATAGAGATGCATGAAGCATCCAATCAGGTCCGCCTGAAAAACTGTCAGGCGGCCCGGATCGGATCGCCCTGTGTGAAAGGGGCCTAAATTGTAGGTAGCCCTGCAAGCGTCACTCAACTTGACAAAAGTTGGCTTAAAAAATCAACTGAGCCAGGTGGAAAATTATCAGGCAAACCATGATTATATCCATCAGATGCAGTCACTGTTCAGGTATTTAGGCAGCCACAGGTGCAGCAGTTGCCTGAATACAATAGCCGTCAGTTGAGGGTCCCCCTTTAATCAATGCTATTAATCTGCTCACAGATGGATCAAAATTCATCTGGTTCAGAAAGGCCAGGGATCAGCATAATTTCAAACCATGTATAGGCACTGTGATTGTTCTACCGATCAACTGTACAACCACCCTGCTGGAAAAATTCCTCGATCAACGCTGCAGACTAAAGCCTGCAGTGCTGATCAGTGTATTCTGAATGCAATGGCACATGGATAGGGATAGGATTCCCTCATTCACACATTTGAAGGGTATGGGGGAATGCTTTCATTTTTTATTTTTTAGTTCAACCTGATGTGCTTTACTGATTTTCTCTTGTTCAATCCACAAGTTGAACAAGAGAAAAATTGTCCGTCTATGGTCAGCTTTAGTTTAACAGCTCATAATTCAAGTATTAGTCACCCAACTGATTGAGAATAATGCACTCCCTGTCTGGATGATACCTTATCTCAAGAGTTAAAGAAAGGAAGAGAGATTGCATTTACCCACTGAGAGCTCCCACTAGAGGCAAATCTGTAAATCCTATATCGAACCCAAAAAAAAAAAAAAAATACTGGTACGTCAATTGGCCCTAATAGGTGTATGTAAGGCAGGCCACAGACGGTGCAGATTTATTTCCTGCAACTGCGGGTTGCAGAAAAGCAATAAGTGAATATCCCTAGCAGCTATAGCAGAATCCGAACGGGCTGGTTGTACCAAAGCTGATCAAACGATAAACTTGGTACATTCAGCCTGCCCATTAACGATTCAAATCCCAGCCGGTTCAGCAGGAGATTCAAACAGTCTATGGTTGGCCTAAATATGAGATAGGGATATTAAATGCAAGCTCCTTAGAGACATGGACTGATGAGAATGCACAATAGTATTATTATTATTATACAGGATTTATATGGTGCCAACAGTTTGCATGGTGCTTTACAACTGAGGAGCTGAACAGCTGAAGAAAATATCAGAACTATATAAATCTCTAACAAATTAACAAAAACAAGGTCCAGACACATATATAAAAATGTAATATTGATAACATAAATTACTTTACATTGAATAGAATACAATAGGCTTACTGAAATACACCATGTGATCCCTCTAAATTAAGGTGGTCTAGTAAAGGCATTTTTTGGAGGGACATGATGACATAACATGAAAAAAGTGAGTGAATTTCATTACCACTTTCTCAGCGATCTAGTAGAGCCTGGGGAAAGGGATGCAAAGTTAGTAGGATCCTGGAGTTCTTCTTTAAAGGAGAAGTACAGGCTGTACTTCTCCAGTGGCTCACTCCGTTCTGCACTCCTGTGACTTGTTTTCAGCGAGCTAAGGCCTGCTGTTGGCTGACGTCACAGAACCAGTCCAGGATGGGGCAAGATCACGCCAATATGGTTGGGATCCCTCCGCAACCCTGGACCAGCACCTGACTCAGCCTCTCAGCAAACCACTAGGAGCCAGAGCTCCTGCCCCCTCCACGGCCCAGTGCACCAGCTCTCTGCTCAAGGAGCTCTGAGAACTGAGCAATCAGCGGTCTTTGATCACTCGGTTCACACTCTTCGAGCCAGCGGGAGACAGATGCAGCATCGGACTAATGCTGCAGCCATCTAGGCACTTTTTAAGTTTCTAGAAGCTATTATTAGCTTCTTTCTTCTGCTGCTAGAAGCTGAATAAGGTTATACTATGTGCTCATGCACCCTACTTTAGGCTAGTCGCATTTTGTGAGCTTCAGCATCTTGGAGAAGGAAAAAAATTGTTTTAGTAGAGTTTTTTGGAGCACATTTAAAAAACAGAAAAAAAAAAAAAAACGCTGAATGCTCCTGAATGCTACTAAAATGCTTCTTACAGCTTTCTCTGACCTTTTTTTTCCCCTTCTTCATGAACTGCAAAAAGGCTAATGTAATGCGAATGCTCCTAGAAATGCTATGATCAGCATTTTTCATCAAGCATTTTTTTCTAGCTTTTTTTGAGCTTATGAAAAACGCTAGTGTGCATGGTGCCTTAACTGCTTCTGGTCCGTGCTATAGCCTATATACGGCTGCAGCGCGGACTCACATTTTCGGTAGGCCGTTTTTAAACGGCCTCCCAGAAACAGTCTCCCCGCGCGCTCCCGAGAGTGTGCATCGGGGAAAATCTGTGTCGGCCGTGTCCCTTGGACACAGCCGATCACAGATCGTGGTGAATGGCCAATCACAGCAGCCATTCACCACGTGATCGGACCGTCCAATGAGAGATGATCTCATATGTAAACATATGGGATCATCTCTCATCGCCAGCTCTCCTTCCTCACACGGAGACTGCAGTGTGAGGAAGGAGGGAGAGCTGCCCAGCGCCGGGTACACAGAAGAATGTAATCAGGGCACTGATCACCAGTGCCCTGATTACAAAAGGTAAAAAACATACACAAATTGCCCACAGTGCCCGCCTACAGTGCCCACAATCAGTGCCCATAGTGCTGCCAGTCAGTGCCCATCAGTGCCTGCTCATCTAGGCACTGATGAGCACTGATTGGCAGCACTATGGGCACTGAGTGTGGGCACTGATGGTGCTGCCCATCATTGCCACCCGCCAGTGCCCATCAGTGCCACCCGCCAGTGCCCAGCAGTGCCGCCTCTCAGTGCCCAGCAGTGCCGCCTCTCAGTGCCCAGCAGTGCCGCCTCTCAGTGCCACCTCTCAGTGCCCAGCAGTGCCGCCTATCAGCGCTCATCAGTGCCGCCTATCAGCGCTCATCAGTGCCGCCTATCAGCGCTCATCAGTGCGGCATATTAGTACCTCCTCATCAGTGCCCATAAGTGCCACCTCATCAGTGCCTATCAGTGCAGCCTATCAGTGCCCATCAGTGCCGCCTCATCAGCGCACATCAGTGAAGGAGAAAAATTTATTTTCAAAATTTACTCGCAGAAAATAAGAAAAACTTCTTTTTTTTTCAAAATTTTCTGTCTATTTTCTTTTTTTTTTTGTAAAAAATAAAAAACCCAGAGATGATTAAATACCACCAAAAGAAAGCTCTATGTCTGTGAAAAAAATGATAAAAAATTCATATGGGTACAGTAGGGCTGGGGAATATAATCGAAAGATCGATGCATCGCGATTCGACCCTTCGCGATTCTGCATCGATGCGGGCTGCCGGCATAATCGATTATACGAAATGACGTCATCAGCCGCGGCCACGCCCTTTCGCGCAAGGGAAAAAAAAAAATCACAAGATCGCAGGATCGGCAGCTGATTGGTGGGTTAGTGGCGGGAGCTTAATAAAAAGGCTCCGCCCCTCCCCTTCCGCCTCTGACCCGGGCCGAGGCGCAGCAAGACATCCCCCGCGTGTATCGGCGTCCCACCTGCGGCCTAGAAGCCAGCCAGCCAGCCAGCCATCCAAGCCAGAAGCCGCCAGTCCAGTGAGTCCACACACAGGAGCGAGGAGCCCCAAGTGCGTCCCCATCGCAGCCAGCCAGCGCCGCCAGCCTCACTTCACCCTAGCCGACAGGCCCTGGAGGCCCAGCCGCCACGCCACTGCCAGTGACGCCAGCCGCCCGCCACAGAGCCCAGAGAGCAGCACAGCACAGCACTTGTCCTCCTCTGCAATGCAGTGCACAACAACCCACACAGTCACACAGCAGGTATGTCCAAACAAATAATTGTGTAATCATTCATGGGGGTCTCTCGTCTGTATCTCTGGGGGATGTCTGTGATGGGGGGGGGGGCCTGGGACAGGGGACGGTCGGTCGGGGCCCGGGGGTACTGTTCTGCTGTGGCAGTCTGGCAGCCAGGGGGGTCAGTCAGTGTCAGTGGGGGCCTGGGGGTCTCTGTCAGTGTCATTTAGCTATGGGGGTCTGGGCAAGGGGGGGGACTCACTCAGTGTTTGTCAGTGCTGTGGGGGATTGGTGAAGGTGTGGGACTTCCAGGTCTCTGTCAGTGTGGGGGTCTGGGCAAGGGGGGGGGGGGGACTCACTCACTCTCAGTGTTTGTCAGTGCTGTGGGGGATTGGGGAAGGTGTGGGACATCCACCCAGGTCTCTGTCAGTGTGTCAGGCTGCAGTCAGCTCAGCTGTGGGGGGAGGGGGGTCTCTGTCAGTGTCACTGTCACAGGCAGCTGTGGGGTAAGGGGGGGCCCCGGGGGTTTTGGCTCAGTGCATGCAAGGAAGGGAGTCTGACAGACAGACAGACAGTCATTTTATGAAAGATGTTGCTTGGTTGATTTGTTGCGGCTTAGTTTACAAGTTTTTTTTTTTTATTTTTTTTTTAAAACACTGACAGAGTTTGGCAACTTACGTCATCCGTCTCCGTCACATACATGGTAGTATGGTGGTAAATATGGCAGAAGGAGAAAATCCAAAAAGTTTGGCCTTTAGTTGTACTTTAAATGGTGGTAGGCCTGGCTTATATTAATATTTTCTTTTATGAAGCAGTAAACTGCACTACTACAGTTTTTTACTAATTTTACTGTTACTTCTAGTAAAATACTAGTGTTGTTGTCTGTCTCTGCTATGCTGTTCAGACCTTCCCATATGTTTGCAGTGCAAGTGCACTAAAGTATGCAGGGCTTGCAGGCCATGACAGGGTCCAGGAAAGTGTCCTTTGAAGCAAATGAAAATAAAAAGGATTCTTTTATTTGTGACTGCTTGATTGTTTTTTTTTATAAAGTTTTGAAAACCATTGGGCAGTGGGCTGGGCAGTGGGCATTGGGCAGTAATCGTGATGCATCGCGGAATCGAATCGTATCGAATCGCGACCCTAATAATCGTAATCGCATTGAATCGTGAGGTAAGTGAAGATGCACAGCCCTAGGGTACAGTGTAGCATGACCGCGCAATTGTCAGTCAAAGTGTGAGAGCGCTGAAAGCTAAAAATTGGTCTGGATGGGAAGGGGTTTTAAGTGCACAGAAGGCAAGTGGTTAAAGGATTTGTTCACAGGAAAGTGGTTTTCCTCAGCATGCATGACGATATTAAAGAATAAAAATACACTTCTGTCTATTGATATTTATTATAAAAGCACACCCTAAACCCTAATCACATCTCCCTGTCCTACCATCTAATATACTTGACTTGCTAGCTGCCAATGGCCCTGTGCATGAGATTCCTGACATCTTGGTGCAGGCAGAAGGCACAGCAGGTAAACCTGTGCAGAGAAAACGAGGGGATGTAAGATGCCGGGTTACAAAGCATTGCCCCGTATTTTTTTTTTTTTGGGGGGGGGGGGGGGGGTTTCACAAAAAGGACACTTCACGCAAGTCTATGCACAGCAGTGTGTTGCGACAATATGCAGGAGCATGTGATGTGGTGAATTGGGGTGTTATGGTGTGAGCATCTATGCAGCTCATCAGCTATGGTGTAACAAGCCCTAAAGGAGTGTCCACTAATAAATAAAATAATTACCGAAAGGTGTTCAGTCACTAAAATAATAAATAGTACACTGTTTATTGGCTTCTATAGCAACCAGACCACATCATACTAGGCAGCCCTGTGCAAGCATGATACTTCTCTTCCTGACACACCCCGAACGTTTCAATACATTTCCTGCTTCTACACAGGAAACTATTGCCACAACTTCTCTCAGGACCCTGTTGTGGTTAAAACAACAAAAGTACAACGTATATGTTTTACAGTAAACCAAATGCTGAGACATATGAACAGACTAACTAAATACTAATTAGGAAACAAAAACACGCTGTGAAGGAGACACAGGAAAGGTAATCACACAATCAAAGGACCCAGCTTTAGCTGTACAATAGGCTGCTAATGGCTGTGTATTTGATTTTTTACCATATTACCAATGGGGAGATTCCCTTCACTTTCTGTCCCACAGATCACTGAGATGGGAGAACCTGCTAAGGATTTGTGCTCATAGCTATTCAATTTCCCTACCTGTCCTGGTAAAAAATTATAACTGGGATAGGAAGGACGGAGACAGAAAACAGTAAAATCTATCAGTGGTTCTTTTTTAGAGTTTCTTACCCTTTTGTGGTTAATTAGAAGGGGTGGCAAAATGGCAACCCTCCAGCTGTTACAGAACTACAAGTCCCATCATGCCTCTGCCTATGGGAGTCATGCTTGTAACTGTCAGCCTTGCAATGCCTCATGGGACTTGTAGTTCTGCAACTGCTGGAGGGCCTATAGCCAGGGGAAATTGGATGGGGTCCTACTTTAAATTTAGGTAAGCCCGTCACACTCATTGGGCAATAAAGTCCTCAAGCGTGAACAGGAGAATGGCAGTCAGCAGGCCCAAGTCATTCATTCAGGCCCATAGTGGCAGTTTTCAACTGTAATACTGAAGAGGCTATAGGCCAAAATAAAAGTAGGTATCTTGTTGTGCCTGTACAGTGCTTTGCCAAAGTATTCCCCCCCCCCCCCCCCCTGGCATTTTTCGTGTTTTGTTGCCTCAACCTGGAATTAACATGGATTTGCATCAATTTAATTTACAAAACATGCCAACAACTTTGAAGAGGTTTTTTTTTTTTTTTTTTTTTAATTGTGAAGCAAAAAAATAGGACAAAATAACAAGTCAATGTGCATAACTATTCACCCCCTAAAGTCAATACTTTGTAGAGCCACCTTTTGCGGCAATCACAGCCCCAAGTCGCTTTGGATAAGTCTCTGAGCTTGCCACATCTTACCACTAGGATTTTTGCCCATTCCTCCTGGCAAAACTGCTCCAGCTCCTTCAAGTTTGATGGTTTGCACTTGTGAACAGCAGACTATGTCTGATCACAAATTTACTATTGGATTGAGGTCTGGGCTTTGACTAGGCCATGCCAACACATTTACATGTTTCCCCTTAAATCACTCAAATATTACTTTAGCAGTGTGTTTGGGGTGATTGTCCTTCTGGAAGGTGAACCTCCGTCCTAGCCTCAAATCACGCACAGAGTGGTACAGGTTTTGCTCAAGAATATTCCTGTATTTAGCACCATCCATATTTCCCTCAACTCGGACCAGTTTCCCAGTCCTGGCTGCTGAAAAACATCCCCATAACATGATGCTGCCACCACCATGTTTCACTGTAGGGATGGTGTTCTTTGGGCGATATGATGGGTTGGATTTACGACAGACATAGCATTTTCTTTGATGGTCGAAAAATTCAATTTTAGTCTCATCAGACCAGAGCACCTTCCTCCATACATTTTGGGAGTCTCCCACATGCCTTTTCACAAACCCAAAACACGCCATTTTATTTTTTGCTGAAAGTAATGGCTTTCTTCTGGCCACTCTGCCATAAAGCCCAACTATGGATCGTGCGGCTTATTGTCGTCCTATGTACAGATACTCCAGTCTCTGCTGTGGAACTCTACAGCTCCTCCAGGGTTACCTTAGGTCTCTGTGCTGCCTCTCTGATTAATGACCTCCTTGCCCAGTCTGTGAGTTTTGGTGGGCAGCCGTATCTTGGCAGGTTTGCTGTTGTGCCATGATAGATTTGATGATGCTCCTGGGGATTATCTTAGATTTTCACTGTGTGGGCTACTAGAAGCTACACGGCTGCCATTGATCCAGAAGTCTTCTAGCCTGAATCATCTTAGCGGAAGAATCTCTATGCATTCCAAAGAACAGGCCATTGATTTTGCATCCTCAGCAAATATAAACGTGAAGGTCCAAGCCAAATTTCTCACAGTACATGCGTACTAAAAAGTAGAGTTATTCCTTAGGCCCTACTCTCACGTGATCCTTTGCTGTACGTTAAACAACACTATGACTTCATTATGACTGGGCTGCCAACCCACCGCATTGGACCAAACACACATGAACGGATAATATCAACCTAGCACAGCACAGCAGTATCCTCTACTGTACAGTGGTGTTAGGAGTACCCTTTATAATGAGTGGTGCTGTAGCGCAACACACTTCGAGGAGGTGCATTGCGGTAAAGTAGTAATGTTCTAGTCACTCATTGCCTGAACATTCAAGTATGAATAGGATCTGATGCAATCTACAGAAAAAAAAACATATTTGCTCAACTTTGCCACTGGCATTTAGATTGGGAGATGTTTGAATGTCTTTAGATCTTCTCTTGTGCCCCCTACCGAATCATCTTTAAAATTATCATCATAAGTGCCATCAAGACAATTGGCTTTCCATAGCTCTCCCCCTGGTCTCCTGGGGGCTTTCCATAGCTCTCCTAAGTTTTAATCTTTAGAAGTCCTCATGAACCACCAGATATCTAAAGCTGAACATACACAGATCAAAATGTGGCCAGTTCAGCAGGCGCTGGCTGAATTTCAATCCATTATGGGCACTGGGTTTGAATGAAAGTCAATTTACCGATCGACTTCTGTTCAACCAGCCTAATAGAAATTTTCTGCTCGATCAATGTATTCTGACGGTGGGAAAGTCTCCAAAACTGTCAGAATACAAAGTCACAGTGGGGAGGGGATTCCCTCATCTACCTCCAATACGTGGATGGGGGGAGGGTGAGTTTTTTTTTGTTCAAACAACTGGTTGAATGACAAAAAAATGCCTAAGGAGGCCAATACAGGCAAATGAACATAATAACAGACAGCTCAGCAAACCACTGAAAACGTCACAATAAACCACATAAAGTGATCCATCTTACTTAGGGGCAATAGAATTGTTCAGCAATCATCTAATCTAGGAGGTATTCATTTAATGCAGTCTTGCACATACAACAAATGGCCTGCAAGAACCGTATAAAGTCTGCAGCAATTTGTTTATGGTCAAAGAGCCAAGCCATAATTACAGACCAGCAAACGAATTACATTTTGCTGTATCTAACAAGTGCAATTTAAAAACTGCAGCACAAGACCACATAATATGCTTAATCGGGAGCTTGGGCATTTTACAAACTGCGAATACCAAACATTCACAGCGCACTTCTGTATTACAGGTTATAAATGTCTGAAAAACATGCAAAGGTTAATCTGCTCAACAAACAATGGTAACAACGTGGAATTTAAGTGGAAAACTAGACATTTTTTAAATATTATAACAAGCGTTTCACCTAGAGGTTGTAACTACAAAAGGAGAACATCCAACTTGTTAAAAAATACCTATTCAAGCATTATAAATTTGCAGCCAACCTATGGCAATGCATCAAAAATGCACAAAACTTTTTAGTAGTGCAGCAGACAACACCGCAGTATGCGCGTCGCAATGTACTGCAGTGCTTCATGTGTTACACTCTACTGTTCAGTGCCTTGGGGTACTATACACAAGGAATGACACTTCAATTCACTGCTTATAAAGCAGGTGAATGGCAGCAACAGATTGGTTTTACTGAAATACATATGTGGATGGGCGCTAAATGTTGCATGCATTTATATTTTCCTGAGCAGAAGGTATAACAAAAATCTTTACATGTACAGTAGAAGATTTAAAAAAATAAATAAAAGAAACGCAAATATAAAGCCAGAAGAGTAAGTGGTGTAAAAAGACACAAGGCCACATTGAGTATACACGCTCTGAGTATTATGCACTGCAATTGCAGGCCTTGGTGAAGAATGTCAAGGTGATAACATTGTCATGCACATGTACTGACATGTGATGACAGCAGTCGCCTTAGAAACCCATCCAAATATATGTAACATAATGCTGCTGCATACTGCTATATAATTAGATATGGGAAACACAACTAATAAATAAAATTCACAGAAGAGTACCATCTCATTTACTAGGTCATGTATGACCTGTCCTTCCTTCAGAAGTGATAAATAAGGTTGGGTTATTTCTAGATAAAAGCCATTGTTTTCCCTTTTAGACATTCCAGCACCTAGCATGGCATGGCTCTGCCCTATCAGCACATAGCAGGCAATAAGCCCACTATCGGCTTACTCTGGGTCACAGAGGAAAAAAAGAAAACTGTATGGCCAAAAAAAAAAAAAAGTTAGGGCCATACTTCTCTTAACACAATCCAGGACCTGTTGTTGATTTGCTACAGTAAGAAAATCCACTGAAATCAGTTTTTGACCTCATGCACACTGTAAGCCTAAAGAGGAGCTCCAGGCTCCCCCCAAAGATCAAGCAGTGTCCTCACCCGAGCCACTCAATCAGCTATTGGTCAAGGTGGTGTCGCCAGCACCCAAGGGAAACCGACGGTGAAGCCTTGTGGCTCCACAGCTTGTTATGTGCTGCGTTTTGGTTTTGAGAATGGGCCAGCTGCGGGGGAAGGGAAGATGCAAACTCCTGGCTCAGTTTGGCGTGGCAGGCGGTCCGCTCTCATCCGATTCCCCATAGAGAGCAGCGGGGCTCTGACACCTCCCTCTCCACACACAGTGCGGAGACGGTGCTGTCATCCGCCGGCTCAGCGGGGATCGGCGGATCGATCCCCGCTGAGCAGAGCACAGTACGCAACGGAATGCGGACCGTGTGAAAGAGCCCTTAGAATTTGTATTATGGCAAGAAAAAAGCAGCCAAGTACAGGAAAACGAGTGGCCATCATTACTTTAAGAAATGAAGGTCAGTCAGTCGGAAAAATTTGAAAGTGTCCCCAAGTGCAGTCACAAAAACCATCAAGCGCTACAAAGAAACTGGCTGACATGCGAACCGCCCCAGGAAAGGAAGACCAAGAGTCACCTCTGCTGCGGAGGATAAGTTCATCCGAGTCACCAGCCTCAGAAATCGCAGGTTAACAGCAGCTCAGATTAGAGACCAGGTCAATGGCACACGGAGTTCTAGCAGCAGACACAGCTCTAGAACAACTGTTAAGAGGAGACTGTGTGAATCGGGACTTCATGGTAGAATATCTGCTAGGAAACCACTGCTAAAGAAAGGCAACAAGCAGAAGAGACTTGTTTGGTCTAAAGAACACAAGGAATGGACATTAGACCAGTGGAAATCTGTGCTTTGGTCTGATGAGTCCAAATTTGAGATCTTTGGTTCCAACCACCGTGTCTTTGTGTGACACAGAAAAGGTGAACGGATGGACTCTACATGCCTGGTTCCCACAGTGAAGCATGGAGGAGGAGGTGTGATGGTGTGGGGGGGGGGGTGCTTTGCTGGAGACACTGTTGGAGATTTATTCAAAATTGAAGACCTACTGAACCAGCATGGCTACCACAGCATCTTGCAGCGGCATGCTTTTCCATCCGGTTTGCGTTTAGTTGGACCATCATTTATTTTTCAACAAGACAATGACCCCAAACACACCTCCAAGCTGTGTAAGGGCTATTTGACCAAGAAAGAGAGTGATGGGGTGCTGCGCCAGATGACCTGGCCTCCACAGTCACCGGACCTGAACCCAATCGAGATGGTTTGGGGTGAGCTGGACCGCAGAGTGAAGGCAAAAGGGCCAACAAGTGCTAAGCATCTCTGGGAACTCCTTCAAGACTGTTGGAAGACCATTTCAGATGACTACCTCTTGAAGTGTGACTCTACAATTTTCATAGTCATGAAAATAAAGAAAACTCTTTAAATGAGAAGAAGGTGTGTCCAAACTTTTGGTGTGTACTGTGTGTGTGTAATATATATATATATATATATATATATATATATATATATATATCTTGGCTTAGGGATGGATGTTTAAGCCTAGATGCGAATTAACATCCAGAGTTGATCATCTCTCCCGAACCGCAGGTAACCACTGCATGTGTATTACCCATGGACAGCACAGCCACTGTCAGCTTATCATTCATTAGTTACATGCAAAGCAGCCGTAGCTAATTAAGCAATAGTAATACTAGCTGCAAGAATCCACTGATTCTTACCAACAAAACTGGCAGACCGGCCCTAAATGCCCATGTGAATGAGGCCTAAAACTTTACAGAAATTTTTATGTAATGAACGCCATGGTAACATAAGATAAAAGGGGACTGCAATGTCCCAGAGAGGTTAAAGTAAGCAAAATTTTTTTTTTTTTTTTTTAGTTTTGGCTAGAGAAAGATTAGAACGCCTGTCAGTTTTTAGTGCAGATTCACCCTCTATTTGTCCCGTTTACCATGATCACTGAAAGTGAAAGTAAAAGGAAAACCCAAATTTTGGGTTGTCCCCAGAAAAGTAAGCAGCAGCACACTGAACTTCCCAGTCAATGGCTGTGCATAGGGGGCATGTCAGGACTATTCTGATCATTGGAGGAGAGTACACTGAGCTCCCTGCATAGCTAGAGAACTGACCACGATGTGCTCTCCTGCTCAGTGTGGTAAGTTATTAATAGGAAAGCAGGAACAGCAGGGATTTCACATAAAGGAAGCAATACAAAGAGAACAGGATACTTTCTCATACAAGTACATGGTACAGCAGGCACATAACAGGAATATGAAGTCTTGGGGTAAAAAATGCTTTAACTCCACCACACTCTAAAAACAACTTTTGGCTGGAGGTAGACTTTATCTTGTCCAATCTACATCTAAAACACAAACAGGCTTATAACAGGCAACAAAAAAAACTACTTTTAGACACTTTGGTAAATAAGGCAGCATGTATCCTTATCCATATTCTGATCTACACATAAAATAAAGTCCTGTAAGTCAGGTGCTTAGGAAAGCTTTTTGTTCTGCAGACCCGTTTATTACATACACTTCAAAGGCCTCAGCATAGCCACAGCTCACTTAATGCTCCAACAAAAGTAGGTTAATATTAGAGTAGAGGAGACAGGCCATATTCTCTGCGGGAGGCAATATTACTGCCAATTCACTTTAATCAAACCCAGCGGCTGTTTGATTACAATAATTTGCTCTGACAGGATGGCTCCTCTGGGATTTCACCTCAGAAAATCCACAAGTAACAATTTGTACGTTCGGCTACAAGAATTTAGGCCGGGGGAACGGCTCAAAATTACCAATGCTGCAATGAAGTAAAAACAAGTTGACGTTTCTCTTATGCATTTTCACAGGCTCCTTAGGGAACGCATTTTATACAATGAGCTGTGTTTGATATTGTTACGGCATCCCAGCAAGTTTTCGTACAGCTATAGCTATACCCACAGCTGGTCATTAAATCAAAGTCTCGTGTTATTGAGCTAAATAACACATTCATTCAGAAACACTCCAGTCCTTTTTAGACAAGCATAATATGAATACGCATTTACTATTGCACATACCATGTTAAAACAAGACCTCTCAATTGTACCTAGGCATTTCCTGAAAATTTGAAATTGTATAAACAGCACATTCTCGCACCGGAATTCACTGTTTATACAATGTTAACAATGCAACCCAACCTTAAATTAGGCTTGGACTGCGCACCTGATTGATTTGCGCTGAGCAGACTGACTACCACAACGCTCAATAACCAGCATACCATATATACCACTGAACCAAAACACATACTGTTTGGGAGGGGTAAACAAAAATTAGCGCACACAGACAAATGTGCCAATTTTTATATGCAATACATAGGTCATTACTCACCAAATAAAGTGTTGCCAGACAATTTGTTACATGATAGTGGTGCACTGTCTATCCACACACATACATAGGTTGAAAAAAGACACAAGTCCATCTAGTTAAACCAATAAATAAATAAAAAATAAAAACACACACACACCGAGTCGGTTCACACTATGGCGACACGACTTCGGGGCGACTTGAACAAATCGTCATGCACCGCGACTTCGGCGCAGCTTGCAATGACTTCACATAATGGAAGTCAATGCAAGTCGCTCTGACTTCAGCCAAAAGTAGTGCAGGAACCTTTTTCTAAGTTGGAGCGACTTGAGTCGCTCCCATTAGAACAGTTCCCATTAGAACAGTTCCCATTGCACTGAATGGAGCACAACTTGTCAGACAAGTCGGAATAGTGTGAACCGACACACACACACACACACACACACACACAGTTGAGCCAAGGCAACAAAAAAAAAAAAAAAAAAACCCCAGCAAAGCATGATCCTACTGGCTACAGCAGGGGAAAAAATTCCTTCCTGATCCCCCGGATCAACTTTGCCTATAAATGTTAGTATCCAGTTAAATTATGTACACCTAGAAAAGAATCTAGGCCTTTCTTAACCTCTTCCGGACCGCCTGCCGCAGATTTACTGCGGCAGGCAGCCCCTCCTGCGCGAACCGATGTAGCTGTACTCAGCAGCGGGGACTTCAATGCACACAGCAGTTCCCCGCTTAGAGAGAAGAACGGTCAGCTGTTGTAAATATAGTTGGCCGTTCTTCTCTCTGGAATGATCACAGAGCTCATGTGATCCTTCTTTGTAGGATCACAGGTCTCTATGGTCATTTCAAAAGCCCAACCCCCATACAGTTAGAAACACTCCCCTAGGCTTACATTTAACCCCTTGATCACCCACTGTTAACCCCTTCTCTGCCAGTGTCATTATTACAGTAACAGTGCAAATTTTAGCACTGATTACTGTAGTAATGTCACTGGTCCCCCCAAATATGTCAAAAATGTCAGTTAGGAGTCAGATCTGTCCACCGCAATGTTGCAGTCCTGCTAAAAATCACAGAATGCCGCCATTACTAGTAAAAAAAAATTAAAAAAAGCACATATAAATAAATCTTTTCCTAGTTAGTAGACGCGATAACATTTGTGAAAACCAATCAAAATACGCTTATTGTAAAAAAAGTTTTACCAAAAATGTGTGGCTGAAAATTTAAAAAATGTGATTCAATTTTTTTTGGGGGGGAATGGTATATAGCAAAATGTAAAAAATGTTTTTTTTTTTTTTTTTTTTTTTTTTTAGAATGGTCGCTTTTTTTTTTTTTTTTTTTTTATAGCGCAAAAAATAATACCACCAAAAGAAATCTCTATTTGTGGGAAAAAAAGGACATAAATCTTATTTAGGTACAGAATAGAACGACCACGCAGTTGTCCGTTAAAATAACGTAGTGCCGAATCGCAAAATAGGGCCTGGTCAGGAAGGGGCCAAAAAGAACTGGTTAAAGCAATCTACATGTGTTGGCCAGAACCACCTCTGGAGGGAGTCTATTCCACATTTACAAAGCTCTTACTGTGAAGAAACCTTTCCGTATCCATCTACTCTCCCTCTTTGCATTCTCATTCCTCACCCGAATATTTAAAGTATTTGTTACCCCGGCACTTCATATTCCTGATATGTGGCTGCTGTATCATGTACTTGTACAAGTCTCTAAACAAGTCTCTTCAAGTCACGGGGCGACTTTCTGGTAGTGGTAGTGTGAACCAGCTCTAACTTTAAGCCATAGTGTTAATAGTAATGATGTACATTTTAGAACATTTCTATTTTACTTAACCACTTAAGCCCCGGAGGATTTGGCTGCTAAACGACCAGAGGGTATTTTGCGATTCGGCACTGCGTGAATTTAACGGACAATTGCGCGGTCGTGCAACGCTGTACCTAAACGAATTTGGCGTCCTTTTTTTCCCACAAACAGAGCTTTCTTTTGGCGGTATTTGATCACCTGTGCGATTTTTTGATCACGCGCTATAAACAAAAAAAGAGCGTAAATTTTGCAAAAATAGCAATATTTTTCCCTTTTTTTTTATATGAAATTCCCCCCAAAAAAAATGTAAAAATCAAAATTTTTTAATATTTTCGGCCAATTTGTTTTATGCTACCTATGTTTGGTAAAAAAAAAAAAAAAAAAAAAAAAAAAAAAAAAAAAAAAAAAAAAAATCGCTTTTTGCGATTTTGATTGGTTTGCGCAAAAGTTATTGCGTTTACTAACAAAGGGAAAGATTTTTGTCATTTTTGTTGTTTTTTTTTTTTAACGCGTAATGGCGGCGATCTGCGATTTTTTTTGCGGTACTGCGACATTGCGGCGGACAGATCGGACCCTTGACTGACATTTTTGACACTTTTGGGGTTACCAGTGACATTTCTACAGTAATCAGTGCTATATATATGCACTGTTACTGTAAAAATACACTGGTAGTGAAGGGGTTAACTTTATTTGAGAGGGAGGGGCTGTGTGTGTCCCTAGGGGCGTGATTCTAACTGTGATTGGCTGTGGCTTCAACTGTATGCAGAGTGATCAATGGATCTACATAGTAGATCCATGTGATCATCTCTCATACAGAGAGGAGAATGACAGGCAGCTTGTTTACACAAGCTGCCTGACTTTCTCCCTCTCCCCCGCCGATCGCAGAGTGGCCGGCGGCGATCGGGTCCGCCGGTCACACGCGCGGGGGGGGGGGGGGGGTCCGTGACCACGCGGGAGCGCGCCTCCGGCGGCGCACGCTCGCTCGCTCCCTAAACCCTCACAGGCGAGCGACGTAGACCTACGTCACTTTGCCTGTGAGGGGCTGACCGCCGCCGTAGATAGTCGTGCGGCAGTCGGCAAGTGGTTAAGAATACTGAAAAAAATGTTTGATTATGTTTTTTTTTGGTGCATACTACTGGACAATAGAAACAGTGGAGAAACAGGGAACGCACTAGCATCACTACTAAGTCTAGATCACGCTCTCAGTATTTCATAACAGCAAGAAATTGTCCTGACAAAGCAGCCATGTTTATTTATAAAAAAAAAAATACACATTAAATTCCAATTATTTTTTCACATTGTAGCACAGGCAAGTCAGGCTGCTGTTTTAGGAGCCAAATATGGCATTTTGCTGCTTGTCTTGAAGGTTCAAAAAAATAAAAAATCATAGCTGCCCTGTGTAGTGGTTTTGCAGAGAGCGGCCAAGGTCCTCCTCTTCTCGGGTTCCTCTTTGGCACTCCTGGCCCATCCCTCCTGCTGCGTGCCCCCACAGCAAGCAGCTTGCTGTGGGGGCACCTAAGCCACATCTCCGTGTGTCCATTCAGACACGGAACCCCGGCTAGGCCCCACCCCCCCTTTCCTCATTGACTTTGACAGCAGTAGGAGCCAATGGCATGCTGCTGTCTCAGCCAATGAGGAAGAGAGTCCCGGGCAGCCGAGTCTCTCCGCCAACATCACTGGATAGAAATGGGCTCAGGTAGGTATTAGGGTGGCTGGGGAGGCTGCTGCACACAGGTGTTTTTCTTAATGCACAGAATGCATTAAGATAAGAAATCTTCTGCCTTCACAATCACTTTAAATACAATGAACAAAAATTATAAAAAAGGCAACACTTTTGTTTTTGCCCTCATTTTTCATGAGCTGAACTCAAAGATCTAAGACTTTTTCTATGTACACAAAAGGTCCATATCTCTCAAATATTGTTCACAAATCTGTCTAAATCTGAGTTAGTGAGCACTTCTCCTTTGCCAAGATGATCCATCCACCTCACAGGTGTGGCATATCAAGATGCTGATTAGACAGCAGGATTATTGCACAGGTGTGCCTTAGGCTGGACACAATAAAAGGCCACTCTAAAATGTGCAGTTTTACCACACAGCACAATGCCACAGATGATGCAAGTTTTGAGGGAGCGTGCAATTGGCATGCTGACTGCAGGAATGTCCACCAGATCTGTTGCCCATAAATTGAATGTTCATTTCTCTACCATAAGCCGTCTCCAAAGGCGTTTTCAGAGAATTTGGCAGTACATCCAAACGCCTTCACAACTGCAGACCACGTGTAACCACACCAGCCCAGAACCTCCACATCCAGCATCTTCACCTCCAAGATCGTCTGAGACCAGCCACTGGGACAGCTGCTGCATCAATCGGTTTGCATAACCAAAGAATTTCTGTACAAACTGTCAGAAACCGTCTCAGGTAAGCTCATCTGCATGCTCGTCATCCTCATCAGGGTCTCGACCTGACTGCAGTCCATCGTTGTAACTGACTTCAATTGGCAAATGCTCACATTCGATGGCGTCTGGCACTTTAAAGAGGTGTTCTCTTCACATATGAATCCCGGTTTTCACTGTACAGGGCAGATAGACAGCATGTATGGCGTCGTGTGGGTGAGCAGTTTGCTGAGGTCAATGTTGTGGATCGAGTGGCCCATGGTGGCGGTGGGGTTATGGTATGGGCAGGCGTATGTTATGGACAATGAACACAGATGTAGGGCTGCCACGACGCGTCGACGTAGTCGACTACAAAAAAACGTCGACGTGCGTGAAAGGCGTCGACGCGTCAACGTGTGACGTCACACGGCCCCTGGCCGGCCGCAGCGCCGCTTCCGGCCGGGAGAAATCAGTGCGCCGCAGCAGAACACCGGGCCCGGGGAGGAGGAGATGCCACCGTACGAGGGGCTGGGGACGGGGGTGGTCATAGACCTGGGAGAGGCATTTACTAAGTGAGTGTCCGGAGTCATATGCTGGGATTGGAATTGGGGTGCATGGGAGACATGGGATCTAATACTGGGGGGACATGGGACCTGTCAGAGTCTATTGGACCTGTCAGTGGGGGGTACATGGGGGTCTGCCAGCTGGGGGGTGTGTGGGATCTGTTGTTGGGGATTCATGGAGTCTGCCTGCTGGGGGTGTATAGGAGCTGTCATTGGGGTTCATGGGGTCTGCTAGCTGGTGGTACATGGGATCTGTCATTGGGGTACATGGGGTCTGTCATTGGGGTACATGGGGTCTGCTAGCTGGTGGTACATGGGATCTGTCATTGGGGTACATGGGGTCTGTCATTGGGGTTCATGGGGTCTGCTAGCTGGTGGTACATGGGATCTGTCATTGGGGTACATGGGGTCTGTCATTCATTGGGGTTCATGGGGTCTGCTAGCTGGTGGTACATGGGATCTGTCATTGGGGTACATGGGATCTGTCATTGGGGTTCATGGGGTCTGTCATTTGGGTTCATGGGGTCTGCTAGCTGGTGGTACATGGGATCTGTCATTGGGGTACATGGGGTCTGCTAGCTGGTGGTACATGGGATCTGTCATTGGGGTACATGGGGTCTGCCAGCTGGGGGTGTATAGGATCTGTTATTGGGGTCATGGGGTCTGCCAGCTGTACTAGGTGGGAGGGCTTACTGAGGGGTCTGCAATGGGAGGGGGGCTTACTAAGTGGTCTGTACTAGGTGGGAGGGCTTACTGAGGGGTCTGCAATAGGAGAGGGGCTTACTAAGTGGTCTGTACTAGGTGGGAGGGCTTACTGAGGGGTCTGCACTGGGAGGGGGGGCTTACTAAGTGGTCTGTACTAGGTGGGAGGGCTTACAGTGGGGTCTGTACTGGGAGGGGGGCTTACTCAGGAGGTCTGTATTAATTACAGGATTAATTAGCTAATCAAAAAAACAATTAAGCAAAAAAAGAAAAAATGTAAAAAATTGTTAGATTAGTCGACTAATCGTAAAAATAAATCGATAGATTGATTAGTCGACAGACAAATTAATCGTTAGTTGCAGCCCTACACAGATGCATTTTATTGATGGCATTTTGAATGCAGAGATACCGTGGCTAAGGCCCATTGTTGTGCCATTCATCCACGACCATCACCTCATGTTGCAAGGATCTGTACACAATTGGAAGCTGAAAACATCCCAGTTCTGGCATGGCCAGCATACTCGCCGGACATGTCATCCATTGAGCATGTTTGGGATGCTCTGGATTGGCGTATATGACAGCGTGTTCCAGGTCCTGCCATTATCCAGCAACTTAGCACAGCCTTTGAAGAAGAGTGGACCAACATTCCACAGGCCACAATCAACAACCTGATCAATTCTATGTGAGGGAGATGTGTTGCAATGTGTGAGGCCCCCCCCCCCCAATACAGTAAAACTGCACATTTTCCAGTGGCCTTATTGCGGCCAGCCTAAGGCACACCTGTGCAAATAATAGACTGCATCTTGATATGCTACACCTGTGAGGTGGATGGATTATCTCACTAGGGCTGGACATGTTCAATTTTCTTGTACAATTTTCTGTTAGATTTACCACAAACCACATACGAAGTCAAAGCTAAACAACACTTTCTCACTTGTATTCAATTAGGCAGGCTTTGTACTTCATAGTTGAAGGAAATTTTCAAGACAATTGTAAGAAAATTGTATAATGTATAGCCAGCCTTACACAGATTTGTGAACAACATTTGAGAGCAATAGGCCTTTTGTTTACATAGAAAAAGTCTTAAATCTTAGTGGTCAGCTCATGAAAAATGGGGGCAAAAACAAAAGTCTTGCATTTATAATTTTGTTCAGTGTATGTGTTGAAGATTTTAGCAAGGTGCACCAGAAATTTTGGTACTGAAACCAAAAATGCAGGAAGCACTTTGCCAAAAACGAAAGTTAGAAAAAAAAAAAAAATTAAAAGTACTATATATATATATATATATATATATATATATATATATATATATATATATATATATATATATATATATATATATATATATATATATATATATATATATACATATATACACACACACACATACATATATACATATATATATATATATATATATATATATATATATATATACACACACACACACACACACACACACACATATATATTATATATATATATATATATATATATATATATTATATATATATATATATATATATATATATATATACACATATATATATATACACATACACACACACATACATACAGTGCCTTGTCAAAGTATTCGGCCCCCTTGAACTTTGCGACCTTTTGCCACATTTTAGACTTCAAACATAAAGATATAAAAAAGAATCAACAACAAGTGGGACACAATCATGAAGTGGAACAAAATTTATTGGATATTTCAAACTTTGTTAACAAATAAAAAACTGAAAAATTGGGCGTGCAAAATTATTCAGCTCCTTTACTTTCAGTGCAGCAAACTCTCTCCAGAAGTTCAGTGAGGATCTCTGAATGATCCAATGTTGACCTAAATGACTAATGATGATAAATAGAATCCACCTGTGTGTAATCAAGTCTCCGTATAAATGCACCTGCACTGTGATAGTCTCAGAGGTCCGTTTAAAGCGCAGAGAGCATCATGAAGAACAAGGAACACACCAGGCAGGTCCGAGATACTGTTGTGGAGAAGTTTAAAGCCGGATTTGGATACAAAAAGATTTCACAAGCTTTAAACATCCCAAGGAGCACTGTGCAAGCGATAATATTGAAATGAAAGGAGTATCAGACCACTGCAAATCTACAAAGACCTGGCCGTCCCTCTAAACTTTCAGCTCATACAAGGAGAAGACTGGTCAGAGATGCAGCCAAGAGGCCCATGATCACTCTGGATGAACTGCAGAGATCTACAGCTGAGGTGGGAGACTCTGTCCATAGGACAACAATCAGTCGTATACTGCACAAATCTGGACTTTATGGAAGAGTGGCAAGAAGAAAGCCATTTCTTAACCACTTAAGCCCCGGAGGATTTGGCTGCTAAAGGACCAGGGTTTTTTTTGCGATTTTTTACTGCGTGACTTTAACGGACAATTGCGCGGTCGTGCGACGCTGTACCTAAACTAATTTGACGTCCTTTTTTTCCCACAAACAGAGCTTTCTTTTGGTGGTATTTGATCACCTGTGCAATTTTTTGATCACGCGCTATAAACAAAAAAAGAGCGTAAATTTTGCAAAAATAACAATATTTTTCACATTTTTTTATATGAAATTCCCCAAAAAAAATGTAAAAATCAAAATTTTTTAACATTTTTTGGCCAATTTGTTTTATGCTACCTATGTTTGGTAAAAAAAAAAAAAAAAAAAAAAAAAAATCGCAAAAAGCGTATTTTGATTGGTTTGCGCAAAAGTTATCGCGTTTACTAACAAAGGGAAAGATTTTTGTCATTTTTGGTGTTTTTTTTTTAACGCGTAATGGCGGCGATCTGCGATTTTTTTTTTCGGTACTGCGACATTGCGGCGGACAGATCGGACCCTTGACTGACATTTTTGACACTTTTTGGGGTACCAGTGACATTACTGCAGTAATCAGTGCTATACATATGCACTGTTACTGCAAAAATGACACTGGCAGGGAAGGGGTTAACTTTATTGGACAGGGAGGGGTTAAGTGTGTCCTAGGGGCGTGATTCTAACTGTGCAGGGACATTCCTATTGGTGTAAAAGCAAAGATCAACCGTTCTACATAGTAGAACAGACAGATCTTCACTTTTACACAGGGAGAACTGACAGGCAGCTTGTTTACACAAGCCGCTCTGTCTTTCTCCCTTCACAGGAGCGATCGCAGTGTGACTGGCGGACATCGAGTCCGCCGGTCACACGCACTGACTTGTCTGTGAACGAGCCTCGGCGGGCGCGCGCCCGCCCGCAATAGGCTCGCAAGTCAGTGACAGGCGAGTGACGTACCGATACGTCACTCTGCCTGGCCGGGGCTGACCGCCGCAGTGTATAGTCGTGCGGCGGTCGGCAACCGGTTAACCACTTGCCGACCGCCGCACGACTATCTACGTCGGCGGTCAGCCCCTCACAGGCAAAGTGACGTAGGGCTACGTCACTAGCTTGTGAGGGTCTAGGGAGCGAGCGCGCGCCCCCGGAGGCGCGCTCCCGCTCCCGAGTGGTCACGGACCCCCCCGCGCGTGTGACCGGCGGACCCGATGTCCGCCGGCCACTCTGCGATCGGCGGGGGAGAGGGAGAAAGTCAGGCAGCTTGTGTAAACAAGCTGCCTGTCATTCTCCTCGCTGTATGAGAGCTGATCACATGGATCTACTATGTAGATCCGTTGATCACTCTGCATACAGCTGAAGCCCCAGCCAATCACAGTTAGAATCACGCCCCTAGGGACACACACAGCCCCTCCCTCTCAAATAAAGTTAACCCCTTCACTACCAGTGTATTTTTACAGTAACAGTGCATATGTATAGCACTGATTACTGTAGAAATGTCACTGGTAACCCCAAAAGTGTCAAAAATGTCAGTCAAGGGTCCGATCTGTCCGCCGCAATGTCGCAGTACCGCAAAAAAAAAAAAAAAAATCGCAGATCGCCGCCATTACGCGTTAAAAAAAAAAACAACAAAAATGACAAAAATCTTTCCCTTAGTTAGTAAACGCAATAACTTTTGCGCAAACCAATCAAAATACGCTTTTTGCGATTTTTTTTACCAAACATAGGTAGCATAAAACAAATTGGCCGAAAATTTTAAAAAATTTAGATTTTTACATTTTTTTTGGGGGGAATTTCATATAAAAAAAAGGGAAAAATATTGCTATTTTTGCAAAATGGACGCTCTTTTTTTGTTTATAGCGCGTGATCAAAAAATCGCACAGGTGATCAAATACCGCCAAAAGAAAGCTCTGTTTGTGGGAAAAAAAGGACGCCAAATTCGTTTAGGTACAGCGTCGCACGACCGCGCAATTCTCCGTTAAAGTCACGCAGTGCCGAATCGCAAAATACCCCCTGGTCGGAATGGGGGTAAAATCTTCCGGGGCCTAAGTGGTTAAAGACATCCATAAAAAGTGTTGTTTAAAGTTTGCCACAAGCCACCTGGGAGACACACCAAACATGTGGAAGAAGGTACTTCCTCTTCCTCCCTCGGCGGCCATGGGGAGTCGTCACTTCCTGGCTTGCAATTAATCCTGGGAGCTGAACGCCATCGCTCCCAGGAATCAATGCGCCTGCACCGCCCCCGACGTCAGTTCCAGTGCAGGCACCGTCATACCTTGCTAAACAGCTTCTGGGCATGCCCAGTAGCTGTGCAGGGATGATGCTGCAGCCTCGGAAGTGACGGAGGGGCCGGTGCAGTGCATCGTGGGACCGAAGAGGACGCAGAAGAGGATCGCGCTGGCTTCAAGCTGCCCACACCTGAGATGGCAGCGCTGGACAATACATTTTCAAGGTAAGTATTTCTTCTTGCAGATAAGTGCAACCCGGGACAGTTCAGAGGCTATCTATTGTGGCATGCACTAGCCCTGACTGTCCCGGGGGTATTTTTAGTTTTTTTCTTTGGTTTTAGGTGGAACTCCGCTTTAAGGATAAAAGTTAACTTTTTTTTTTTTTAACATGTTACACCCTTTATTTACTTTGAAGCAGTCCCGCCCCCACACCAAACCTCAACCCCCATGACAGCAGGTGTCACATTTTAAAAATATAGTGGCTGTGCGGGGCTCCACCCACACAGACATGTTATTCAATCATAAAGTTCTGTATATGAATTACCTAATAGTCCCTTCTGCCACCACACTATCTGCAAGACCACATTCATTTATTTTTTATTTTTTTATAGAAGATAAAACTTAGCCTCTAAGAAGAACAGTGCAGAAATTGCACTATTGCAAAAAAGTGGGGCCCCCCCCCCAAGAGGAAAATTTGCAAAGCCTAACGTAGGGGGAAGTGTCTTGCAGAAACAAGAGAAAAAAAAAAGAAATACAGTAAGGAAAAAGGGCTTCCCTTAAAGCGGTTGTACACCCGAAAACGAAAAAAAAAAAAAAAACCTGCAAGACAAAAGGCATAATGAGCTAGTATGCATCGCATACTAGCTCATTATGTATTACTTACCTTAGAACGAAGCCCCGACACGGACCCCCGGACATCGCTGCGGGCGCCGCCATGATCCCTCTGCGTCTCTTCCGGGTTCGGCGGCTCCGGCGCTGTGATTGGCCGGAGCCGCGATGACGTCACTCCCGCGCGCATGCTTTCTGGCAAGCTCCCGGCAAGGAAAACTGGAGGTTCCCCCCGGACCTTCAGAGCGCATGCGCCGCTCGTGTGAGCGGCTGCATGTACTGCAAATATCTCCTAAACCGTGCCGGTTTAGGAGATATTAATTGTACCTACAGGTAAGCCTTATTATAGGCTTACCTGTAGGTAAAAGTGTCAAAAAGCGGGATACTACCACTTTAATACACAAAAAAACTATCCTGGAAAGAATTCGAAAAGGAAGGATTGGGAAGCAAGGATTTTTGGGCACGGCATAATTATTAAAATAAAGTTTTGATTTTTGAATTCATATAAAATCAGGGAACACAAAAACACATACTAGGTATAAAAAGACCTAAAAAGAGGTCCAAAACAACAATATACAGATATTTAGCGGTTTGTTAGGGTAACAATTCCATACAGAATACTGTATGTAGTTAGTATTGCAGTTTAAGCAATCAAAATACTTGACATCAGGAGAGTCCTGTCGACGGATGCCAAAAGACACGAGGTGCCGTCCAACCGGGTCAACTGATGTCGTATTCAAACATTCATGTTAGTACATTCATTATTGCTCAACATGTTTCGCCTTTTTCAAAGCTTCTTCTGCAGCTTTTACTGGAATATTCTGCATGATAAACAAATATGTTTCAAAGATACAAACAAAAAACTTCAAATACGTTGTAAAAGATAATTACATGAAATTGACAACTGCATAATACATTAATCACATATAGTAGTTTATATCAAAATAATAGGCTACCACTCAACGTATGATCACATCGAGGCCCAGGAGGAGCAGTGAGCAAACAGGGCCGAAACGGCCGACCAGTGGTTGTATGTGGGGGTCCACACCGTAAAACATTATTGTTCACAGTATACATAGTATGTCAAAGTATACTTTATATAAATAATGCTTTAATTACACATACCTGTACAGTATTATAGAGTGAGACATATGCCTCAGCATCATATGTAGATAACGGGGGGATTATTGTGGATTTGCAGGAGACTCATGTAGTCAATAGGTGATCAACTAACAAGGAATGATGAAGGCCTGACTGTCATCTGTGTTCAAACAAAATGTATATCCACGTGCATTTTAGAATCATTGATTATGGTTAATATGCCATGCACCCAGTGGTTGTATCTTAGAAGATTTGGATACACGCTTGTGCATTTAAAGTGGGTAGCCATAGAGAAAAAGTAGGTATGTAGGAAAATGGTATTAAAGAACCCATATATAAAAGGATGTCAGGTGATATACCATATAAATAAGATGATTAAAGAAGCAAGGTAACTCCCATAGCATGATCATGTTTATGTGTCGGCGGGAGGGAAGATGATCACACCGGTCAGTAGACATTTGGACCTGTACCACAAATTTAACCCTAAAAAAGCCAGATTTTTTGTATTAGAAATCATTCCCCAAGATCCCCGTGGGGGAAACTGCGATAAGCGGATTCTCCAGAGGGAAGCCCTCTGGATAGAACGCCTCAATGCCACCCGTAGGCCAGGAATTAATGAAACCCAGTCATATAGTTCTTTTTTTATAGAATGTGGACGTTCCAAGCGAACGCTTAACGCTCTAAATGAAAATACTCGATGTATGTTTACTACTATGGAACTTTCTATCTGTCTGCTGTATACGTATAGGATCATCTTCCCTTCCCCCTGGAGCATTCTGGGTTTGTGTAAATAAATAAATTGGACTTTATGCAATATCAAGGATGGCCAATATTGAGATATCAGCCTTCTCTATATGTGCTTATCCATTTTTGAAATTAACTGGGTGTCTTTCTATGCTATAAGTTCCTTCCCATTTAGGGACCGCTTAGGGAGTGCTTCCACAATATATGTCCTTTTGTAAGGTAATGACTCCACCCTGTAAGTCATACCCTATATGTAGGGGTTATCCCCTACATGTGTATTGCAATTATATTATTATTAAGTTTTATATTGCTTTTTTACACAAATAAAGATATCATAACATGCACAATGGTGTATATATTGTATACACACAATTATGTTTGTCCTTTATTGTATTATATGTATGTAACTCTTTGCACAGTGGTTGGCTACCACTCTGTCCCGATGCTCTGTCCGGGGCCTCTGGGGGCGCTGTGGGGCTGGGTCCTGATGGCTCCCTATCGGTGTATGTGTGGCCAGATAAGCCACAGTGAGGCTCCGTCCCTTCCGGACAACACTTCCTGTGGCACCGAAGCGTCTTATGCAGGCAATTCCTGCCTAGCATACTCGCTCATCCCCTTCGGATTGGTGCTTGACTGACGGCGGGACGCGACGGCGCCCTGCCGATCGGTCAAATGTGCACATCCGGGGGAGTGGCCGGGGCAGTGACATCATTGACGAACCACCCCAGGATCCACGCCATTTAAGGGCCACACTTACATGCCCTGGTATGGTGGCGGTTCCCCATCCGGGGAGGAATTTGTGGACACATTCAGGAGCTCAGGTCTAGGTAAGCTAACAAGACCACTTCATGCCTGTAATTATCCTTTTAACCACTTTACCACCGGAGGATTTTGCTGTCTTCCGTCCAGGCCACTTTTTGCGATTCGGCACTGTGCGACTTTAACTGACAATTGCGCGGTCGTGCGACGCCGTACCCAAACGAAATTTACGTCCTTTTTTTCCCACAAACAGAGCTTTCTTTTGGTGGTATTTGATCACCTGTGCGATTTTTACTTTTTGCGCTATAAACAAAAAAAGAGCGTTTATTTTGAAAAAATAACAATATTTTTCACATTTTTTTATATGAAATTCCCCCCCAAAAAAATGTAAAAATCTATTTTTTTTTAAATTTTTGCCCAATTTGTTTTCTGCTACCTATGTTTAGTAAAACAAAAACGCAATAAGCGTATTTTGATTGGTTTGCGCAAAAGTTATTGCGTTTACTAAGGGAAAGATTTCTGTCATTTTTGGTGTTTTTTTTTTAACGCGTAATGGCGGTGATCTGCGTTTTTTTTTGCGGGACTGCGACATTGCGGCGGACAGATCGGACCCTTGACTGACATTTTTGACACTTTTGGGGGTACCAGTGACATTTCTACAGTAATCAGTGCTATATATATGCACTGTTACTGTAAAAATGACACTGGCAGGGAAGGGGTTAATTTTATTGGAGAGGGAGGGGTTAATGTATGCCTGGTGCTTACTGACGTGTGGGGGGGGGAGGTGACTATGTGACAGAAGGACAGATCGGATGTCCAGCTATGCTGAACACTCCGATCTGTCAGTCCCTGTCACTATGGAGATCCGCCTGCTGTGTTTACATACAGCGGGTGGATCTCCAGACTCGATCCCCGACGATCGGGGCAGAGCAGCGGCAATCGCCGCTGCTCCTCCGCTGGCCCGACTCCCGCTGTGAATGAACACAGCGGGAGCGAGCCTCTGGCGGCGCGCGAGCGCCGCCCACAAGGGGCGGAGTCCAGCGACGTAGGTCTACGTCGCTGGACGGGATCGCGGCACTTTGCCGCAGTAGCCTCCATGTAAGCGGAGGTAAAGTGGTTAAAAAGATACAACCCAGCTTTTTCATTTCATTTACTTAACTCTCTCAACAGTACCTATTTTTGATGGGGCCTATATTTTGGACTCAAGCTACAATAATGACTTACTATCAGGGCTGTTGGTAAGCCGCTGTAATTCCCCTCTATTTTACCCTGCATGGTCTGTATGCCTTTCTACCTTGCTTGGCGGGATCCATCTTGGATCTATAGTCACTTCCCATTGCATGTTATAGCACCTTAAGGTTCCTGATGTATATGTTTTTCAGTACCATCATCTCTTAGTCACAGACTGCCTACCTGCGTATTTTCTCAATGACATAATTTAACCCATGCAGTATATCTGTTTATCTTATATTACGTTATGTATCTGTGATGGGTCTCTATCTAGGACTTTAATTATAGTATTGGTCTGCCATTGAGACTGTTGGAAAGCTATGTGTAAAACATATACATCAGTGATGTTTGCGAAATTTCTTCCCCCCCTACCTTGCTTCTTTAATCATCTTATTTATATGGTATATCACCTGACATCCTTTTATATATGGGTTCTTTAATACCATTTTCCTACATACCTACTTTTTCTCTATGGCTACCCACTTTAAATGCACAAGCGTGTATCCAAATCTTCTAAGATACAACCACTGGGTGCATGGCATATTAACCATAATCAATGATTCTAAAATGCACGTGGATATACATTTTGTTTGAACACAGATGACAGTCAGGCCTTCATCATTCCTTGTTAGTTGATCACCTATTGACTACATGAGTCTCCTGCAAATCCACAATAATCCCCCCGTTATCTACATATGATGCTGAGGCATATGTCTCACTCTATAATACTGTACAGGTATGTGTAATTAAAGCATTATTTATATAAAGTATACTTTGACATACTATGTATACTGTGAACAATAAATGTTTTACGGTGTGGACCCCCACATACAACCACTGGTCGGCCGTTTCGGCCCTGTTTGCTCACTGCTCCTCCTGGGCCTCGATGTGATCATACGTTGGGTGGTAGCCTATTATTTTGATATAAACTACTATATGTGATTAATGTATTATGCAGTTGTCAATTTCATGTAATTATCTTTTACAACGTATTTGAAGTTTTTTGTTTGTATCTTTGAAACATACTTGTTTATCATGCAGAATATTCCAGTAAAAGCTGCAGATGAAGCTTTGAAAAAGGTGAAACATGTTGAGCAATAATGAATGTACTAACATGAATGTTTGAATACGACATCAGTTGACCCGGTTGGACGGCACCTCGTGTCTTTTGGCATCCGTTGACAGGACTCTATTGATGTCAAGTATTTTTATTGCTTAAACTGCAATACTAACTACATATTCTGTATGGAATTGTTACCCTAACAAACCGCTAAATATCTGTATATTGTCATTTTGGACCTCTTTTTAGGGCTTTTTATACCTAGTATGTGTTTTTGTGTTCCCTGATTTTATATGAATTCAAAAATAAAAACTTTATTTTAATAATTATGCCGTGCCCAAAAATCCTTGCTTCCCAATCCTTCCTTTTCGAATAATATTTTGAGGATTTGGCACCACCTGTATATAGTATATATGCTCAGATTGCTGCTATCTGAAGGCATATTCTGTCCACTTATCCTGGAATGAAGAAAAAAAAAATTGCCATTAGGCTAGGTTCACACATGTCCAGCTGTGGTTTGCAATCTGGAGCAGTTTGGTTCAAAGGTCCAGGTGCGATTCAGGTGCACATCTTTACTTAAACTTGCACCTAACCAGGAACCTTTTCAGAAACGGACCGCCCTATGTGTAAACCGACTCCACTGAAACCCGGTCCAATTCATGTTATGCAAATTAGATGCAGTTAAAAACGAATCGAATTTGCATATATGTGAACCGAGCCTTAAAGCGTAACTCCACTTTTGTTGAGAGAAAAAAAAAAAAAACATTAACCTCTGGGTGATCTTTGAACATTGCAAGGATTACAACAACATTTGTTGCTGATTTCTACCTGTTGTTATTCTGGAGAAATCATTGTTTGTTCCTCTTTGCTGAGTGGGTCTAATGGGAGTGATTTCATAATTATCAATCAGCTGTGCAGATGCAGAGCACTAAATGAGGAAATCTGCTGGGCATGCATCCCTTTAGACGTGTTCCTATTGGGAGTATCTCACCAAAAATTGCATTTTTGTTGCAGGGGATGCCTGAAATCTGACTTATCTTAGGCAGACTTTTGTCGCAATTGTATAAGCTTTATTTGCGATTTTTTTTCCCCACAAAAGTGGAGTTACCCTTTAAGGCCTAGTTCGCGCCTATGCAGTTTGTTTTTGATCCATTTCTGCGGTGCTTTTTGAAGTGCATTTTGCACACAAGCTTTTGAAGCTTTTCATGCACAGATTAAAAAAAGCAAAACACAAATTGAGGCAAAATTGCACTACATGTTTTTCTGCAGCTTCTCCATTGAAGTCTATTGCACCAAAAATGCACCACTTTGCATTTAAAAAAGTCCCTGACCCTCTCCAAAAAGGGGCTGAAAAATGTACAGATGTGAACGTGTCCCTTAGGGAACCATGTTAAATAGACTGTAGTGAGTTTCTGCAAAAAAAAAAAAAAAAAAAAAAACACCCCATAGGTGTGAAACAGGCCTTAGAGAGAGAAAAGCACTGTCCTGACAAGGTGAAAGGCTTGCTTGCCAACTGGCAGAACTGGTCAGGCAAACATTCTGTACCTCTGCCAATTGCAGCTATCTGCACTAAACCAGACATCGGATGTGCAGATTTATTTTCAGGGGACTAGGCCATGGCAATCAGTCTAGACTGAGAATTAAACAACATGCTATCCTACAGATCAGTAAAAATCTAGTACCCCATTCATTGTTAAGCAATGTCAGGCCAATGTTACCTATACACCACACCTGGCACTGCTAGGCTCTTCTCAGTCTCCTGGGATAGAATGGCTGTAGTTACACCAGATTGTGTAGCATGCTATATTATGCACAAAGCCTAAAAAAAAAACAAAGGCACATGCAACTTGAACCCCAATTATCAATCAGCATAACTGCTATGATCATTTGTACCAGAAACACTGCCCAACACCCCCACCCAAAAACTGACAATAACCTGCTGATGCTGGCCCTAAAATCTATCATCAAGGGTAATACCCAAGTATCCCAAATATTCTAAAATGACAAGGTTTATCCATAGTGTCCAGGAGAAGAGACTTTCCAGGTAGATGAGAAACCACTCCCAACCTCCTTGCTTCCAATCCGGCCCAGGGGTAATGATCCGCAAACAGAACATTAAAAAAATAATGAAGTCATGAAATCTTTCTTGCTGTATGAAAAAAAAAAAAAAGCATGTGTCCGAGCCTTCCCCTTGATATGCATTATTGAACATTACTTGGTTAAAGTGTTTGTAACCCTAAAAAAGAAAATATATGATCCTGTTCCTATAAAACATGTTACACAGCACAGTGCTTGTGCTGTGTCATTAGGCCCTCTCTAGCACCTAAAAAACCTGGCTGATCCTGCCAGTTTCTACCCTCTCCCCTGTACACTGACCATGGTGTAACATGGCTGCTGAGCCCTGACACCGTGGTCAGTGTACGTGCCTCCTTCATCCGCAGCTCTCCTATGCCCTCTCCCTCCCCGCCTGTCAACTCCTGTGTGTGAGCGGTGTCCTCCCCTCCCCTGCTGCCTATGCAACATAAAATAAATAAACTGTCCTTTGTAGAATCCACTCTATTATAACCTGTTCTATTGCTCAGTGCCTTTGTTTTATAAGAATGATGCAATGCAATACCTTATTGAAGACCACCGCCGAGTGGTCACGTGACCGCCCGAGGTTCTCCTCCTCTCTCCCGGCTGACATCAGAGAGAACCAAGCCCCTCCCTCTTCAGTCCTCGGAGCGGGACAGGAGAGCGCCAGGACATCAGCTGATTGCACAGCGGCGCTTCAAAATAAGGTATTGTGCCACATCATTTTTATAAAACAAAGGCACTGAGCAATATATAAGGTTATAATAGAGAGGATTCTACTAAGGACCTATAATGGCTTAACAACCACTTTAATATGTACCGCTATTGTGACAGCAGAAAATCAACCTGAATGGAAACTGAGTTTTCTTAGCATTTCTATATGAGCTCCTCAAAATGAACCTTTTGATTTGCAATTCGTTATCACACAAGTCACAATCTTTGGCACATGCAAAACTGTCGTGTTTAAATTTGAGCTACACAGGATATGCTGAAACAAGCTTGAACTTTGAAGCTACAGTGCAAAAATGATGTAATAAAAATAGCTTGTGGTGCTGAAAGGAAGTCAAACCGATAATTCCCCAAGAGTGACCATGGAGGGACAACCATTGAGGTTATCTTCTATTAGGAACATATTCAATGCGGTCATGACCATAAGCTTCCCATAGATATCTAATATGAAGAGGATACAAAGTTCCCTGCTGCAGAGGTAGCTAGACTTTCCAAGACCATGGTTATAGTTCAAATATAACAAGCCATACAATGGATGAAAAACAAGCCTATGTTTTTTTCAATTTGGTAATTAGAAGAGCAATCAGAGCCCTATCTCCATGGGAATGTGCTTGCCAGTTTTGCCTAGCACTAGGTGTCTGCATTTTTTTCTGTTCTAGAGATGGAATCTCTGCAAAGGTATTTTAATGAAAGTTATGCTTTGCTCTCATGGCTAGGAGACCGGTATAATGCACTAAGATGAATGGCCACTGGGCTAAATCGTTTGGAACCACACTCGGCTCATTATACATTGGATAAAACTCTACTCTCCCAGTTGATCTTCACTGACACGCTTTCTAGATGACCTTTTAAACCAACAGAACTACTTTTTAAGCTTTCACAGAAATGTATAAAGCCTGAAGGGTTCTAAAGGGCCGTACACACGGGCCAAATATCGGTAGATAGAATAGAAACTGGCCGACATTTGGACCTTATGTACTGTAGCAGGTCCAACAAAAGCCGGCTGAATGTCAGTCTTCAAAAAGGCAGAAGGGGTATTAAACTCGAAACCAAAACTATTATATATTGCAGCTTACCAATCGTTAGATGTGGTGGCTGCATTTTTTTGGGGTTTTTTTCCCTGTTTTCACCCGGGGATCTTTTTGGTAAGACACTTTCTGTATTTGAGTGTCCCCACTCTGAATGGAGTAGCACAGAGACACCTCTGAACAGCGGAACTATCAGTCTGGGAAAGAGGGTAGTGTTAGATGTATTAGCAGATTTTGATACAATAACAAAACTGAAGATAAACTCCAGCTTAGGCCCCTTTCACACTTGTGCGACTTGTCATGTGATTTTGGGACTGCAAAAATCGCATGACAAGTCGTTCATTATTTACAATGAGTACCATTCATATCTGTGCGACTTGAAGTCGCACCGACTTCAAAAGTAGTCCCTGCACTACTTTGGCACGATTTTGAAGCGTTTTAAGGCCAAAGACATTCAAGCCCAGTCAAACTTGCATCAAAATCGCGTCAAAATAAAGGTACAATTGCGCGACTTTGAAGTCGCACAAGTGTGAAAGGGGCCTAACATCTAAAAAGCAGTTACAGCACCAGATTTTTTTTTCTTTTGGGATAAATATTTTACATAAATAAATAAAAGCTGATCCTTGATATCCATGTCATTTGTAAATGGGTTTTACAGCTACAGCAGGATAGCTTTTTCTGTTGAAAAACAGATGTACTAGCTTGGTCATCAGGTGAAAAATGTAAGAAAGAAAGCCTAAAATGGAAAACTAATGCAACTCTAAAAAAAATAAAAAATGTTGGAAGGTAGGGATTTTTTTTTTTTTTTACAGAAGAGACATGCACACTTACAGGTTATGGCTAAAGTTAACCCCCACCGATAACATTTATTTCTGCTTTCAGTTGCAGGACATCTAGCAACCACCTCATTTCTTCAAAAGGAGTTAAAGATCAAAACTGTGAAAGCTGTGCCCAAAAAAAGGCAAGCAGGGAACAAGAGACTAGTCATCAGTTCTGTCTGTGTTCTCCCTTTATTAACGACTAACAATGTCTTACTCTGAATTGTGCCTCAATTTAAAGGTGGCCATCTTGGTAGAGTCAGAGCTTTGCTTTCTTTCCTCTTTAACAAGAGCAGTGAGCAGCACATTACTGACGTTCCCAAATCTTAGGAGATTTGCAGTCAGTAGCGCAGTGTCTGAGATTCACACAGTAGATTTTTCAGAGTACTGCTTCCGTACAATAACATTTCTATATGTTCACAATAGCAAAGCCTCACTCTTTGATTTCAGGTCCATTTACACGTAGAATGAAATTGTACTAACCCTGTAGTTCCAAGTACAGCTACACAAAATACTGAGTGTCTGTGCAGCAGTAGTAAAATTAAAAGAGTAGTATAAAATAGTCAAAGATATTTTGGCCATACTACCCTGTATGTCACAAGAGTGAAGTTTTTTTCTGCACTCCTGTGACCTGTTTCAGCCGACAGCGAGGTAATACCATTTTGCAATCAAACTGGCAGCTGCACTAGGTGTTTGCGCCTCATTTTCTTTCTTTTATGCATCCGTTTGGAGTTCCCTGCCTGAGGAGAGCAGCACGCCAGTCTTCCCCTTTGGAGTGAGCGCTTGGCTGATATATCTGTTTGGAGTATGGCAGCTGGCTCAGCCTTTCTGCGATCCGCTGAGAGCCTGAGCCAGCCTCTACCGCTCCTCCACAGCTCAACACTCAGGACAGAGCAGAGAGTTCATGACTGAGTGAAGGGGGAGAACTGAGCGATCAGTGTTGCATGATCACTCCGTTTTTACGGAAGAGCTGACTGGGGACAGATGCAGCATCAGATTAATGATGCATCCACCTGAGTATAAAAGTATGCTTTTTTCAGTCCATACTTGTCTTTTACACTGATTCATTTAGGCCCCGTTCACATAGGGGCAACGCTACTCGGAGCGGCCGCCACGGACTTCATAACATTGAAGTCTATGGCGGTCACCTCCTGGTCGCCCCAAAGAAGCTCCGGACCCTTTTTCTACTTGTGTTGCTCCTATTAGAACGGGTCCGCAGCTTCCCTATGGGAGGTGACCTGCGGCGACCTGTGAGGCGACCAGGTCGCCTCACAGGTCGCCCTAGTGTGAACCGGGACTTACTGTCCAGGTTGGATGTAAATAAAAAATATAAATGTGTAATTTGTATGTATATATATATATATATATATATATATATATATATATATATACATACACACACACACCTCAATGTACACTTCACCCAAGAGACGAGCCATGTAACAAAGACCTAATCTGGAGGCGGGCAGCTGTATATTCAGGCAACTGCAAAGATGCTCAGAATGTTTATCTAAAATTAGGCCTATATCACATTGCCTGATGGATCCCATACCTGCACTCCTTTTATGAGAAGGTGGTTAAATGTTGGTGGCATAACACAGTTATAGAGGGCTAGTTATATAACTTTAAGACACTGATGAAAATAAATACTGTGTAATATTAGGAGGCTGAAAAATATAAAAATAGTTCAGTGCAAACCAGTTTACAAAATTAGGAAATACATTCTCTCTCACTCACACAAGGAACGGCATTGATATGCGATTAAAGACTTTGTGGTCACAATTTTGCTGGGCAATGCCCGGTAATACAATAAACAGAAGTTGGAGCAGTCTGAGGATGAGACTACCAGAAGGACTTCCCATAGCTCTGGCTTTACACCAGGGCAGAAAAGCTAAAGCCAGCCAAAGTCAGTGTTAAAGGGAGAATCCCTCCAGCAGAGCCATTGTCTTCTCCCAGCGGGGATGGCACAGTGACTACTCAACTTGGGTATATTCTGCCTGCCCATACATGGTTCAAATCTCGGCCAGTCCCTGGTGAACCGCCTGAGACTTGAACCATCTATGGACGGGTTAAGGCTCAGTACATCTGTTCAGATCTGAAAGTTAAATTCGAAGTCCAATCTCACCTATTTTTATCTCATCTTCTTCTGCCTCATGCTTGGCGAAAAAACTGTGCTGCTCTTCAAATTTCCTTACTTTTCCTTTACCACTATGTGCATCTGGATTTTCATTAAAGAGGCACTGCAGCAGGAATGCTTGCTCCTCGTTTCAAACCCAGTGTCCCACAAAACCCACTGACTGTCAAAGACAACTCCTTGGGCTACACTGTATGTCAATTACAGCTGACACCTCCGATGTGGTGCATACAACTTGCACACTGTCAGTTTCATCTGGAAGAGAAAGGGTTAGTTATAAAGCACTCCCCCTTCCCTATGCCCACCAAATCCCAGGGCTCGGGATTGTTCTGCAGTAGACATATGCCGGTTTTCGGTAATTCGATATATCGCGGTATTTTTAAAATACAGAGTTTCTCTGCTCCTGGGTCTGACTTGTGAATTGATACATTTCAGTGAGCTGGATGACTCATTCACTCACACAGCTAACGCCTTTCAGCATTAAGTCTCCCAGTAACTATAAACAAAAATGATTACATTGTATCTTTTCCTTCCCTCTGCCAGGGAGAAAGGAAGTTTAACCTCTTAAAGACTGGACCTTTTTCTGACACTTGTTGCTTGCAAGTTAAAATCAGTTTTTTTTTGCTAGAAAAGTACTTAGAACCCCCAAACATTTTATATATTTTTTTAGCAGAGACCCTACAGAAATAAATGGCGATTGTTGTAATATTTTATGTCACACTGTATTTGCGCAGCAGTCTTTCAAACGCAATTAATAGACTTTAATGAATAAAAAAAAAAAAAAACGTAACAGTAAAGTTGTCCCAATTTTTTTTTTTTTTTGTTACACAGAGAATCGTGAGAGAATCGTGATCTTTATTCCAAGCTAAAAAATCGTGATTCTCATTTTGGCCAGAATCGTGCAGCTCTAATATATATATATATATATACACACATATATACACATATATATATACACATATATACATACATACATACACACACACACGCATAGCAGCCCACATTACATTATTACATTATTACATTACATTATTATATAGCCATCAAGCAGTGTCTGGCCTACCTGGTGATGACTGGTCCTGGCGCTCTGATCCGATGGCCTGGTCTTTAAAGGGGCAAATCCTTGCGATCCAGAAGTGGTTAAACCTGAAGGAGGACCGGTGTTTTTATCTATTAATGACTTTACTATTGCTTTAGGCCTGGTTCACATGTATGCGGGTTGGCGGTTCACATGTATGCGGGTTGGCGGCCCACATTTGCACAGGCATAGCAGCCCATTGATTTGAACGGGCTGCTATGCCCTCATTTTCCGCAGAAAAAAGGTGCATGCAGCATTTTTTTAAAATTCAGTGGCCTTGAAATCCATCCTGCTTTTGCACCATGCGACTAACCTGCAGTTCCTGCTCTGGCAAGCTTTCTGCATTTTTTGTATACGTGGGCACGGCATTTAAAAACAGTTTGCGTGTGCAGCAACGGCAGGTAAGTCGCATGGTGCAAAAGAAGGATGGATTTCATGGCCACTGCACCTTTTTTCAGCTGAAAACGCAGGCATAGCCACTCAAGCCCATTCACATCAATGGGCTGCTATGCCTGTGCAAATGTGGGCCCCCAACCCGCATACATGTGAACCAGGCCTAAAGCAATAGTAAAGTCATTAATAGATATAAACACCGGTCTTCCTGCAGGTTTAACCAATTAATGACTTTACTATTGCTTTAGGCCTGGTTCACATGTATGCGGGTTGGGGGCCCACATTTGCACAGGCATAGCAGCCCATTGATGTGAATGGGCTTGAGCTGCTATGCCTGCGTTTTCAGCTGAAAAAAGGTGCATGCAGAGTTTAAAAAAATGCAGTGGCCATGAAATCCATCCTTCTTTTGCACCATGCGACTTACCTGCCGTTGCTGCACACGCAAACTGTTTTTAAATGCCGTGCCCACGTATACAAAAAATGCAGAAAGCGTGCCAGAGCAGGAACTGCAGGTTAGTCGCATGGTGCAAAAGCAGGATGGATTTCAAGGCCACTGAATTTTAAAAAAATGCTGCATGCACCTTTTTTCTGCAGAAAATGAGGGCATAGCAGCCCGTTCAAATCAATGGGCTGCTATGCCTGTGCAAATGTGGGCCGCCAACCGCATACATGTGAACCGCCAACCCGCATACATGTGAACCAGGCCTAAAGCAATAGTAAAGTAATTTATAAACAACACCTCCTTCAGGTTTAACCACTTCTTGACCACAAGGATTTGCCCTCTTAATGACCAGGCCATCGGATCGGAGCCGAGCGCCAGGACCAGTTATCACCAGTTAGGCCAGACACTGCTTGATGACCTGGTTCACAGAGTCTGTACTGACTGACTATATAATAATGTGCATAGGTGATAGCAATAGAATACCGTGATAATACCGTGGCAAAACCTTAATCAATTAATCGCAGCATGAAAATGATACCGTCACAAGCCTATTCTGCAGCAGTGGGCATTTGCTCATAGTTTCTGTGCGACGTGATCATGACTGCAAACACAACTAACAGCATCTTGTTTAATTGTTTTATGAGAGAGAGAGAGAATGTTATTGCTGGTAGTAGTCTCCGCTGCCCCATAGAGCTGCATGGAGGATCCGATCAGATCCGCCTAAAAAACTGACAGGCGGATCTGAGCGGATCGCCTGTGTGAAAGAGCCCTAAATATATGCTCAGTAACAATGCTTTAAAAAAAAAGTTAAGCCTAACACTTTTCTGTCATCTTCCACATGAACACACGACTGCATTACCAACATTTTGCATATCTGAAGTTACAATTAATTCTTGAAACATTTACACATCGATCCATTTATCTCATTCTGCATGTTAAAATGTATGCATTGCCAAGTCTAGTTACCATGAGAAGAAAAACAGAACTCTGCATAATACGTATATTATATGCATTGAAACCAATCAGATTAAAAATTCCATTTGTGACATTTAGTATAAAAGAGCACTCCAAGATGCAAGACGTTTAATCGAATCACTGAAGAACTTTGTGTGTCTGAGATCTAGGATCACTGTCATTTTGCTAGAAGGAAACATTAAAGAGATACTTAGAAGTCAATCTATTTTGTCATTTCAGCACCATTCAGTACTTTAGGAAAAGTTTTTAATGCTGACAGCAGCACGATACTGCTTAGTAGACTATACTGTACAACCCTTGGGACTGTGTGCAATACTCTGCCCAAGCTCATGACCTTTCCTAGCCAAAATAAATCACAAGAGTGATCTGACGGCTTACAACAAGTCCCAAAAACTAGTGACTTATAGACAAAACCAGCAGCATCACAGTGCTGTCACCCATGATTAAGAATTAAAAAAAAAAAAGCTGTCACACATCAGATACCTTAAGAATTCAGAAGAAACAATGCTAGGAAAAGGCTCTCTATTGGTTCTAGAAACCTTGTAGAAAAAGTATATAAAGATTTTATCAGTCGTGATTGCATGCCTTTGATGTTGAGCAATATCTACCCAGACTGGAATCTCATGTTTGGGTGGAAGTCAAAGGGTGACAAACATCAAAAATTGAGCAACCCGATTTTGTTAGGTATTAAAAAAGTCAGTTTAAATTCTCGTTTATAAAAAACAAACAAACATGTTATACTTACCTGCTCTGTTGCAGTGCATTTGCACAGAGCAGCCCTGTTCCTCTTCTCGGGTCCCTCTTCACAGCTCCTGACCCCTCCCTCCACTTGAGTGCCCCCACAGAAAGCAGCTTGCTATGGGGCCACCTGAGCTGAGCTGCAACTCCATCTGTCCATTCAGACATGGAGCTGCTGTTCAGCCCCATCCCCTCTCTCTCCCGATTGGCTGACTGAACATTGATTGACAGCCGCGGGAGCTAATGGCACCGCTGCTGCGTCTCAGCCAATCAGAAGGGAAGAGTCCCAGGGGGCCAAGGGGCTCATGAACATCGTTGGACAGAGATCGGGTTTAGGGGGACTGAGGGAGGCTGCTTCACACAAAGTTTTTTATCCGAATGCATTAAGATAAAAAAAAAATCTTACGCCTCCTTTAACCACTTGCCGACCGCCGCACGACTATCTACGTCGGCGGTCAGCCCCTCACAGGCAAACTAACGTAGGGCTACGTTGCTTGCTTGTGAGGGTCTAGGGAGCGAGCGCGCGCCCCCCGGGGCGCGCTCCCGCTCCCGCGTGGTCACGGACCCCCCCGCGCGTGTGACCAGCGGACCCGATGTCCGCCGGTCACTCGGCGATCGGCGGGGGAGAGGGAGAATGTCAGGCAGCTTGTGTAAACAAACTGCCTGTCATTCTCCTCGCTGCAAAGACACTGATAAAACGGATCTGGTATGTAGATCCGTTGATCAGTGTCCTTACAGCTAGAGCCACAGCCAATCACAGTAGAAACCACGCCCCTAGGGACACACACAGCCCCTCCCTTCCAAATAAAGTTAACCCCTTCACTTCCAGTGTATTTTTACAGTAACAGTGCATATGTATAGCACTGATTACTGTAGAAATGTCACTGGTAACCCCAAAAGTGTCAAAAATGTCAGTCAAGGGTCTGATCTGTCCGCCGCAATGTCGCAGTACCGCAAAAAAAAAAATCGCAGATCGCCGCCATTACGCGTTAAAAAAAAAAACAACAAAAATGACAAAAATCTTTCCCTTTGTTAGTAAACGCGATAACTTTTGCGCAAACCAATCAAAATACGCTTTTTGCGATTTTTTTTACCAAACATAGGTAGCATAAAATAAATTGGCCGAAAATTTTTAAAAATTTTGATTTTTACATTTTTTTTTGGGGGAATTTCATATAAAAAAATGTGAAAAATATTGCTATTTTTGCAAAATTGACGCTCTTTTTTTGTTTATAGCGCGTGATCAAAAAATCGCACAGGTGATCAAATACCACCAAAAGAAAGCTCTGTTTGTGGGAAAAAAAGGACGTCAAATTCGTTTAGGTACAGCGTCGCACGACCGCGCAATTGTGCGTTAAATTCACGCAGTGCCGAATCGCAAAATACCCCCTGGTCGGAATGGGGGTAAAATCTTCCGGGGCTTAAGTGGTTAAAGCAGTATTAAACCAAAAAGCAAACAAGAAGTGATGGATGCATTAGTTTTCTTCTTTAGGCTTTCTTCTATTTTCATCTGGTGATCTGACCAGTAATTGCTTCCAAGTAACTAAAAAAAAAACCGGCACACGAATACTTAGTTTTGATGCGATTTATTTCAGCATGACTGCAGTGTACAACATAGCATTGTGCCATGTTGTACACTGCTGTCATGCTGGAAAAAAATTGTTTCAAAATGAAGGATTCGTGTGTCGGCTTTTCTTGTTACTTGGAAGCAATTAAATGCATCTGGACGCTGCAGCCTGAGCACCGACATTCCATAATATGGCAGAGCTAGGGTGAGTCTGTATCTGACCAGTTAAGCCTCTTCGTCAAAAGAAAAAGTTTTCTTCTAGATCAGCGGTGTTCAAACTTTCTAAACAAGGGGCCAGTCCTTCAGACTTTATGGGGGCTGGACTGTGGCAATGGAAGTAGAACATGTCACAGTGTCAGTGGGAGGATTAGTGCCCCCCACTGGCGGGGTCCGTGGGAGGATTAGTGCCCATACTGGCAGGGTCCGTGGGAGGATTAGTGCCCATACTGGCAGGGTCCGTGGGAGGATTAGTGCCCATACTGGCAGGGTCCGTGGGAGGATTAGTGCCCCCCACTGGCGGGGTCCGTGGGAGGATTAGTGCCCATACTGGCGGGGTCCGTGGGAGGATTAGTGCCCATACTGGCGGGGCCTGTGGGGGGATTAGTGCCCATACTGGTGGGGTCCGTGGGAAGTATAGTGTCCCATCGTGGGTGTCAGTTGCAGAAGTTATGCTCCTATTGATGGGGTCAGTGGTAGGACTAGTGCCCCATTGTTGGTGTCAGCGGGAGGAATACTGCTCCAATTGGTGGGGTCAGTGGGAGGAATAGTGCCCCATCATTTAAGGGCAGGGGGTGGAAGAGTGCCCCATTGTTGGTGTCAGTGGCAAGAATTATGCACCCATTGTTGGTGTCAATAGGAGGAATAATGCCCCAAGGGCCAGATAAAGGCAAGCAAAGGGCCACATCTGGCTGCAGTTTGGAGACCCCTGTTCTAGATGTATCAGTTTACAAGGATGAGAAAAACCATTTAACAATGGCAGGGGTGCTTACAATGTTCAGCTTATTTATTCATGCAAAACCTTTATCCCAAAAGGAAAAAAAACGTGTTTGCTGTAACGTATAAGCTGTAATGTCACAGGTTGCAGGAAAGGAATTTGCTTGATTCCCTCAACACATACAGTGCTGACAGGGGAATCCCTCCTGCTGAGCCATTATCTTCCGCCAGAAGACCGTGATTATTACTCGTGGCTATACAAGCCACTAGCGATAATCGAATGTAAAATCCAGCAGGCTGGTTGTACCCAAGGTAATCCATCGATCAAATTGGTACATTCAGCCTGCCAAATACATGGTTTCAATATCGGGCGATTCCTTCTGAGAACAGAGATTCAAACAGTCTATGGCCTAAGCTGGAATCTGGCTTCAGTTTGTTAGTGTATCTAAATCTTCTAATACAGTGGTTCTCATCTCTGGTCCTCAGGACCCACTAACAGGCCAGGTTTGCAAGATATCTGAAATACATCCCAGGTGATATCATTTGCTGCTCAGTGATTGCAGTATTCTAGTCTGCATCTCCCCAAGGTAAAACCTAAAATCTGGCTTGCTATTGGGTCCTGAGGACCGGAGTTTAGAACCACTGTTGTAAAAACATTTAAACACTCCCTCCCCCTCATCGCACCTGCAGCCCAGGCAGTTCACACTGCCCTATGTGATACGCTAGGGGTGTCAATTCAAATTTAACGAAACCCCTAGATCAGATTGCACATCGCAGTGCAATCTGAAAGTTTGCACAGAATCGGATCGCACTAGTGTGAACCACCATGCGATCCGATTATGCTGCGGACCAAAAAAAGGGTCCTGTGCGTGTTTCAGTGCGATTGTGGTGCGAATTCAGCCAAACTGTATGGCTGAATTTGCACCGCAGTGACCGCACAGACATTGCATGCAATTTTAGGAGCAGTGAGCTCCAAATTAAATGCGATCTCTGATCGCACAAATGTGAACCGGCACTTACAAAAAACGGAAGTTCAGTCCTCTCATCGAACTGCCGGTTCACACTGATCTGACTTGTCAGGCGACTTGGTCGCCTGACAAGGAGCTTCAAATGCTGTGCAATGGAACCATTCTAATCAGAGCGACTCAAGTCGCTCCGACTTTGCAAAAAAATAGGGCAGGAACCTTTTTCTAAGTCAGAGCGACTTGCATTGACTTCTATTATGAGAAGTCGTTGCAAGCCACGCTGAAGTCGCCCTGCACGGGCGACTTCCATTAGTCCCCCGAAGTCGGGGCGACTTAGAGTCGGACTAGTGTGAACCGACTCTAAGTGCCAGTTCACACTTGTGCAGTTTGCGAGAATGCATGTAATTCGGAGCGCACTGCTCCTTCATTACATGCGATCTCTTGCGCGGGTGCGAGTTCAGCCATACACTTTGTATGGCTGAATTCGCAGCACATCCGCAGCAAACTCGCACATGAGGCTTTTTTTGAGCCGCGTCAGAATCGGATAGCACAGTGGTTCACACTTGTGTGATCTGATTCTGTGCGAACTTGCAGATCGCACTGCGATATGTGATCGCAACTGGGGGTGTCATTAACTATTAATTGACACCCCCCTGCGTATCGCATATGGCAGCGTGAACTGCCAGATGTGCGGATGCGATGCGGGAACACGCTGCATATTCGAAGCGTCCCCGCATCGCACAAGTGTGAACTGGCACTTAAGAGCCGGTTCACACTGAGGCGACACGACATTGGGGGGTGACCTGTGAAGTCGCGTGCACTGCGACTTCGGCGCGACTTGCAGGGACTTCACATAATGGAAGTCTATGCAAGTCGCTCCGAGGTCGCCCCAAAGTAGTACAGGACCCTTTTTCTAAGTTGGAGCGACTTGTGTCACTCCTATTAGAACGGGTCCTGTACTACTCAATGGACCGCGACTTGTCAGGCTGAAAAGTCGCCTGACAAGTCGCTGCTGTGTGAATGGGCTCTAAAAAGAACAAAATACATTGTAAAACATTGCGTTTATAGTTATCTAGCAGCCTTAACAATGTTGATAAACATTTGCCTGAGGCTCTTTTTTTTGACAGCTTGTGCTTGAGCAGAGAACAGCTCTGCTCGGTATGAATCAAGGAAATGGCGTTTGAAGATCGTGAGGAGGGGGTGAATCGAGATCACAATTTTTTAGCGATTAATTGTGCAGCTCTAGTACAAGGTGACATTTTTTTTTTTTTAAATAAATGACAAACAAAAAAATGATGACCCTACAATGCGTTTTATGCACATTCCCTCTGGAAGAAGCATTACAACAAAACTTATGTTACTGAAACTACTACAGAAGAGCTCAGGAAAGAATTCAGACGAGGCAGCCAATGGTTTGTAGACAGAAAGGAGGTTGTTAACACTTGGCCTGTTCAATAACAACATGGTTGTCCAAACAAACCAGGCAGACTTTACTCCAGTCACTCGCTAGAATATGAATGAAAAACATCACTCAGCAAAAAAGACTTTACACAGAAGCCAGAGCAGGATTGTGGTAGTGCGATGTCTGTGGCTTGTGTGAAATGTCACACTAGAGGATAGCAAGGTGGGGAAACACCAGCACTGGGCTTCTCTTCACCAGAGGCTGGCAACCTGTTATTTTTCAGCTATTGTGCTGTCAACAAGGCCCAGCAGGTACGCCTTTGTTTGAGCCACTTAAATGTAAAACTAAAAAGGCAACCTTTTTTTTTTTGAGTAAGCAAAGCTTGTAACCTCTGTTGGATTTTGCAGGGGGAGAGGAGAGGGAGAGAGAAAACACTTCTAAACACAAACGCTCATAAACGCCGTTAAACATGGCATGTAAAAGTGGCAAAACAACAGACGTTTTTAGCCATTGGTTAGTATCTGTCAAGTTCCAGCGGTCAGAAGGTTTTCAAACGTCCTGTGTACATGAAGCCTAAAATCCACATAAAGACCTATTAACGTTGTAGAAAACACAAAGTTAAAATGTAGCGCTCATTACTGTGTTTCTATTTGAAATTGTATATCATGCAAGTAGCAATATGCAAGTGCTCTTGAGATAGCAAAGACTTTTTTCTCCTGTAATATTCTAATAAAGCCGCAGTCCTCTCAGGAAGTGATTAATGCACCCATTTTGCCAGGAAAACATGAAATAAAAATTGAATTGAAAAGTGGTTTCTCCACTTTAAGCATAATGACAACATCATCGTGTCAAAATACCCCCAAATAACAGCATTCCCAAAGAGCAGGAACAAACTGCCAAATACACAGCTGAAATGCAAACATGGGAACTTTAGACTAGGTGAACATCTACGCGGCCATGGGGGTTGTGGTTTGCGGCACGACAGCCCATTTAGTTGAATGGGTTGCCTTATCCTGTAAAATGCCGGAAAAAAGGCACTGCACTACTTTGGAAATTGTAGCCCTCACAGAAACTGTAGTAGGAGCACAGTGTGGTGCCACGTTTCATTGTGTGAGTAATAGCAGGTGCAAGACCCGCAGCGGCGCCACCTGCATAGGTGTGAACCTAGCCTAACTGCCAAAGGATTTGTAATTCTGTCCAGCCACTAATCTGATTTATACTTTCAAGCTGCATTCACAACTGGGCAGTGATTTTTAAGTGTATGTTTTTTGTTTTTTTACATTTGTGTGTGTGTGTATATGAGTGTTTTAGATGTGTATTTAAAGAGTAACTCAACTTTTGTTGAGATAAAAACAACATTCCCCTCTGGGTTATCTATGTACAGTGCAGAGATTTTAAACTTGGTTTAAAATTCTTTTTTTTTAAATAGAAAATAAGTTTATTTATGCTGTTTTGGTTTAAAATTCTGAAGAAATCACTATGCGTTTGTCTGTGTCCATGTGGGAAAGTGAATCTAATGGGAGTGGTTTCATAATTATTAATCAGCTGCTGCATCTGCAGATCCCTTTAGACTTGATTTTCTATTGGGAGTATCTCACCAAAAGTGACATTTTTGCTGCAGGGGATGCCTGAAACCTGACATATTAGTGCAGACTTCTGGGAAAATCAGTGAGCCAAATCACACAAGCAGGAAATTATATTTCTGGGGGGGGGGGGGGGCTGTACACAGAATGTAGCCATATTGCATTGCATTTTACAGAAAATGATAGCGCTGCAAACTGAAAAGGAAAGTCATTTTTTCAACAGCATCCAATTGTGTCACAATTGCCCATGCCATTTTTTTTTTGCTGTTAATTTTTCCTACGAAAGTGGAGTTACTCTTTAAGCTTTAGATGTTTTTGTTTTAGCCAATTGAAATTAAGAGACCAGCTCTTACAGGATAAAATACACCTGAAATCCAGAGGAAAAAAACTTTTTTTGCATTTTCAGGTTTTCTCATTGAAGTATATAGGACCCATTTCTGCCTCAAAAATGGCTCATGTACTGTAGCTTTTAGAGTATCAAATGCTAAACTACAGGCACCTGGGTGCTCCATGTGGACAGCTACCAATAAAATACATGGAATTTTGAATATTCAGCATTTTGTAGTTTCGAGCTACACTGTGTAAATGGGGCCTAGAGCCAAGTCATATAGTCGTGTCTCCTTTTTAACCTCAAGCCCAATGACAGGCCAATAAGTAATGCGGCACACCTAGTTGGCCCCTACTACTCTCCCCCTCTCATCCACTTTGTGTTTTGCTGTATAAGTGATGGCAGAAGCTTTAGGGCCTATTTACACTTCCATGCTGTAAGAACACATGGTGACGTACGTACCGTGCATTCCTACGTTGCAGCTCCATTTATTTTAAATAGCACCACAACACATTTAAGTGGAACTCTACCCAAAACAACGTGATAAAAAATATATGTTCTTTAGCAAGGATCATACATTCCACATTAAAGGGTAACTCCACTTTAATGGGGGGAATAAATTAGCAAAGGAAAAACAATATAGTGTATACAATTTCGACACCTCATATTGTAATTGAATGTTATTAAAAATTAAGTTTCCTTTTTAATCATCAGCTGTTTTAATTTTCTGAACACGCAATGCAATATGGCTACCTGGAGCTGTTCTGTACACAGAATGTGTTCTGACCACACCCCAGAAACATAATTTCCTGCTTGTGTGATTGGCTAACCAATTTTCCCATTAGTCTGCCTAAGATACAAGTCAGATGTCTGGCATCCCCTGCAACAAAAATGTCATTTTTGGAGACATACTCCCAATAGGAACACGTCTAAAAGGGATGCAGGCCCAGCAGATTTCCTTATTGGAGCCCTGCAGCTGCCACAGCTGATCATTTCGAAACCACTCCCATTATACCCACTCAGCACAGAGGAACGAACAGGGAGTTCTTCAGAATAACAAAAGGTAGAAATCTGCAACAAAGTTTGTTCAAATCCCTGCAATGTACAGAGATCACCCAGAGGGGAATGTTTTTTTTCTCAACAAAAGTGGAGCTACGCTTTAATAATTATGCTACCAACATAAGTGTGCGTTTTAAATTGCCTCCAGCTTTGCTCCTGTTTCTTCTTGCTGGAGACTGCCATTTTCATGAAGCCCAGAGCACCTGAATAGCAGTAAATCATAAATCAGAACTAAACCCATCGATTTAACTTTTTCAAATAACAGTTACACTCCTGGAATGACAGAATTGCCAACTGTCCCATTTGCTTGTCTCCTTAACCAAACTGAAACTATCAAATGACTGATATAACTGATGACATGTGCAGCACCACAGAAGTTGCAGATCAAACAGAAGCAGCTTCCTTTGCTGTAAAAGATAGGAGGGTTTAACCACTTGCCGACTGCGCTACAGCCAAATAGCAGCTACAGCGAGGCCTGCTAGTTCTAAAGCACTAAAAGCTGAAAATTGGCCTGGGCAAGAAGGGGGTAAAAGTGGCCAGTAGGCAAGTGCCACAGGGAGGGGGGGGGGGGGAGACTGTGTATTACTGGATTTTAAACCATATAGGCACTTATTTGTAATGTTTTATATAGCAATACGTGCAAAAGGGGCCAGCCAAAAGTGATATAGCAGGACTTTAATTTTCTGAGGAAAGTTCCACTTAAGGTAACACACCTGTGTTATAGCATGTGTGTTACAGTGCTCTGCATTACAAAACAAGATTCATGTATGATTTTTACCACGTTAAATGTGCTTCGGAAGTCCATTCATTTTCAATAGGTTATCCCAATTCAACACAAAGTAGTAAAAGGACCTTGAACAAGTAAAATTACCTAAAATCGGTCTTGATTGAGGGTGTCTATAAAAATGCATTTTATTTGAGGAGTTTTAAAGAAACTTACAATTGCATTAAATGATGCTTTATCTGACTGGGATTTAGCTTTAGTAATTTCCACAGACAGACCAAATTATACTTAGTTTTACTTTTATTATGCTGGCAATAAACTGCTCCCTTAGGATGTATTGAAAAGGCACACAAAAGTGATTTCACCTCCATTCAGGACATTCCCTCTTTTTATTACATAAAACACATTTATTGAAAAGGTCAGTAACATGGGAAATAAATACACACTGTAAAAGCCAAGATGTCAGGACAATAAGCAAGTTCCAAATAAGATGGATATATCAAAGTAAATAAGAAAAAGCTGAAGCAGTTATTAAGGGGTCACTATAGATGGTCAGCGGCCACACACAGAACCAGAGTCTAATGAGGAGATATCTTTATCATGATTTATGAGCTGTAAAATGCCAGAAGCAGATAAACAAACCACAGTTTCATCAGTCTCTCCATATAGTCTGACCTTTACCACCTTAAAGAAAGACATTCGATCATGGGGGGAATGAGAAAAAGCCAAGTCAGTGCTCAGGAAAAAGTAATATACCGGCAGCAGAGTCATCACACTGCCTGTGAAGTTGATAGGAGTTGGGGGGGGAGAGAGCACTTAGTAACATTTCCTAGTAAATTAATCCCACACATACTTGTATTTCAATGAAACTGGGAAGTCAAAACATTCTACAAATAGTGTTTAACCCTAAAAAGCACATCCATTTTTTAATTTGTTAAAAATATACACTGCTCAAAAGAAATTAAAGGAACACTTTTTAAATCAGATTAGAGCATCAAGTCAATGAAACTACTGGGATATGGATATGGTCAGTTAAGTACCAGAGGGGGTTGTTAATCAGTATCAGCTGCTTTGAGGTTTGAAATTAACAAAAAGGGGCATTAGATGGGCAACAATGAGACAACCTCAAAAACAGTAATGGTTTTGCAGGTTGAGGCCACTAACATTTTTTTCCCTACTCATCTTTTCAGATGGTTTTTCACTAGTTTTGCATTGGACTAGGGTCAGTGTCATGAATGATAGCATGAGATGATACCTGGACCCTATAGAGGTTGCACAGGCAGTCCAACTCCTCCAAGATGGCACATCAATACGTGCGATTGCCAGAAGGTTTGCTGTATCTCCCAGCACAGTCTCAAGAGCATGGAGGAGATTCCAGTGACAGGCAGTTACTCTAGGAGAGCTGAACAGGGTCGTAGAAGGTCCTTATCCTATCAGCAGGACCGGTATCTGCTCCTTTGTGCAAGGAGTAACAGGATGAGCACTGCCAGAGCCCTGCAAAATAACCTCCAGCAGGCCACTGGTATGAATGTCTCCGACCAAACAATCAGAAACAGACTTTAGGAGTGATGCCTGAGGGCCCAACGTCCTCTAGTGGGCCCTGTGCTCATTGCCCGGCACCGTGGAGCTCAATTGGCATTTGCCATTAAACACCAGAATTGGCAGGCCACCACTGGCGCTGTGCTTTTCAAACATGAGAGTAGGTTCACCCTGAGCATATATGACAGACGTAAAAGGGTCTCGAGAAGTCGTGGAGACCATACGCTGCACACTGCATCAAATTGGTCTGCATGGCTGTTGTCCCAGAAGGAAGCCTCTTCTAAAGATGATGCACAAGAAAGCCCACAAACAGTTTGCTGAAGACAAGCAGACTAAGGACATGGATTACTGGAACCTTGTCCTGTGGTCTGATGAGACCAAGATAAACGTATTTGGTTCAGATGATGTCCAGTCTGTGTGGCGGCAACCAGGTGAGGAGTACAAAGACAAGTGTGTCATGCCTACAGTTAAGCATGGTGATGGGAGTGTCATGGTCTAGGGCTGCATGAGTGCTGCTGGAACTGGGGAGCTACAGTTCATTGAGGGAACCATGAATGCCAACATGTAATGTGACATACTGAAGCAGAGCATGATCCCCTCCCTTCGGAAACTGGGCTGCAGGGCAGTATTCCAACATGATAACACCATTCCAAGATGACCACTGCCTTGCTAAAGAAGCTGAGGGTAAAGCTGATGGACTGATCAAGCATGTCTCCAGACCTAAACCCCATTGAGCCCCTGTGGGGCATCCTCAAACGGAAGGTGGAGAAGTGCAAGGTCTCCAACATCCACCAGCTCGGTAATTCCGTCATGAAGTAGTGTTAGAGGACTCCAGTGGAAATCTGTGAAGCTCTGATGAACTCCATGCCCAAGAGGGTTAAGGCAGTGCTGGAAAAGAATGGTGGCCACACAAAATATTGACACTTTGGGCCCAATTTGGACATTTTTACTTAGGGGTGTACTCACTTTTGTTGCTAGAGGTTTAGACAATAATGGCTCTATGTTGAGTTATTTTGAGGGGGACAGCAAATTTAAACTGTTAGACAAGCTGTACACTCTTTACATTGTAGTAAAGTGTAATTTCTTCAGTGTTGTCACTTAAAAAGATAATAAAAAAAAAAAAAAAAAATGTCAAGGGGTGTACTCACTTTTGTGGGAGAGTGTGTGTACACATCACTTTTTTTTTTTTTCATTTTCTACGGTGCATTCAGAACGTATTCACAGAGCTTCACTTTTTCCATGTTATGTTACAGCCTTATTCTAAAATGGATTAAATTCATTAATTTTCCTCAAAATTCTACAAACAATACCCCATAATGACAACTCGAAAGTAGTTTGTTTGAAATCTTTGCAAGTTTAATAAAAAAAAAAAAAAAAAACATGTACGTAAGTATTCTCAGCCTTTGCCACGATAGTTAAAATTGAGCTCAGGTGCATCCTTACTCAACTGATCATCTTTGAGATGTTTCTACAACTTGATTGGAGGCCATCTGTGGTAAATTCAGTTATTGGACATGATTTGGAAAGGCACACACCTGTCTATATAAAGTTCCCACAGTTAACAGTGCATGTCAGAGCACAAACCAAGCCCTGAAAGTCCAAAAGGAATTGTCTGTTGACCTACGTGACAGGACTGTAATGAGACAACAGATCTGCAGCATTGAAGGTCCCATTGAGCACAGTGGTCTCCATCATCTGTAAATGGAATAAATTTGGAACCACTAGAACTCTTCCTAAAGCAGGCCACCCAGGCAAACTGAGCGATTGAGGGAGAACCATGAACCCAATGGTCACTCTGACAGAGCTCCAGCATTTCTCTGTGGAGAGAGGAGAACCTTCCAGAAGAACAACCATCTCTGCAGCACTCAACCAATCAGGTCTATATTGTATAGTGGCCAGATGGAAGCCACTCCTCAGAGAAAGGCACGACGGACCGCCTGGAATTCGCCAAAAGGCACCTGAAGGACTCTCAGACCATGCAAAACAAAATTCTCTGGTCTGATGTAATTAAGATTGAACTCATTTGCTTGAATGGCAAGTGTCATCCCTGAAGGAAACCAGGCACCGCTCATCACCAATACCATCCCTACAGTGAAGCATGGTGGTGGTGGCAGCATCATGCTGTGAGGATGTTTTTAGCGGCAGGAACTGGGAGACTAGTCAGGATCAAGGGAAAGATGAATGCAGTAATGTACGGAGACATCCTAGATGAAAACCTGCAACAGAACGACGACCCTAAACACACAGCCAAGATAACAAAAAGAGTGACTATGGGACAACTCTGTTAATATCCTTGAATAGCCCAGCCAGAGCCCAAACTTAAACCCGATTAAACCTCTCTGGAGAAACCTGAAAATGGCTGTGCACCGACGCTCCCCATCCAACCTGCTGAAGCTTGAGAGGTCCTGCAAAGAAGAATGGGAGAAACTGCCCAAAAAGAGGTGCGCCAAGCTTGTGGCATCATACTCAAAAAGACTTGAGGCTGCAATTGGTGCCAAAGGTGCTTCAACAAACTATTAAGCAAAGGCTGTGAATACTTATATACATGTGATTTTGTTTTTTTTATTTTTGAAAAATTTGCAAAGATTTCAAACAAACTTTTTTCACTTTGTCATTATGGGGTATTGTTTGTCGAATTTTTAAAGAAAACAATTACCGTATAACACGCACTTTTTCCTCCTAAAAAAAGTATAAAAAAAAAAAAAAGTCCAGGAAGCAGAAGTAGAAGGGGGCGGGCGGCGCAGAGGAGAAGGAAGGATGCACTGTCATCGGAAGTCCCGCCTCCTATGCCAACGTCTATCATAGGCACCGGGACTTCCAATGGCAGCGCGTCCTTCCTTCTCCTCGGCGCTGCACGCCCCCTTCTACTTCTCGGCGCTGCTTCCTGGACATTTTTAAAAGTAATTCGGATAGTGTCACTGGCGCTGGCGAGGCTGCATGTATGGGCACTGCGCTGGCGAGGCTGCAAGTGTGGGCACTGCACTGGCGAGGCTGCAAGTGTGGGCACTGCGCTGGCGAGGCTGCAAGTGTGGGCACTGCGCTGGCGAGGCTGCATTCGTGGGCACTGCGCTGGCGAGGCTGCATTCGTGGGCACTGCGCTGGCGAGGCTGCATTTGATTAAAAAAAACATTTCTGAGTTCAAAGCTGTTTATTTTAAATTTTAGCTTTTTTCCTGAAATTTCTCTCCTAAAATTTAGGTGCGTGTTATACGCCGATAAATACAGTAATTTAATCAATTTTTTAATAAGGTTGGAACATAACAAAATGTGGAAAAAGAAGCGCTGTGAATACTTTCCGCATGTACTTAATGTATATGACAAAAACAACAATTTACACAGAGTTAAACAATGTATAAAAACAGGTTAGCACAATAGTATCTTTTCTAAACTATAGCAGTTCAGCAGGTTACAGCCCTGTAAATTCGCCCATTGTGCTTTATTAGCACTACCAAACACATCAGCAGTAAATAATTCAGCAAGCACTTACAACAAGCAAACACATAAATGTCTTTTGTTCTTTTTAATTCATGATTCCACTCCAAGTTAAATAAGCGTTTACATCTTTTAATTGTGATAATAGTTTTGCCCTTGGCATCATGGGAATCCATATAATTAGGAGTAGGTTAACCCTTTCAGCGGTACAGTGACTGAGCAGACGAACAAACACGGGTAAAGGTTTAATTAACTGGGCGGTTCTTCTGCATTAGATACTATGGGCATGCTCACCAGCTAATGATAGGGCGAACAAGGGGAAAGAGTAAGAATCTATCTAGAGAATGAAGAAATGAATGGAAATGAGATGACTAACTACACAATCTGCCTTGGTAACGTGGGCAGACAAGAGCAGCAATTTTCATTAGATGACAATACAATAAATGAAAAAGGTCAAAGTTCTTTATTCTTTAAGATTTCTACCTGTAACAATTTGTAATGTGCAATCACATTTTTTTAGTTAGAAAGAATTGCAAAAATGTTGGGACCGGCGCTACCACTTATAAAACGTGCATGTGCAAAATAGAAAGTGCATATAGTGCTAAAGGTGCACGCAATGAATATAAATATATATATAAAAAGTGCTACGTGCTATTTATGGGCTGTGCCTTGTATACCATACTGTAAACATCATATGTTATGCATATACTTATACAAATAAAGTGCCGAGTGCTGATATTGCCAAAACCCCGTGTAGTGATTAAGAAATCAAACAAAGTATGGTGTCGGTAGGTGATTCACCGAAAAACACCGCTGCTTACCACACTCTTTTGGCCGATACCTCGACACTTCTTCGGTCACTAAAATAAAGGATAAGCCTCCATTGCGTAGCATATGTTATGTTCAGACAAACAAACGTAGCATCCACTCACAGTTAGGGAGTTCACTATCAGCTTGGAGAGGTGTTCGCCGGACCGCTTCCGCGTTCCACCGGCTCAAACCACCGTTCCCGGAAGTGACGTATAGACGTACGTGAACCACGCCCTACGCGTTTCGTCATACATTCTACATTTTTTTAGTTATATAACCCTGTTCCTGGTTGTCTTGGGGGATCTTTGTAAGAAATATCTGAGTGAGAGCATGCTATGCTCACAGCTGCCTCAAGCTATTCCTGAACTGGAGGGCCATAGTTTGGACACCCCTGAGCTAGGATGTACATGAAGGGGAGTGCAATACCGATAGGCTCTGTTCATCAAAGTCCCTGAAATAAGAGTGCCCTAGATGTCCAAGCTACAAACCTACAGATATAGGCTTTGATTCTCCAACTTGAGACAGTTTGCTGTTTAAGGGATGCCCATTATTTGCCAACTCACTAAAACTTAAAATGGCAAAACTTTTTTTTTTTCCCCTTTTGATTGCGGTCTTTGTCGTTTTTTACTGAAAATGTTAAAAGAAACCCCATATTTTGGGTTGTCATCAGAACAGTAACAGAGGGGAAATCCTCCAATGGAGTACGCTAGTTCTGGTGACACACCAGGATTCCCTAATTTTGGAGGGATTTTCTCTCACTTCCTATTTTGGCTTTGGGACAGGAAGTGAAGGGAAATCTCCCCGAGGGGATCAAAAAAAAAAAAAAAAAAAAACCTGGGAATATAACCTACCCCCCTTATTCTATTAAAAAAACCATTTTGCCTTAAAGCGGAGTTCCGAGCAAAAAAAAATTTTTAAGCTAAAAATACCCCGGGACAGTCAGAGCTAGTGCATTTAAGCAACGATAGCCTCTGAACTGTCCCCTGTTTCACTTACCTGTAAGAATACATACTTACCTTGAAAATGTCTTGTCCAGCGCTGCCATCTCAGGTGTGGGCAGCTGAAGCCGGAGCGTCCCTCTTCGTGTCCTCTTGGGTGACGTCGGAGTCCCAGAATGCCCTGCTCGTCACTTCTGGGGCAGGCGCGTCATCCCTGAAAAGCTTCTGCGCATGCCCAGAAGCTGTTCAGCAGGGAATGACGTGCCTGAACCCCAAGTGACGAGTGACTCCGGTGCAGGCGCATTGACTGCTGGGATCGATGATGCAGGAGTCCATGCAAGGAGGAAGTGACATCGTGGGCCGTGTCCACAGAGGGAGGAAGAGGAAGGAAGGTAAGTATATTTTCATTAAAACAAGGTGAGCGAAACAAAAAAAAAAAAATGTAATTATCCAATTCTTTTTCAGGTGTTTTTAAGCTAGCGGACGGTGCAAACTTCATTTTTAGGGTGGAACTCTGCTTTTTAAGTGCTAATTTATTGCAAACCCTCATCTTCCACAGCTGATATCCAAAAAAATACATTGAATCATGCCATGGCCTGTATTATGAAATGAATACAGGAATATGTACAAAGTTTCGTAATATGAACTGGGGATAAAATGCTACCGGATTTCATATTAAATTTATTATAGGAATCTAGATAGTATTTGGTGATGAATAGGGACAAGTCAATTGGTGCCTGTCATACTCAGCCATGTTACCATAGTAACCAGACTATCTCATACCTTGTTTGACCTTGATAAATATTCATCTGGAAACCTTCTGATAAAATATATATTTACTTCGACTAATTGGGAATGTTTTTCCTGTGCAGCCATTTTCACACAGGGTACAGAGTGAACAGCTTTGTCACCAAGCAATCAAAGTCTGAACAGGAGCAATCTTGGTTACTGCAAGTAAAATGACGTCACTGTGATACATGTCTTTCCTGGAGCTCCTTCCTATAAAACAAGTTCATGGGTCAGTGCATTGGACTCAAATCATTGCCGACATTACCAACTCTTAACGCACCCTACTGCCTAACTAATCTGTATCATCATAACGTTCAGCCCTAATTCCAGTTCATAAATGCTGACCTCCAGGCAAATTGGCTAAATACACAACTGATTTGCATAAAATAATTTTTTTTTGCTAGCCATAAGATTTAATGCTTCTAATCTTGTGATCAAGGCACCCTTACCAAACAATACTGCAAGGGCATGGGCCTCCCTATACAAGAAGAGCAGATTGTTCAAAAACACACCCTTGCCTGCTGATTGGAGGGAGAAAGAACAGCAGAACACTGATTAGTCATCACTCTGCTCTCTCTTCCTGTGAGAACAAGCAATTTGCTTCCTTTCTCAGTGCCGCTGTACAGGGGGCTACAGCTACTTACACTAGCTGCATTTTAAAATATCTAATGATGTTTTGATGAATACACAACTGCATTAATTGACCTTTTATGAATGCAGGTACATAGTGTATGTCACTGCTGGACGCCCTTCACCGCAGATAATCACTGGCTGTGCAGAGAGCTGAAAACTGCTGCAGCTGCTGGCAGACGATCATTATAGTGAATGGGGCAAGAGGTCGCACCTAGCTGCTCAGAGCCGCAGCAGGAATCTCTGATTCCTTCTGCAATAATTCACACCAGCCTAAATCATCTGTGTAAATACAGCCTAACAAGGAAGAGCTGGAAAAACATTTTGCAATTAGGTTAATTGGCAACAAGTCAGTAACATGATTTTGTATAAAAAGAGCATCTTAGAGAGTCAGAGTGTCTCAGAAGTAAAGATGGGCAGAGGTTCACCAATCTGTAAAAAAGTTGCATCTAAAAATTGTTTAACAATTTCAGATTAATGAATAAGTATCGCCTATGGTTAGTAAAAATTATGTCGTTTGTCGCCATTGAACGGGCATGTACAATTTTAAGGCGTTGTGTTTGTTATCTATTTACTTGGCATTACATCGTCTGTTATACTTTACTAAAAAATTGGGTTATGCATTGTATTTTTTTGCATTCAAATTAAAAAAAAATTTAATTTGAAAAAAACAGCTGCATAAATACTGTGTGGCAAAAAAAAAAAATGATATATATTTGGGGGTTCTAAATAATTTTCTAGCAAAATATACATTTTACATGTGCACAAAAGGCATCAGAAAAGGTCTGGGGGGTCAAGTGGTTAATCTGGATGTTCTTGAAGTTTGTCAACTGAGGATCCCCACACATTTACTTCCCTGAATTCTGTGACACATATTCATTATGCCTTGTGAGTACTGCTGTGACATTTCACAGAGTCTGTGTTCAGCCGAAAACTCCAACAACGTTATTTCCGGTGAGTGTACACCAGGAATAACTGGAGATTTCCACCACTAGGTTTTTTCAGCGAACAGTGGCAGCCTTTACACTCTGCTAGATGCTATAATTTGTGGAGATCGTTAGTCTGCCCACTAGTTGCCGCCGCCTTGGAGCCGGCCATGTTTTTTGGCTACTAACGGGCAGACTAACAATGTCCACCAATTCTAGTGGAGTGTAAAGGCTGCTGGTGTTCTGTGAAAACACCAAGTGGTCAAAATCTCCAATCATTCCAGGTGTACACTCACCGGAAACAACGTCATCGGAGTTCTCGGCAAGTTGGAGTTTTCGCCAGAACACCTGCTTTCTGTATTACAGACGTGCTGAGAGGAGGAGTTTCTGGAAGCGGAGTCAGTACAGGAATCACTGCCTGCAGGCAGTAAGGCACCATGGGATATAGTCCTTATGAATTTAAAGTAAACCGTAGGAGGAGCAAAGCATGCAGAAAATTTGAGAAGTCGTAGAAAAAGAGGGCTAGCAGACCGGTAGAACTCTCAACATGAGGGTGCATCAACACCTGCGAATGCACCTGCACTCCCATTATATGCGAGAACCCCAGCAGGGGTTCCCATTATTAGTTGCAGGAGCCAGCCCCATTGAAAGCAGTTGGAAACTGCCGGCTCCAAGAGCTAATCGCAGCTACTTAGATGTTCGTGTAGTGATCGGCTCTGGAGGCAGGCAGTCTGCATTTAGGGCTGATCACTTGCGTTTGGTCCATTCATGAGAGATTACAAGCGAGTAGCTACAATTAGATGGGGGGAGCCCCCTACCCACTGGGGTTCTTGCATCTAATCAGAGTGCGGGTGCATTCGCAGGTGTGAATGCACCCCGAAAAGGTCATCAACTAAGTTTATATTGGATTGTCAACTATAGCTATTGTCTATTATTACAATGCTGATGGAATAAAATAATATTGTATGCTGTGACCATAACTCCATTCCTATTGGGAGTCTGTTGTTGAAATAAACAGTCTGGCGACATGATCTCTTTAAATATGTTTGAACATAACATACGCCTTCCCTGCTTACAACGATTATGGTTCACCTTACCACAGTTAGAAAAATAACAGAATAACCTTCTGTAAGAATACATCATGAGTTGAAATTTCATGAGTTGAAATTTCATAAGCAAAATGATTTTTGAAAAGTAAATTTTCCAAAGTGTCCGCTTCGTTTTGAAAAAAGACAACTTCTCATCTATAAACTATACATGTTTACATGGTATACGGGCTGTACAGCAACACTGGGTTTTTAAAACTACATCCATGCTACCGCAATGCCCAGCCCAACCCTCAAACATACCAAGAATAAAAAACTTGACAGGACCTCCATCAATCACAAGAAAAAAACAAACAAAAAAAAAAAAGCACACACAAACATGCAACTCCTAATATATTAAGTGTGGGAAACTGGAAGAACCGGTTCCACATAGAGAACTTAAATCATCAAAGTAAATCTCTAGCTGCCATTTTAACGTGTATTTTTGGAATGTGATGTCAATGGGCACTTCTCCCGGTCTATTTTAGTTTTGCAGTCATTAAGCCTAAATGGCACATTTGTTTATGTAAAAAAAAGACGAAAAAAAATTCATGAATATACAATTTGGAAGATTATTATTTTTAAACACGAAGCCACCATTCCTTCCATACGCCAGCCCTGCAATATATGGACTATGAGAAGCTGATGCCAAGGCAGATTCAGTTACTTACACTGCTTACATTTAGAAAAAAGATGTTTAATAATGTATTAAAGAGAGCAGCATTAATTTGTGTCTTTCACATCTGCCTGGAGTTCAGCTTCAGTATGTTGAAGGCTGACCACAGTGGGCTGAATGAAAAAAAGAAACGATTTCCTCATCCACACAATCAAGGTGGTTAGAGGAATCCTCCCTGCAGAGACATATTCTGAAATCAGGGATTCCTCCATTGTCAGAATACACTGATCATTGGCTGCAGCCTCAGATTGAGGAAAATCCAATCTGCCCAAGGAGAAGGGAGACAGCAGCGAGAGGGTGCTCTTGTGCACCCCGCTGGATCAAATTGGGCCCAGGTAAGATTAAAGGGGGGGGGGGCGCTATTGCAGCACAGAAGGTTTTTACCTGCAATGCATTAATGTAAAAAAAAAAAAAAAAAAAAAAGTTGAGGCTTTAGAACCACTTTAAGGCTACTAGAACTATTTCTGCGTTGTCTGAACCCTGTAATCTCCATCATCCTACTGTATGTGATCTGTAACATTAAATGACATCCTTATGGCTCAAAAAAGAAATCCATACACATCCATTACTTGTGGCACTTTTCCACTGCAAGTACCGGCTCGGCTCTACTCGGCCCGGTTTGTTTTTCCACTGCTGGTACCGCATGGTACGGTGTTGGAACGGTTCGGTACGGTACGGTTTACTTTTCCACTAAAGTAGTACTAAAGTTAAGTGGGTGGGATAACAACAAGGTGGGTGGGATTCTCTGACCAATCAGTGGCTAGTAGTGACTGCATGCAAAGGATTGTGGGATATGGTACCGGGTATGGTACCTCTTGGAACCACAATCGAGGTGGTACTTTTTTAGAGAGCCGTACCGTTCGGTTCCATGCAGTGGAAAAGCGCCGCCGTACCGTACCGAACCGTTCCTACACCATACCATGCGGTACCAGCAGTGGAAAAGCACAAAAGGAAGCCGAACCGTTCGGTTCCATGCAGTGGAAAAGCGCCATTAGTGGCCCTGTTCTCAATTTTCACCGAAATGTCATACTGTGTTTTTCTGTCTCCTTGTCCTCTGAGCTCCTGAACCTCTCCTTTTCCCACCTCAATTCCATTAGTTTGGAATGAGCAGGGCACGCTTGTTGTGGTCATGTGCACGTCAAATCCCATAGATGGACTCAGGTGAGAAAGAAGATGGCTATGTTCCTACATACAGAGGGACCATGGAGAACAAATTTAACCACCTTCTTACAGGAAATTGGATCACAGCAAAAAATAAAAAAGGAATTTGGAGAGTTGGAAGAATAGAAAGTACTTTTCTGAATTAAAGCGGTGTTCCAGCTAGAGAAAAAAAAAAATCAGCATCTATAAATACTGTAGCTGCTGACTTTTCATTTATAGACACCTATCTGTCCAAGGAGCCCACAATGTTGGCACCCGAGCCCTTTGTTGTAAGGGAAACCGGCAGTGAAGCCTCCCGGCTTCACATCCGGTTCCCCACTGTGTTTATTTTCAAAATATATTTAAACTCTTTTTTTATTAACTACTTTCCAAAATAGGAGTAGGTATTCATACCATTCTGGCATTTGTTTCTAAAGTAAAGGAAACAGTTTTTTTTTAGCATAATTTCCTTTGCATAGTAAAACAGTAATTATAAAATACCACAAAAAGAAAACAGTTTCAAAAATATTAGTTTGGTTACAATGTTGCATGATGAATTAAACTATAAACGGCAGTGAAAACTCAAAAATTGCCTGATAACGAAGGGGTATTGCAGGCAAGTATTGAAGGCGTTAAACTTACAGGATCCTAAGGCCCCTTTCACACTGATGCAGTCTGGTTTGACCAGACCGTGGGTGTAGCACAGTGTACCCACAGGCTTGGTGCTCTTGGAGTTCTCACCAAAACCATGGGGCATAATACAACTATATGAGAAAACACAGCTAACCCACATGCACACTACACTGTGCTACACCCGCAGTACAGTCAAATTACACCCCATCAGTGTGAAAGGGGTCTAAACCATTTCTGCAGTCCCCAAGTGATGATAGTTATCATTAGGTGTAAGTTTTCATTAGGAGTAAGAGTTATTTCAAGGCTCAGACCCCCCTTACATCATTCTCTGTGTTTTACTAATAAAGTTAAAAATGAAATCTCTAGATCCAGAAAACCCCTTTCAGTCACCAGGAACACACTGTGCCTCAATGCTGTTTTGCGCTGATCATTTGAAGAATGGAAACATTTTTTTTTTTTTTTTTTGAGGTATCACATGAAGGATGTGTCACAATGTTTAGTTCACTGGCAACTAAACTCAATCTGGGCAGCTATGAAAAAAAACTCTGATAAAGCAACGTCCCTAAAAAACAGCAAAAAAGTGAATCGGGGTCTTTACACAATCATCTACAAATACAGGCCATGCCTTCATGTTTTACCAAGTTCTCACATCAAATGACATTTTCTTCCTTTCTCTTAAAAAAACAGAAATTGCATACACACCTAAAAAACTAGTCTGATGTTACATAAACCAAGTAAGGAGCTTTACAAATAAACAGGTTCTGCAGGCTCCTCCTAATTACCAAGATATTAAGGCTCCTTTCACACGGCCGCTCCGTGTGAAAGGTCCGCTGCGGGACTTTTTTTTTTTTTCTTCCACGGAGCGGATGACATTTCTGTCATCCGCTCCGTGTGCCCGCATATCATCCCGTCCGTTTGCGGATGATATGCGGACATAATGTATGTCTATGGCACTGCGGATGTCAGCGGATAACACCGCTGACATCCGATTTTCCTTCCTTTCCGTGTTTTACACGGAAGAAAAAATGGGTTCTGTTCCATTTGTAAAAACGGAACAGAACTGAATGGAGGAAAATCGGGTGTCAGCGGGTGGTATTCCGCTGACACCCGCAGTGCCATTCACTTACATTATGTCCGCAAATCATCCGCAAACGGATTGGATGATTTGCGGACACACGGAGCGGCCGTGTGAAAGGACCCTAAAAGAAACAAGAACAAAAGAAACAAAAAACAATTTCAGAAGTATATAAGTTAGTGATCGATATTTTGGCCAATGCATATCGGCCGATATTTTTGCACATTTAAAAAAATTTTTTTTTTTTTTTTGTTTTTTTGACAGGTACTTTTGTGGAGGGATCTGGGGGTCTAAAAGACCCCAAACCCCTCCTCTGCACTTAAAAACATTATAGAACAGCAAATATAAAAAAGATGATAACGCCACACTCCAAGAGAAACAGCCCACATTCAGATAAGAATAGAAGTGGCTGCAGCCCGACTCCTCCTGGACCAAGCTTCCAACGTGTTTCGCCCCGCTCACAGAGCTTAGTCAAAAGGGGTCCCCAATGACTAAGCCCTGTGGGTGGGAGAAAGCTTGGCCCAGGAGTCATCAGGCTGAAGCCACTTTTATCCTCTCTACACCTGGGTTGCTTCCCTTGAATGGCGGCATATCATTCTCTTTTCTTTAAGTGTATACACAGAACCAGGCCAGGCTCTCCCAGCGTTGGCACCCAGCATCAATGTGAGTCATTGGAGTATCACAAGATGACACCTTGGGGCGGCGCTCACAGCTCATTTGGTTCATAGTCACAGCACATAAAGAGAGACACACAAAGCCATGGGCTAAAGCTGAAGTTACCACATATTCTCTGCATTCCATACGCAAGTATACCGTGCACTGCAGGGAGACCAGTCAGCAGGTATAACTGTACACAGTGCTCCATACATAGGTCCCCATTATTTATACTACATACTCCAGTACACAGCACCCTTCAGAAAAAGGCCCAACAAAAACACCTGGAATTACAGGTACAACCAAATGTCATCTACTACAAATGAATGTCACACACATACACTGTATGATAAACGGAGGCATCAAGTAATATATAACCATATATATGTATAGAGTGTGAAGGGGTGCAAACACTGGGATCATCAGTGGTTCTTTATATAAACACACACAGTGTAATAAGGGTTAAGGCCCTGTCATCAATAGGATATAGATGTGAGTATGTGTACATACATGCACTGCAAATGGGAGGAAGCTCCTGTTAAACATCAGAAATTATTCCAGATATATACATATATTATAGAAAAAAACAGTCCCAACATTATTTGTTTCAAGTGAATACCTGTTAGAACTTTTAAAAAATTCACCGCTACTATTATTGAAGCATTATCAGAATACTTATCTCTTGGTTATTTCATTAATCTTTTTTTTTTTTTATTTAGGTCTTCAATTTAAGTCTTTTTATATGTATTTTATTCACAGGATTTAAGATACAAATATTTTTTATCGCATTCACTGTGTCCCAAGTTTCACTTCCATCCACAAGGTTTTAAAATATAACTCCTCTTTTTACTGTACTGGTGCACTTCTGTCACATTACAGCATCTATATTTTTTAGTCACCTTTCTACTATTAGTAGTCCCAGCACTTAAGCACTTATATATATATCGTTTCACTGTCCACCACATATATTATAAGTTCCTTCTGCAACTGCACTAGAAATCCTTCATTTGATTGTATTAGAAATCCTGCACATCTGTCTTGAATAGCGTAGCATAGTTTTTTTTTGTTTGTTTACATTGGGGATTTGTCAATCTTGGTGTTTGTGGCTGTTCTCATATATATGCTCTTGGAGTGTGATAGCGCGTGGATAACCCCCCCCCCCCCCCCCAGATTCTACATATACTATGTAGGAATGAAGCTCCTTCCATCCATTATACAATCTTCTTGCTTAATTTCCTTTAGATTTACCTTTAACTACATAGTACAAGGGCCTGCCTGATTGCATAGAAAATTAAAGTGTTTAGGTTTGACCCTACCGACAAAGTTCCATATAGTCAAAGCTATGGTATTCCCAGTAGTAACCTATGGCTGTGAAAGTTGGACCATAAGGAAGGCTGAACGCCGAACAATTTTTTTGAACTTTGGTGTTGGAGAAGACTATTGAAAGTCCCTTGGATGGCAAGAAAATCAAACCAGTCAGTCCTGAAGGTATTCAACCCTAAATATTCACTGGAAGGACAGATCTTGAAGCTGAAAAACACGATGAAATTGGCAACCTAACGCGAGGAGAGGACTCATTGAAAAAGACCCTGATGCTGGGGAACATGGAAGGGAAAAGGAGTAGGAGGACGACAGAAAGCAAGATGGAAAGCATCATCGAAAAAAAATGAACATGAAGTTAAAGCGGAGTTCCCCCAAAAGTGGAATTTCCGCTTTAAGGCCTCCTGACCCCCTGACATGCTGACATGCCAAATTTGGCATGCCATTTTTTTTGGGGGGGGGGGGGGGGGAGAGGGGGTACCTAGTTTTGACAGGTACCCGCTCCTACTTCCGCTCTGGCTGCCTAGGCGGCTCGAGTGGAAGTTTTCCTCTCCCCCTCCCGCCCTGCAATCTTCTGGGACACATCACAAGTCCCAGAAGATTGCCCCACCATTTAGGACGCACTGCGCAACTCGCGCATGCGCAGTGCATACCCGGCTATGAAGCCCTATGCTGTCACAGCTGGGTGCCCACACTAGTGATGCCGGGGGGGAAAACCGAGGCTTTGGGCGGCCGCATCGCTGGATCATGGGACAGGTGAGTGCGTGTTTATTAAAAGTCAGCAGCTACACTTTTTGTAGCTGCTGACTTTTAATAAACACAAAAACAACTGGAGCTCCGCTTTAGGAAAACTTCAGGAGGCATTGGAGGACAGGAAAAACTTAAGTGCGCTATGATCCATGAGGTCACGAACAGTTGGATAACACTAAAAGGACTGAACGACAACGTAGTACAAGGACCTGCCAGATTGCATAGACAATGAAAACGTTTAGGCTTGACCTCATATTACACATGGTTTGGTAAATCTAAAGGAAAATTGTACAAGAAATTTGTATAATATATGGCCAGCCTTAGAAACTGTATGTAGTATGTAATCAATATATAGTAAGAAGCAACCACTGCCATCTTTACATTTTATAATATAAATTTGAAATCATATAAATCACATACACTGTAGTGGGGTGAAGCTTTTGTCGTCATCTGATGTATATAATATGCACTAGGCCCAATTAAGTAAAGCGCCCCATATTTAGTGCATGGGACACAGATTTTGTTCAAGGTCAGGGGTTGGAACAGGAAGATGTGCCCAGTGCATCAAATGTTAAAAAAAGAATCCCAAAGTGTGACATGTTGCACAAAAGTCATCCATGTAAAAATTCTATATAAGTCAGGGCTGGATAAATCCCAGGAGCCAGGTAGCCAATGCTCCTTACAAATTACAGTCTGCACCCAACTTTTTGAAGTTTCCTCTAGTAAGGCTCCATGCACACAGGGCATTCAAAAAAAGTATTTCTGGAGGTCGGATTGCTGGCAGGAAACTTTTGTTTAAAAAAACGCGGTTTTAACTAAGTTTTTTATTTGCGTTTACGTAAAATTACACCAACTTACATTCAGCACTGCAATGTAAAAACGCTGAACGCTTATGAAAGCGCGTTTATGAGAGTTTGATAATTTTTTTTTTTTGTTGTGGTCAGAATAACTGCTCTTGAACGTGATTTGTGGGCATTTGGACAAAAGCTCATAAACTCCTCTGCTGATAAACTTCAAAAACGTCCATGTGTGCATAGACACGTTGTATAAACAGAGGGGAGTTGAAGGGCTGTTAAAAAAAATAAATTCACAAAAAAGTGAGTTTATCAGCTGCAGTGTGCATGAGGCCTTAGGCTCCATGTACACGGGACGCTGGAAATGGCCGTTTAGGAGCAGTTGGGCGTTTTTTTCAGAAGCCCCTGAACCCATCTACATTTTATCTTATCTGTCCATGTACACCAGGTCGTTTACAGTCATTTGCAGGCAGTTGCGTTCAGGGACTGTATTTTAGAACGCAATTATTTGCGTTCGAACGTGTGTTTCCCGGCGTTTCAAACGCACAAACGCGTCCAAACGCGTCTGAACGTGTCCGAGCGCGATGACCCACGTTTAGCGTTTGCGTTTTTCCATTTTAAAGGGGAATAATTTTTATGACCTCTAGGAACGCTTCTAAACGCAAACGCCCGCAAACGCTGCTAAACGCCCGCTAAACGCGGGTACAAACGCGACTGAACGGACGTTTCAAACGTCCTAAAAATTCCAGCATTCAAAGGGACTTTTAACAACGTCCCGTGTACATGGAGCCTTATTGTCAATAGAAAAACTATGCAATATCAGAACCTACCTAAAAATACCCATCAAATCTGTATCCAATCAGACAGGCCCTTGCACTACATACTTGTTGGTAATGTGCAGTGAGCTATAAGCAGATCAGCAGTGTAACAAGGTGAAGCTCCTGTCATCAGATATACAACATCACTAATGGAGATAAGCTTGAGCATGCCCCAAACTCATCTCTAGTCGAACTCTGAACTCGCACTTTTTTTTTTTTTTTGTTTTATTCAACAAGCTGCGGGCCAGGTCATTCCTCACCCCATAGATGATATAAACAAAGAGGTGAGCTGTGGGGCAAGGGGGAAAAAAGTCGGAATTTGGCTCCGAATTGAGTGGATCATCATCAGATATGCATATAATTTACAATCACAAACGAAGGCCATGTCATCACCAAATATTATCCTTGTTATAATCATAAACACAGTGTAATCTGGAGATGGAGCTCCTGTCATCCTCACATACTATACTAGATAGGATCACCAACAGTTTATTGGGGTAAATCCCCCACCATCATCACATATTGTTCCATATGGCCCTGTTCACACAAGTCTACTAAAAGTTGAAGTTCACATTTTAGAAAAAAAATTATAAATGAGCATTTTTTTTTTTTTTGCAGGTTTCTTTTTTTGCAGCCTGTAAAGCACTGCACCAGCGATTAGCAGATCGATGGAGCCATGCAAGTCTCCAGCACATCTGCCAGTGTATGTGTGACCCGTACAATCCGTGCAGGCAAGCAGATATAATCGGACAAGAGAAATCAATGAACTACAAGCCGACAGCCGTTAAGGATGTCAGGACTTGTAGTTCATTCATACAAAGAGCTGTGTTAATGAATGGCGTGGTGTGTGGGTGCGATTTCAAAAAGTGACAGCTAGTATGGGAACTTTTCCCTTTACTGCTTTAGCATTAGGAACATGTTACATTATCCCAAAAGTGAATTTATCCTTTAAGTGTAGACCTGTGTGAAAAGCTGTGTTTGCCTGCCCTGGATGCATCCCCATTCATGTAAAATTGTGACGCAGCTGCTGTGCCCCAACAGACATGAATGGGACTGCCCACATGAAGATGCACAAACACCTGTGCAGGCAAGCATGGTCCTTGCATGGGTGTACACTTGGCTTTGTTTACACCTGAATATTGTGGGAATTCACATGAAAATGTGCTGCCTCTGTGCAGATATGTAGCAATATCATTATTTACTAATGGCACCCTCTGCACATCTTGCAAATGCCCATGTGTTTGATAAAAAGCATAGTACTGCAGTTTGGTACGATTCAGTACCCTGTGGGGGTACAACACTGAAAAATGGAGTGGCTGCTCACCCAATAATGGTTACTGGAAAACAATTGATACCGAAGTATCCACCCCCAGTGGGTTTTAGGCAGCAAAATGGGTGATCAAAGAATAAAAATATATACTTTATTGACATATTACATAATACACTTGATAAAAAAAAAACCCAAATAAAAAGGGGGAAACATGGGTAATAAGCTCAGGTTACAACTAGTAACAAGAAATGTCTCATACAATATCATAACATCATAGCATGGTAGTACACAGCATCGACCCCAACATGGATAATGGGGGGAGCACAAACTGACGCGTTTCGACCTATAGAAGGTCTTCTTGAATCTATAGAAAACCTACAAAAAACGCATGTGTGCTCAGTGGCACCTGTGGTGTGAATTGAGCATTAAGTATGCCTGTGTGAATGAGGCCTAAATAATAACAAACACAATGGAGTGGGGCGAAGCTCCTATTATCATTCAATGATTACACGCACAGCAGATTGGGGTAATCCCCGATCATCACCAGATAGGATCATATATAAATGATCATGAAGAGTGTGATGGAGTAAACTCCTTTCATTGTCTGATATTTTATATAAAATAAAAATCACACAAATGGTGTAATGGGGTGAGCCGTGAACATTATGAGATATTTATAATATTCATACACAGTAATTAAAACAAAAAAGTGCAGCGCTAAATCAGTAAGGGCTCTTTCACACGGGCGTTCCTTATGTCCGTTTTCATCCCATCCGTTTGCGGATGAAAAACGGACATAATGTATATCTATGTAAATACGGATGTCATCGGATGATCATCCTCTGACATCCGTTTTTGTCAGTTCAGTTTTTTTGAATGGAGGAGAACCCTATTTTTTCTTCCTTTCAAAAAACGGAACGGACGCAAAAACGGATGTCAGTGGTGTCATCCGCAGACATCCGTATTTACATAGACATGCATTATGTCAGTTTTTCATCCGCAAACGGATGGGATGAAAAACGGACATACGGACCGGATGACACAAGTGTCATCCGTATCCGTTACAAAAAAAAAAAAAGGACCTGATCGGGCAAAAAAAAAGGAACGCCCGTGTGAAAGAGCCCTTAACAAAATGTATGAACATATATAAATGTGAATTCATATAGACAATGTAAAAAAGTTCAAAAGTGAGTCCAAAGGGTATGCAGAAATGAAGTAGTGCATCCAATTCATAGGTGAAGAAAAATCGTGTAAAATCCCCACACCAAGAGTAGAAAGTGGATGCGCTCACCGGAGGGTATGGGACCCAGAATACCTTATAGTATGTGGGCCATACTATATAATGACATGGGGCCCGTCATTATCACTCACTAATATATTTATTAATAACATGCAAACAGCGTTAGGCTTCATTCACACCAGTGCAATGCGCCACTTTTTTAGTGCCTTTCTTGGAGCGTTTGTTGTACGGCAGCATAAGGCAGCCCATTCACTTGAATGGGCTGCTCTACATGTGCCAAAGTAGCTCATGCACTTTATCTGGCAACTAGCCAAGCGTGTTTTGCTTTCTGCAGCACCACAAGCGTGTTGCACCACTTTTCCAACCTGTGTTTTTCCCTGCAATCCTGGAACACTTAGATGTGAATGTGGCCCTATGGGGTAATCTCCTGTCACCACCAGACATGATTTCATATCCAACAATCTCATCAGTGTGATGGGGTAATCCTCTGTTATCATTAGACATTTTATATGTAGAACAGTGTGATGGGATAGGAGCCCCTCTGCCCACGTAGAATACAATCTCTATACTGACAGATGAGCTGTGAGATGAGGTCCCTGCCATCATCACACACACATATATATTATATATATATATATATATATATACACACACACACACACACACACACACACACACAGTATCTCACAAAAGTGAGTACACCCCTCACATTTTTGGAAATATTTTATTCTACCTTTTCATGTGACAACACTGAAGAAATGACACTTTGCTACAATGTAAAGTAGTGAGTGTACAGTTTGTATAACAGTGTAAATTTGTTGTCCCCTCAAAATAACTCAAACACAGCCATTAATGTCTAAACCGCTAACAAGAAAAGGGAGTACACCCCTAGTTAAAATGTCCAAACTGGGCCCAAAGTGTCCATATTTTGTGTGGCCATCATTTTCCAGCACTGCCTTAACCTCTTTGGCATGGAGTTCACCAGAGCTTCACAGGTTGCCACTGGAGTCCTCTTCCACTTCTCCATGATGACATCACAGAGCTGGTGGATGTTAGAGACCTTGCGCTCCTCCACCTTGGAGGATGCCCCTCAGATGCTCAATAGGGTTTAGGTCTAGGGACATGCTTTATCCAGTCCATCACCTTTACCCTCAGCTTCTTTAGCAAGGCAGTGGTCGTCTTGGAGGTGTGTTTAGGGTGGTTATGTTGCAATACTGCCCTGTGGCCCAGTCTCCAAAGGGAGAGGATCATGCTCCGCTTCAGTATGTCAACAAAAGTGAGTACACCCCTAAGTGAAAATGTCCAATTTGGGCCCAAAGTGTCAATATTTTGTGTGGCCACCATTATTTTCCAGCACTGTTTTAACTCCACTGGAGTCCTCTTCCACTCCTCCATGACAACATCAAGGAGCTGGTGGATGTTAGAGACCTTGCACTCCTCCACCTTCCATTTGAGGATGTCCCACAGATGCTCAATAGGGTTTAGGTCTGGAGACATGCTTGGCCAGTCCATCACCTTTACCCTCTGCTTCTTTATCAAGACAGTGGTCGTGTTGGAGGTGTGTTTGGGGTCGTTATTGTGCTGATTACTGCCCTGCGGCCTATTTTCCAAATGGAGGGAATCATGCTCTGCTTATAGTATGTCACAGTATGTGTTGGCATTCATGGTTCCCTCAATGAACTGTAGCTCCCCAGTGCTGGCAACACTCATGCAGCCCCAGACTCTGACACTCCCACCACCATGCTTGACTGTAGGAAAGACACACTTGTCTTTGTACTCCTCATCTGGTTGCCGCCACACACGCTTGACACCATCTGAACCAAATAAGTTTATCTTGGTCTCATCAGACCACAGGACATGGTTCCAGTAATCCATGTCCTTAGTCTGCTTGTCTTCAGCAAACTGTTTGTGAGATTTCTTGTGCATCATTTTTAAAAGAGGCTTCCTTCTGGGACATGCAGACCAATTTGATGCAGCGTATAGTCTGAGCACTGACAGGCTGATGCCCCCACCCCCCACCCCCCCCCCCACCCCTTCAACCTCGGCAGCAATGCTGTCAGCATTCATACGTCTATTTCCCTAAGACACCCTCTGGATATGATGCTGAGCACATGCACTCAACTTCTTTGGTCGACAATGGCGAGGCCTGTTCTGAGGGGAACCTGTCCTGTTAAACCGCTGTATGGTCTTTGCCACCGTGCTGTAGCTCAGTTTCAGTGTCTTGGCAATCTTTTTATAGCCTAGGCTTTCTTTATGTAGAGCAAGAATTTTTTTTTTTTTAGATCCTCAGAGAGTTCTTTTCCATGAGGTGCCATATTGAACTTCCAGTGACCAGTATGAGAGCGATAACACCAAATTTAATAAACCTGCTCCCCATTCACACCTGAAACCTTGTAACACTAACGAATCCCATGACACTGGGGAGGGGAAAATGGCTAATTGGGCCCAATTTTGACATTTTAACTTAGGGGTGTACTCACTTTTGTTGCCAGCGGTTTAGACATTAATGGCTGTGTATTGAGTTATTTTGAGGGGACAGCAAATTTACACTGCAAGAGCCGGTTCACATAGGCGTGACCCGACTTGCCGGGGCGACCTGTGAAGTCCTCGGAGCAGCATGCACGGACTTCATATCATTGAAGTCAATGCAGGTCGCTCCAGGTCGCTCCAAAGTAGTACAGGACCCTTTTTCTAAGTCGGAGCGACTTGTGTCGCTCCTATTAGAACGGGTCCTGTGC